>NC_058130.1:72325432-72401140 GCF_016433145.1 Gracilinanus agilis
GATTTAGTGAGAGCTGTTTCACCCCTTTATAGCATGGAAATGCCTCGATTCCACGTACCTTCCATGCTGTGCCCTGTTGTGGGGTTCCTCCATTCGTCTGGACTTGTTTTTATGTCCCCTTGAGGAGTTTTGTGTGTTTTGGTCAGGAGAGGTTAAGAGCTGCTTCTTATTCTGCCGCCATCTTAACCCAGAACCCCCAAACTAAGTCTTAATATGGCATGTGGCTTCATTTTTCTAATGGCTGTTAATAAATGTTTAAAAACCATAATATTTTAAAATCTATCCCTTTATATTATATCCATTTTATTTATATTTTATATGTTTAAAAATATAGTACAATAAAATATTTTATATATAATATATAATAAAATATGATGTGAATATTTTATATTTATTATTTATATTATTTATATTTTATATCCATTTTATTTCTTACAAAGATAAAAGTAAAAGCCATGAAAAATATTGGGAAAATTACTAAACATAATAAAAGCTTAAGCATAGAAAATGTTTATGTAGACAAAGAACACCAAAACACACACTCAGAATTTGGCAGTGAAAGCAAAGCAGCTATATAAAAACCTTCAAAGAAAAAAATCTGATTTGATCACACAATTTGGAAGAGCTCAGAAAAAAATCAATTAAGACAGACAGAGGAAAAATGAGAAAGAAAAATGAAAGCAATACAAAGCAGATTTAAAAAGTACAAAAATGAAAAGAAGAAAAAATCTCTTAAAAAGCACAACTGACCAAATGGAAAAGGAGGTTCAAAAGTTCACAGAAGAAAAACAATCTTTAAAAATTAGAATTGGGCAGCTAGAAGCTAATGACATGAGACATTAAGAAACAATTAAACAATATCAAAAGAAGAAAAAATAGAAGAAAATCTGAAACATTTCATTGAATAAGATAATGGACCTGGAAAATAGAGTCAGGAGAGACATTTAAAAATTGTTAGATTATCTAAAAGCCATGATAAAAAAATAAACCAAAAAACAACAACAACAACAACAACAACAACAACAACAACACAACAACAACCTGTACAACATATTACAATGAATTATTGACTAAAATTGATGTGATATTCTTGAGGAAAACAGTAAAATTTAAAGTGAAAGAATACACCAATCACTTTCTAACTCAAATCCCCATTGACAGCTCCCAGAAATATTAAAGCTAAATTCAAGGAGAAAATCCTACAATCAGCTAGAAGAAACAATTGAACTAACAGGGAGTTACAGTCAGGATTACACAGAATTTAGCAGTATCTCCATCAAAGGATTGGAATGCTTGGAATATGATATTCTGGAAGGCAAAAGACCTAGATTAACAATCAAGAATCATCAGCCAATTAAAACTGAGCACATTCTTTGGAGGTGGTAAAGATAATTATTTAATAAAATAGAAAATTTGCAAGCATTACTGATGAAAAGTTCAGCCATAAACATGAAATTTCATGTCTAAATATAAGACCCAAGTATAAAATTATACATAAGAAATTGATAATTTAAAAGATACGATAAAGTCAAACTATTTATATTCCTACATGGAAAGATGGTGTTTGTAATTCTCAAAAATGTTATACAGTTAGAAGGAATATACACCGAGATATGGTGTGAGAATAAGCTGATCAGGATGATAAGATATATACAAAGGTGGAATGGAGTAAATTATCTCACCTAAAAAGGTGTGAAAAACTTACAGTGAAATTACAAGGGAGATGTCAGACAATGCTTTAACCTTACTCTCATATTAATTGGTGCAGAGAGGGAATAATAACTATGATCATTTGGGTACAGAATCCTGCTTTACCTAGTAAAGAAGTAGAAAGGTGATAATACAAGGAGGAGGAAATAGAAGGGAGGGAGAAGAATGGAATTGTGATTAAACTTGTGACAGGGGACAGGGAAAGAGACAGAAACATCAGAATCAAAAGGAGGAAAATAATATGGAGGGGAATACACAGCTGGTAATCATAACTGAATGTGAACATGTTGAGATCAACCACAAAAAGGAAGCATATAGCAGAGTGGATTAAAAACCAGAATTATATTATATTTCAAGCAAGAATTATATTACATTTCAAGCAAGGAGACATGCACAGAGATTAAAGGTAAGGGACTGGAGCAGATTTATGTTGTGCATCATCTGAAGTAAAAAATATTAATTGCTAATGGGTAGGCTGAGCTATAATAAAAATGACAATTTTCCCTAAATTAATTTACTTAGTCATTGCTATACCAATCAAACTACAAAATAAGTATTTTATAGAACTAAGAAAAGTAATAACAAAATTCATCTGTAAGGACAAAAGATCAACAATAGCAATGGAATTAATGGGAAAAAATGACTTAAAAGTTCAAGTCCTCAAACTAAACTATAAAGTTATAATCATCAAAACAGTCTGGTACTGGCTAAGAAATAGAATGGTGGATCAATGGAATAGATTAGATACACAATATACAGAGGAAAATGACTTTAACAAGATAGTTTGATAAACCCAAAGATCCCAGCTTTTGGGATAAGAACTTGCTATTTAACAAAAATGCTGGGAAAAAGGCAAAACAGTAAGGCAGAAATTAGGTATAGACCAATATCTCATACCCCATATTAATATAAGGTCAAAATAGGTAAATGTTTTAGATATAAAAAGTGATACCAGAAATAATTTGTGGGAGCAAAGAAGAATTTACCTAGCAGAACTATGGAAAGGGAAGAATTTATGACTAAACAAGAGATGGAGAGCATAACAATATACAAAATGAATAATTTGGATTATATTAAATTAATGTGGTTTTGCACAAACAAAACCAGTGTATCCAAGATTAAAGGGAAACAACAAATGGAAGGGATTTATAACAAACTTCTCTATTACAGGTCTAATATTTCAAATCTAAAGAGAACTAAGTCAAGTTTATAATAATACAAAGCATTTTCCAGTTGAAAAATGATCAAAATATGTGAACAAGATATTTTCAGGTAAATAAATCAAAACTACCAATAATCATATAAAATGTTCTAAATCATGCTTGATTTTTTTTTATCCTGGGACTCCATTCTAGGAGCATAGGGCCACAACCAGTAGGCAATGGGACACAGTTGCTCAGGGTCACCCAGCTGGGAAGTGTCTGAGCCCAGACTTGAACCTAGGACCTTTCGTCTCTGGGCCTGGCTCTCAATCCACTGAGCTAGCCCAGCTGCCCCTACTTTAGGTTGCAGTTTCTTTAGCAGATGTAGTTTTTACAGGGTGGGGTTGCTAGCCCCACGCCCAACTCTCCTCCTTTTTTCATCCGGGCTAGGGACTGTCCTTGGCCCAGGAGTGGTAAGGGTGGGCAGTAGGGGTCAAGTGACTTGCCCAAGGTCACACAGCTGGAAGTGTCCGAGGCCGGACTTGAACCTAGGACCTCCAGTCTCTAGGCCTGGCTCTCAATCCACTGAGCCACTCAGCTGCCCCAAATAAATCAAAACTACCAATAATCATATAAAATGTTCTAAATCATGCTTGATTAGAGAAATGTTAATTAAAACAACATTGAGGTAGCACTTCACACCTCTCAGGTTGGCCAATATGACAGTAATGAAAAGTAACAAATATTAGAGGGGATGTGCCAAATTTGGGGCACTAATTAAATGTTGGTGGAGTTGTGAACTGATCCAACCATTATGGAACATAATTTAGAACTATGTCCAATGGGCTACAAACTGGGCATATCCTTTGATCCAGTAATACCACCACTGGTCAGGTTATCAAGAGATTTAAAAATAGGGGGAAAGGATCTACTTATATAGATTTTTATAGCAGCTCTTTTTGTTGTGTTAAATAATTGGAAAATGAAGGGATGTACATCATTTGGGTAATGACTGAACAAATTATGGTATATGATGGTGATGGAATACAATATAAGAAATGATCAATGAGATTTTTTTTAAAAAGATGGAAGAAAACTACATGAACTGATCCAGAGCAAGAACCAATCAGAACCTAGAAAGCATGCACATAATAACAGCAATATTGTATGATACTCAACTGTGAAAGATTTAGCAATACAATGATCTGGGACAATTCTGAAGGACTGACAACAAAGAACGCTATCCACATCCAGAGAAAGAACTCTTGAAGTAGATTAAAACATACCATCTTTCATATTAGTTTATTAATGGTTTTATTTTGGAGTTTCGATTTTATATGAGTGTTCTTTTATAATAACCAGTATGGAAGTATGTTTTGTATGATGATACATGTATAACTCTCATGTGATTCCTTACTATTTCTTGGAAGGAGGAGGGAAGGGAAAGAGGAAGAGGACTTAAGTCTTATAATTTCAGAAAACACATGCTGAAAATTGTTATTACATGTAATTGGGAAAATAAAATGTCTTTGATTAAAAAAGATAAATTTGAGAATCATTAGCATGGAGATGGTAATTAATTTTATTGGAGATGATGAGAATACTGAGTAAAATAACAGAGTATATGGAATTAGTAGAGGGAGAAAGGTAGAAGGTCCAGGATAGAATTCTGACATATACAAGAACTTCTAAGAAGAACCAAAAATATAGGATAATCACATAGTGACAGTGCCACCCATGCATTGCACTTGTATCATCTTGGTGACAAGAGAAAGGGATGAAAGTCCTCGTTCCTTTCTATGAACCCTCCTGTGACAAACTTACATCACATGAGAGAGACGGATGAATTGCATGGATAAGCTGCAAGCTGATTAATTGGATGTAATATTCTGATCACTAGATTCCCAGATCCATTTATATACTGAGTACTATCATAGGGTGAGATGAAAGAAAGCATAGAAACACAACCTGCTTTGCAAAAAATACATACAATTTCCCTGATTTCTTGATTATCTTGGACATTCATATAGGTCTTTGAAGAGAACTTATTCAAATTAAATGTACTACTATTATCTCATTAATGAAATAAAAGACAACATGACATGGAAATTTGGCTTCAGTCCCAAAATGACCTCTCTTCAAATCTTGTCTTTGATGCATACACATTGTAATCCTGGACTAGTCATTTGGTTATTAGCAGCCTAGGAAATTCCCTAGGAGTATAATTTTCAGAGAAAGTATTAACCAACATTGCTAAAAAGAAGGTTAATTTCCTGGAAGTTATTTATACCAATGAAAACATATGTCCAGTCTCTATCCTTAATGAAACACTTACACTTGAGAAACATCTTGTCCTAGTGAACAAAGAGGCAGCTTCTTAGAAAGAACTGGATTCAAGTACCATCTCTGACATAAAGCTTTGTGTTGGTGGAAAAGTCACTTAGCCTTTTCTTGCCCTGGGCAGCCCTCTCAGAATATAAATTGCACAGCAATTACAAACTTGAATTGGTAAAAGCAGCATCCTTATTTGAAAATCCCTATGCCAATGAAATCAGAAATTCAATAAAAAAGGAAACATCATAAATATTACTTTTTGAACTACCTCCTTGACTTCATAAAATTTTCTTCTTCCCCTCATGTGTTCCTGTTTCGATATAATAAAAATAATCTTATAAAAACACGTACTATATTTCCTACAACTAGTTTTCTTTCTTCCTTACCACAAGCCTACTATAATATAATCAAAACTCCACCACCAAAATGCAATGATAACCTAAATGAATGAATTTCTTAATGATTAACAGACTTTTATCCCTTCATTTCCTTCTTATCCAATGACTGAAGCCCTAGTCTCCACTGTTCAAAGGCTGTTCTACATCCCCCCACTACCCACTAACTTTTTCCCATGTCCTCCAAGCCACCCACCAATCCCCTACTCACAAGCTGCCATCCATTCCCACTGTGTCTTCTAGAATGCATGCTTCATGGGTAACAAGCTAGTTGTTATCATAAATGTTCCTCTTTCTTTTTCCACCATCTTCTAACACTCATTGGGATGAGTCTTTCGCCATTTGACACAACTTCCCTTCCCAAACATGTTACACTTTCCCTCATCTGATCACCATTGCTTCTCAATACACTGTCCCTCTACTTTGAAAACCTACTTTCTGGTCTCTATTCTTTACATGATTTCTAATTTCTCTACCTCTCAATTCTTTCCCTGGACATCACATCTGCATTGCCAACACAGTCCTTCTTTCTTTTCCCAATCTGACTTTTTGAAAAATCAGTTCAACTTTACACTTAGTCTTGATCTTGCCCCTCAAAGACATGGCCTTGGATTCATCTGAGCTTCCAATGCCTTCGTTCCTATATTCATACTGCTGAAAAAAGTTTGAAAAAATTTTGGAAAACCGCTGCCTTGGTTCACTACAAATTTATATTTCAGAATCTCAACCTGACTTTCAATTTATCAAGGTAATTGCCTTAAATATACCTCCTTAATTAATTCACTATCATATTTATCACAAATGCTTTTTACTGTTCTAAAATTGGATGATATTCTTAAAAGAACATAGAGTAGTGACTGGCACATAGCAGGTCCTTAATAAATGGGGCACTTCTGAGAAAATAATGATAGGCTAGTCAAAAATTAAATATAAAGTCTTAATTATGTTTAATTTTGGAAAACTTAGAGAGAGGAGAATATGAACTCTAAAACTGAATATGGAATAAAAGAATGACATGAAACAGTGTGATTAGAAATACGGAACATTTTTAACATTAAAAGCCTTGAATTCAGAAGTATATGTCATTCTTTGTGGACTACTATCAAATATTAGAGACATTATAGCTCAGTAGCTAGAGAGAAGAGGTTAATAATGATTTCTTTTTTTTATTCAGTTATTTCAATCATGTCCAATTCCTTGTGACTCCATTTGGAATTTTCTTGGCAAAGATTCTGGAATAGTTTGTCATTTCCTTCTCCAGTTCATTTTATGAATTAGAAAACTGAGGTAAACATGATTAAATGACTTTCCCAGGTTCACAGAGATGATAAATATCTGATGATAGATTTAGACCCTGAAAAATGAGTCTTCCTATCACTTTGTCACCTAGGAATAGAATAGAACAGAGGTCCATACACAATGTTTATTCATCTGACCAAGGACTTTGATGCTGTCAGTTTTGAGGGGTTATGGAATATTATAGAAAAATTTGGTAACTCAGAGAATTTCATCATTATCGTATACTGTTATAATGGTAAAATGGTTAAGGGGGTCACTACTAGGGGCCTGGGAGCCGATAACTGGTCTAGCAGGAGATTGGAGTTAGATGTTAACTTAGGTGAGCAGCCCCAGCTGGGAATGAAGCTTGGTATAGGTATAAATTCAAACCCTTGATAGCTAAGGTGCCCAGTGTATCCTCACTGCTAGCTGTTACGCCCCTTTAAGATGTTTGGTAGGTGACCCCTCCCTGCTGAGGTAGCTGCCTCTTATTGGTTGGTGAGCAGACCCAGCAGGAAGTCAAAACTTGAACTTCCTGCCTAAAATGGAGGCTTAGATTCAGCCTCCACTGAACCTCTAACTACTTAGTATTCTCTCCTCTCCCTAGTCTCCTTAGCCTTGATGGTATAGGAATAATCACAGGATTCTCAGATTAAAGGCTAAGGAATTTATTGAAATAAGGAAGGGAAAACAAGGTAAGAGGGCTTTGGTGTTTCTAAGCTGTTGCTGTGATCAGCTGATTGGTTCTGGCAAAGGTCCTAAAAGGTCTTGGCAGGCCGAGGGCTGGCTGCCCTAAGCCAGAGCTAAACAGTCTCTGGTTAGATATTAAATCAATCCCCTAGCTACACATTTGAAAAGGAAACAGATGTTTTCGTGTTGCTCTTGATGATGGTCCTAATCTCTAGGCTATCCTAATTCCTACCCATGATTCTACCACCCAGTCACCACCCTTTCACCATCCAGGGACCCAGGGGGAAGGTCAGGGATAAGTAAGTGATCTGGGTGAAGACAGGGGAAAAACAGAACACAGTGTTGGGTTTGCAGGGCCTTTTATAGTCATAGCCCAACTGCCAGTTGGCACCTGGCACATGGCAAATGCCATGCCAACTTTCCATTCTGATAACTGACAGGTATGCCTGAGCCAATATTGCAATGCAAAAACCTTGCACTACAATACCAGCTGCATTATGGTATGTTCTGGATAAAGGATGATGCTCTTAAGCTTTCTCCATCATCAATGGAGAGTAAAAAGGTTGTGTGCTTGCTTTCATTCTTTTTAGTATGATCCTTTCAGTGATGATGTTGGACTCATTCAATGAAGAATTAAATAACATCAAGATCAGCTATCACAATGATAGCAAATAATATAAATTGAAAGGCTACAAGCCAGGCTTATAGTTGAGGGAGAGTTGGTGCTCAACTTCTTGTTTTTAGATGATTATACACTTTGACACTAAGATGCAATAGAAAATGGATCAGTTCTTTGCCATTTGTGCTAATTTTTGACAATGCCAAGAAAACAGAGATTCTCCACCAGCCAGGGATTCACCATCCATATATAGAACCACCAACAAATGGAGAAATTTTGAATGCTGTGGATAATTTCGCTTACCTTGGCTGTATAATTTCTAAGGATATACAAGATGATATGACTGACACATGCATTGCTAGGGATAGTTCATTATTTTGGTGGCTCTGAAATAAAGTGTGGAAGAGTAAATTAGGTTGTCTTAAGAAATTGAAGGGAACTGAATTATTTGCTTTAGGAAGATTCTAAAGATTTTCTGGCAAGATAAAGTATAAGATACATAATTATCTTCTTGAACTGGACCACAAAGCATTTAAACTCTACTTCAGAGAGTACAAATCTGATAGACTAGCTATATTTGTATTCCAAACGCACATTTCCCTAAAATCTTATTTTATGGAGTAATCACATAAGGCTAGCTTTCACGTGGAAATCAGGAGAAAGCATAAAAAAACACTCTAAAGATTTTTTTAAAGAACTTTGATATCTATTTGAATCATGGAAGACAGTGGCACAAGATTGTCGTTCACTGAGTGTCCAAATCAAAACAAAACAGAATATCAGCAGTACCAGAGAAATGTAAGATGTTCAAATTTAGAGAAATCTCCATCGCAAATAATCATAAAGGCTATTTGTGCCTAACTAGTGCTAGACTCTTCTATATTTATATTAGTCTGAGCAGCCACAGTTGGACATATTGTTCATTGACTCCAAAATGGTGATGTCATTTTGGTCCTTTTTTTAGTATGAAAGACAACAAATAAGTAATTATTGGAAAAGTACAGCTTCTCATGAGATAACTATGACAATTTATGTACAGATTAACAGAGGTGGCCTGTTTTTCATTTATTCAGTTGTGTCCAACTCTTCATGACCCCATTAATCATAGCACACTAAGTCCTTCTATTTTATAATATTTCTCACAGTCTGTCCGAGCCCATTTTTATTGCTTCCATGACACTCCATCTATGTCATCCTCTGCCATCTCCTTATCCCTTTGCATACCATCTCTCTCAATATCATCAGGGTCTATTCCAATGAATCCTACTTTGTGTGTGTGTGTGTGTCCAAAGAATTTAAGTTCCAGATATTTACCTTTCTAATGAAAAAATGGATCTTTTAGTATTATTTCATTTTATCTCCTTGCTGTCCAATGGAGTTTCAAAAATCTACTCTAACGTGAAGTGTCAGTTCTGTGATGCTCAGCTTTCCTTATAGTCTATCTTTCACAATCATGTGTTACTACTGAGGAGACAAAACATATTTTGACTATACAGACCTTTGTCATCAAGATGATATTTCTCCTTGTCCAAACTGACTAAAGCTTTTCTTCTAATGAGAATGTGTCTTCATACTTCATGGGTTTGGTCACCCATATGCAGTGATCTTTTAGCCTAAAAATATGAAAACTTAAACTGCTTCCATTTCTTCTCCTTCTATTTGCCAGGAAGTGATGTGACCAGTTGCCATAATCTTAGCTTTGTTGGGAGGGAGGGGGTTATTTTGTTTTTCCAGAGAGAGCTAGCCTAGCTACCTTAGTAAGAAAGACCTGAGTTCAAATCCTGATTCTGATGCACACTGATGGTATAATTCCGGTCAAGTCACTTAAGATATTTGGGGCTCTAAGCAACTCTATAATAAGCTATATGGTGAGAAGGTGCTGACCTGCATTAGTAGAGTGAAATTTCTCCTTCACGAGTTCAGAAAATCACAGAAATAGGGCTTATCCTTAATAAAACTATTCCTTGTAGGAATCTTAAAAAAAAATGAAGACGAATGTGCCCTAGAGAAGAAAGTTTGAAAGGAGAGCTGGGGGAAAGTCACTAAAATAATTCCACAAGAGAATTTCTATGTCAGCCAAAGTCATCTGGAAATAGGGTACTGACAGTCAATTTAATTATATTTATTCTGTGAACATCCATATCCAGGATACATGAATTCCTTTGGGCCCTATGGATTTGCAGTTGTCAGACTTGTTTTTTGTTTACTATCTTTGTATCTCCTGAAGTAATAAAGTATAAGTATGTAGAAAGTATCCTTATTTCTTCACTGATTGCTAACATGATAAAAAATAATTCTGGGGATGAAGGTGAAGTGAAGTGATGAATGAAACCTGGCTCTTGCTTTATTCATGGCTAGAGTTCCTAGTGCTTGAAATGCCATTTTGTGTGTGTATGTGTGTAAAGGTTAACTTTTTCTTAAGAATTTAAATTTATTTATTTAATTAATTTAGAATATTTTTCCATAGTTACATGAATCATGTTCTCTTCCTCTCTCTTGTAGCCAATGAGCAATTCCACTGGGTTTTACATGTGTCATTGATTAAGACCTATTTCCATGTTATTGATATGTGTACTAGGGTGATTGCTTAGAATGCACATCCCCAATCATATCCCCATTGACCCATGGGATCAAGCAGTTGTTTTTCTTCTGTGTTTCTGCTTCCACGGTTCTTTCTCTGGATGTGGCTAGTTTTCTTTGTCATAAGTCCCTCAGAATTGGTCTGGATCCTTGAATTGCTGCTAGTACAGAAGTCCATTACAATCAATTGTGCCACAGTGTATCAGTCTCTGTGTATAAGGTTCTATTAGCTCTGCTCCTTTCAATCTGCATCAATTCCTGGAGGTCGTTCCAGTTCACATGGGTTTCCTCCAGTTCATTATTCCTTTCAGCACAATAGTTTTCCATCACCAACAGATACCACAATTTGTTCAGTCATTCCTCAATTGATGGACACCCCTTAATTTTCTAATTTTTTTGCCACCAGAAAGAGTGCAGCTATAAATATTTATGTTTAAGTCTTTTTGAAATGTCATTTTTAAGGAAATGGCTATTTGAGCAATATCACTTTATAGTAATCAGATATAACCCTATGGTTCTTCATTTCAAGAAGCAGTTATTAAGTTCATACTATAAATATAATACAATGTGCAATGTGACTGTGGGGGGAAGGGATAAAAATGAGATAGATCCCAATTAACTGAAAATGAAAGATATTAAATGACTTATCCAAGTTCACAGAGCTAGGTAGTGTCTGAAGAAGGATTCAAACTTAGGTCTTTTTTATTCCAAGTCTAGCACTCTATTAAAATAGCACCCTAGTGGTCCCATATAAGTCTTCACTTATTTTACTCCATTTTATTCCAAGGCACATATGTCAAGTGTTTTTCTATATGATATTATCCTCAACAATATATTGAATACTTAGTTACTAGGCAAAGATACGAAGTGCCTCAGAAAAGGCCTTTTTTTCCATGGGCACATGTAGAGGAGTTTCTAATAAATAGAAGATTAAATTCTTATCAAAACTATTCCAGCTGTCTCTGTTTGTGCCTGGCATTGCGCAAATTAGAAAATAAACAGGCTCTGCAACACCCGTATTATTATAGACTTCATAGTGATGGAAGGGTAAAATATTATTTCTCTACAAAGGTATATGAAGATCTCAAGAGTTTCCCATGCATATTTATGTTAAATCTCAGCAGAATTACATGTTGCCATTTTTACACCTTTGGCAAGCAAACTAAATATGCCTGTGACAGTCAATATAAGCCATGCTCTCAAACTTAAGATAAATATATAGGAGAGATAAAATCTTAAGAGAGAGGGGAAATAGATAACCTAGGGAATCTTCCTCCATAGGCAGAGACTTTAAGATAGATATTTATTCATCAACACAAATAGCCCATATTTCAGATGATGAAGTCTCTAAATTTGAACATCTCACATTTCTTTTGAGTTAGTGAAATTGTGCCTTGCTCCTAATGCATGATGCCCTCTGATGTAGGCATAAAAGCTCAATAGTCCTGTGCCACTATCTTCTATGTGTCCTAATCCATATCGAAGTTCTTCAAAGAACACCTTTAGAATGTCCTTGCATCATTTCTTCTGAGCTCCATGTAAGCACCTGCCTTGTCTGAGTACTTCATAAAATAGTCATATGAGCAAATAATGTGTTTGGCATTTCAAACATGTGTCCAGTACATCAGAATTAGGCTCTCCAGAGAATCGGTTGAGAATTTAGCAATTCTGCTAGATAAAGGAACTCAATGTGGGGTATTTTGTCTTGGCAGGTGATCTTCAGAATTAATCTTAGACAATCTTAATGGAAGAGATTCAATTTCCTAGCATGGTACTAGTCTACTGTCTAGATTTCAAAGGTACACAATGATAAAATCAGCATGCCAACTCTTTGGACTTTAAGACTTTCCTTTCCCATATTTTCCTTCAGAGTCTCTGACAATGAATGAATCAACCTCATCTTCTATGTGTATACTGACAAGGTCTATCCCCGGTATTCAAAATTTCTCCATTTGCTGTTGTAGTAGAGAATCCTCAGATCTCCTCTTTAAGGACCCCCTTCTGCTTGAAGGACTGGCTTTGTGAGGCTGACTCACCCAGAATTTTGCTACAAACAGGGTGACCAATAGCCCCTTCTTCCCCTGCAACTGCCAGAACAAAGCAGTGGTTCCACTTCATAGGGCGCTGTTGCTTCTCATGCTATGACCTCCATGACTATACAAGTCTGCCTGACCCCTCGATGTCTGTCCTTGCCTTTGTTCTGATGCCTGTACTTGCCCGCCATGTTTGTGTTCCTAACCCATGGAAGCTATTGTGTTGGTATCATGTAACCCATGTAGAGATTAAAAGTAATATGCAAAGAACTAAATATTATATTTTATAAAGTTCTACTTCATTATTATGTATCATATGTTTATCATAATTATTATTATATATTCTTTATTATTATTATATAGTTATAATAAACTCACATAAAAAAGCTAACTAAAAAGGTACTAACCCAGCCCGCTTGAGAGAGCAAAAAAGAAAGAGGGAGGAGTTACAGCCAGTTATACACAAACATCAGGACACAAATGTGGACAAAGGGAAATGCATTCTGGGTAATACAGAAAGGAAATTTGGGTAATATAGTTTTAGGGATTCAAAATATTTCTAACTATACACCCACAATCATCTGTGAACAAAAATTTGAGCAACATTTCTCCTTCATCTTTAGCTTTGACTTGTAGCCTTTTTTAACTTCAGTGCAGTAGCTTATCTGGATGCTCTTTTTGTGCTAACTGAAAGTATCTTTCAACATCATTGAAAAGATCATGATAAAAAGCAAGGGAGCAACTCTGAAGCTCTACTTCCTTGTACAGAATATGGCAAAGAGGGAAGCTCAAGATTATCATCCATTATCTGGAATTTTTGTAAGAATGTTGTCATGGAACTAGTATATAATACTGTTGAATTGTGGGAAATCAACTTTTGAAATTCTCATTTCAGTGTCTCTGCTTTACTTTTAAATTCTTTTACTTTTCTATTAATGTTGTCTTTTGCCCATTCTCTGTCTCTCTCATTAACTTTCTTCAAGGAAATATGACTAATATCCAAATGTAATCAAATGCAGATGAACATTATTCAATGCAACAATCACCTATTTATTAAACATTTATACCTGCTACCCGCCAGAAAGTGTTTTGTTTTGTTTTTGGAAACAAAGATTCAAAAACAAAACAAAAGGCATAGACAGAAGTGAAACAAATAACAAAATCAACTTTTACTTGTCATTAAAGCACAATTTTCTCTTTTTTACACAGATGCATTTTGGGCTAGTTTCTCATTCTTTTCTGGATTTATCTATTTCTCCTGTGCCTACACAGCAAGCGTCCTCTTGAAAGTAAACTTTAAAAAGGAAAAACAAAAAAAGTAGTGCAGTAAAATCAAACAATACATCAAAGGTATATGCAGTATATGTAACATCCTATACATATAATTCCTAACCTCTTCAATAAAGAAAAGGGGCATTTTCTTGACTTTTAGGATATTATGTTCTTCTGGGGAATGACACATAAACCCTGAGAAGTGAAGACAAACTACATAGTGGAAGGAGAAAACATTAAAATTTAGAGAGGATAGTAACTACTGTACAATGTTGCTCCAAGGTATAGATAAATAAATTATAAATTTCTTGACATGTAAAAGGCAACATAAATGCTTAAAAATAAAGGTCATCACATGTTTCTATGTGGTGTTTTGATAGACAGTTGTCAAAAGAACTATTAAAATTAAGTACTTCACTTTAATCATATATTACAAATAAATACAGACTTTTGAAAATAATGTAGGTATTGCTTACAGAAAGATTAAAAATCCTTTTGAATTGCAATGCATATTATTCCATTAAAAAAACATTAAATTCCCCACCTCACACACCTTTACCCACCATTGTCTAGACCTTGCATTATCTAGTTTCCACAATTCTTCTCTAGTTCACTTTCTAAACTCTCCATATCAGTAGTGAAGTGAATGATATGGGCCCTACTTCATGTCATCACCATTTTGGAGAATAAAAGTATCAGTGAGCTCTCAGGAGTACATCAAAGGCTTCATATAAATTCCAGATATGTTTCTAATAATGGAAAGTCAACTTAAGTAGCTGTTCATTTTGCTGACTTTGAAATGTGAAAAGCCTTTTATCCCTTTAAATCTTAAGGGCAAAAAATAATCAAACAAGAATTGCCAAGCTATACCCCTCATTGATTTACTAATATTAATCAAAATACTAAGACTTAATGAGTACTTTAGAAAGAACACTGGGTTTGTTTCAGAGATTCTGAGTTCAAATTATCTTCTTTTTATTTTTTATCCATTAGACCCTGGATAAGGTATTTCTTTCTGAACTTCAATTTATCTATAAAATGCATCAATAAACATAAAATATTTCTAAGGTCCCTTTGGGTTCTAAATCCATGAAAAAGAACATTTTTGCCTATCATTTATTACTCTTTGTTTTGTTGGTGTAACTTTGTTTTTAACAATATCCAAGTTGTAACATCCATGTTTCTGAGAGGGGTTCAAGTTGCATCACAGAATTCCATAGTGCCCCCCAGAACTCCAAGGGAGGGGGCAGTTAAGGGCAGTCAGAGTCCTGGTATAAAAGTCAGGTCACCCCTCTTGCAAGGGTCTTGACTCTTGGCTCTTGTCACACACACTATGTGTAGCTTCAGGGGCTGAGGCATTCAGTCTCTGACAGCCAGGGGCTGCTTTACTTTGATAGCTAACCTTAAAGATAGACCTTCAAGTAAGATCACTGTCTACCTTCAGTTTAGCAATTTAGGTTTTAGAAGGAAGATTATTTAGGAGCTTAGCTAGGAGTTCAGCCATTCAATATACATTAGCCCTAGGGGAATGTGTTGTTAGCCTGTATTTAGCAAGTTTCAGTTAATTTACCTTCCCTCCTCTTTTCTCAAACATGGTTCCCTTTTCCTATTCCCTGTAATCATTAAATTCATTTAGTTTGTGAAAGATAGAGCTTGTATCCAGTTAACTTGGAGTCATATTTACTACCTTCTTTTGATCAAGCCAAGTATTTCATCCAAGCTGGTGCTGAAGCTGCCTCAGTCCTAGGGCCTGTGCTCTGATCTGAAGAAGACCCTGGCTCATTTATTTCTATCCTGTGAGAGAATAATTTAGACCAGTGGTTCCCAAACTTTTTTGGCCTACCGCCCCCTTTCCAGAAAACATTATTACTTAGCCCCTGAAATTAATTTTTTTAAATTTTAATAGCAATTAATAGGAAATTAATAGGATGGCACCACTCCCCTAGATCACTGCAGCACCCCTCAGGGGGCAGTAGTACCCACTTTGGGAATCACTGATTTAGACAAAGAAAGCTAAACAAGGGGTTTAATCCTTATCCACTTACCATCTTGGCCCAGAATTTACCAAGCTTGAATAACCTCCATAACCAGCTCTGAGAATATTCTGTTAACTGTTTCCAACTGCTTACAGTGTGGGGGGAGGTGAAGGAGTACTCCACTTGCTCTTGCCCCTCCCATCCAGTCAAGTTTGCCTCCTTCTCCTCTGATCTGGGACTGGGGAAAATCCATTGCCATCAGACCCTAATCCTACAAAGTTCATTCTTATACAAGAATAAAATTTGAAAGTCAATTGGAGGGTTTATTTTTTCTTAAAAGGTTCAAAAGTCTACTGTATAGTCCAACAATCTGCTATACAATGAAAGCATGACCATGTGGTTCGAAGAATGAGTTAATGGTGAGAGCATATAAGGATAAAGTAGAGAAGAGATACAAAATAAAGACAATAGGAATTCAGAAATGAATTTAAGTACATATTATTTATTTACTATTAGTACCAGCATTTGCTTTAAAAACATGTTAATATGTAAATACACATAATATAAATGCATACATGTATAATACAAATATAATATAAAGAAAAAGTTTACTTAAGCTTTTTTTAATAAGAAATTTCAAAAAATAATGATATTTTTATTTTTGTTATGCCTAAAGGAACTTAAAGCCTTAGCAACTCAAATCAGTGACATCCTAGACCAAAATTCATTCAGCATCATTCCAGGCAGATAAACAATTTTGCCCATATTCTCTCTCTTTCTCTCCCTTTTCCTTCCTTCCTCTCTGCCTCTCTGTGTCTCTGTCTTTGTTTCTCTCTGTCTGTCTGTCTGTCTGTCTCTCTCTCTCTTTCCCTCTCTCTAATACATACACACACGCTCAGTTTATCTTAACAATATCAGTCATATTTTTGAGGGGGAAGAACACCTATGAATTCAGAAATGTATGTATATATCTATAAGAAAACTCCATTAATCAATATAAATTTACAATTTAATTTTTATCCCCAGAGAGTTGCTTAAGAGATTTATGTGACCTGTCTCTAATAATTTAGGTAATGTTTTAATATTTTATTTTGGTAAAATATTTCTCAATTATATTTTAAAAAATTAACATTTATTTCTAAAAAACTTGAGTTCCAAATTTTTTATCATCTTTTGCCCTCTACCCTCCTTGAGAAGGAAAGCAATTACATGTCAAGTATACATGTGAAGTCATTCAAAATCTATTCCCATATGATTCATGTTGCAAAAGAAAAATCAGGAAAAATGAGAAAAAGAAATAAAGTTTTAAAATTTGCATCAATCTGCAACAAATAATTTTGTACATAGATATAGTATCCCTTTTCTTTTTTGCCTATGAAATATAGAATTAGTACTGATAATTCTGGTGAAAGGGTATGTACATTTTTAAAGCTGTGTTTTGCCTTAGTTCTAAATTGTTCTTCAGAATGTTTGGACTAGTTTGAGATTCCACAAACAGAATCAGTATTCTAATTTTTTCATGTCCCTTTCAACATTAGTTACTTTCATTTTATTTCACGTAAGCTAATTCGAGAGGTCTAAGGTTTTACCTCAGAGTTGTTTTAATTTACATTTCTCCAATACATAGTGATTTAGAACATGTTTTTCATGGCAAATGGTAGCTTTGATATCTACTTAAAAAACCCTTCCTGTTCATATTCTTTGACCAAGTATCAACTGGAATGGTTCTTCTTTTCATAAATTTGTTTCAGTTTCCTATATAGTTGAGAAATGTGGTATTTATCAGAGGAATTCGTATTTCTTACATTTGATAATTTTTCTTTAAATTTATTTTAATTTTTTAAACCCTTTCTTCTATCTTGGAATCAATATCATATACTAGAATAGTGGTAAGGGTTAGGCAGTGGGGTTAAGTCACTTGCCCAGGGTCACACAGCTAGGAAGTGTTTGTGGCCAGATTTTAATTTAGGACCTCCTATTTCTAGGCCTGGCTCTCAATCTACTGAGCCACCCAGCTGCTCCCTCCTTTTAATTTTACCTTTGTGCATTTAAGAAAAAATCCTATAATTAAAATTGTTTCTATTTTCTATAATCCTTTCTAGCTCTTTCTTGATCAAAACCCTTCCTTCAACTATAGGTATGAACTATACATTTTCTATGTTCCCATACATTACTTATCATATTAACTTTTATGTCTAAATAATGTACCAATTTTGACCTTATCTTGTTTTGTGGTATGAGATGTTGATTTGTATATAGTTTCTGCCAAAGCTCTTTCTGTTTTTTCCCAATATCTTTTTTTTGTCAAAGAGTGAATTCTTATCCCAAAAGGTTATTAGAACTTCACGTTTATCAAACAATAGTTATAGTCATTTTTGTATATGGCATACCTAAAGTATTTCACTGATTCATCACTTTATTTCTTAGCAGTATTAGGTTGTTTTGATGATCACCACTTTTTAATATAGTTTAAAATCCGATTTGATACATTATTTTAAAATTCTTTGGAGAATTGTGTTGGAAAGGCTTTCTATATTTTTCTACCATCTTTGCTGCTTATATTTTCCTGAGATAAGCTTCAAAAGATCCTTTTTATTCCAAACCCAGAACATTCCACTAGAACAAACTGTCTTGCTCTTATTCAATAAAAGAAATGGTCTGAAATTAAGATGCCTCATAGAATTCATGATTTCTATAGTTTCCCACAGAATTAATTCTTTAAGAACAGGTAGAACTAGAATGAACCTATAACTTCTATGGATAGGAAAAATCCAGGATCAGGAAATTTATACCAGTACAAGTTATACCATTTCCAAACATTCTAATCTTAGAGAAGTATTTAATGAACAGATATTTTAAATGACTTATCCAAGATGACACAACTATGGTTGGACTGAGTCACCTCTATTTGGCTCAGAGTCTGACCTCATTTCTACAACCCAATATTATTTCCCATTCATAGAATTTTTAAAAATGGCAAGAGAACATAGACAAAAATGTCAACCTCAAGCCAATTTTTAGTTTCTTGACTATTACAAAAAGTTATGATTTACAAAGTGATTTATTTATACAATTTTAAAGAAGTATATGTAAAAAATTTTCCCATGCAACTTTTATATTAATTAGGTCCTGAGAACAGACAATGAATTATAAACTTTAACATCATTGCTTTAGTTACATCCTCTCCCCAGTGAGCTCACCATCTAAATTAGACACGGATTCTATTTTGTGGTGGATAGTCACTCTCAAGGACTCCTGAGGATTAACTGTGAAATAGAAATGAGCTTGAATCCTTTGAACATCTTTAACAGAAGAAGTCACCCCAATGCATACCTGAGGAGCAACTAGTGCATGAATAATAACCATGGAAAAGAGAGAATGAGACAGTTCAAAGCCTAGGATTATCTGATAGTTCAGATACACTCATGAATCCAATTAGAGTTAAAATATTTCCCACCCACTTTTTTGTTAATGTTTACAGATAGATGTTCTGTATATGTATAAAACAATTGTGGATACAGAACTATCTTTTCATATTCTCTTTACTAAAAAATCAGCAGGAAAGAAAATTTAAAATATTCACACCAAACAATATTATATTGGATCCAAAATGTTATTTGTTAAAATCTCTACACCACCACCCCTCTGCTGCCTTTTAATTCTGCTTGGTTCTTGTTTATATTTTCAACTAATATTTTGTTTGTTTTTCTCCTTGTTAGATGGATACCTAGCAATGCATACTTTCTTCTTTATAAGAATTTAGATATGATATCTTTAGTTACCTTCTTCCTTCTTTTAAATTAAATGATTTGTCTTTATACCCTTTTACCACCTCTCATCTCCGCTCTGGCACATAACAGCCTTTTAATAAATCCTCATTCCTTTTGCCTTCCCATTCTTCCTTTTTTCTAATTTCTAGTCTCTTTCACTGCATGTGACAAAAGGATAGAATTCCAAAGAACTGCAGAATCTAACAGTTAGTTGGAAGGTTCCTCAGAAGTCAAATAAATTCTTTTGAAAACTGTCAGCTACAAATCTATGGATCTCCTGTTATATCCTGAAGTAGACCGTTCCACTTTGGGACAGTAGCACTTGCTACATAGTATAAAGTATCAAATTTCAAGACAAAACTTTCTTCTGCAACTCCAACCATTTCCCCATATTCCTGTTTTCTGGTAGTCAACCAAATATTCTCAAAGATTGAAAACAATTTTACATCATTCCAAAGGCTTTTATTTTCCCTTCAGGTTAAATAAAATTCCTTCAACTTAACTGGCAGGGGGAATCTCAATAAAAATGAAATTGTCTAGATTGTCTTGAATTGTAAAAATCATTGAAATAACTATTTTGCTCAACTAAATATCTAATTTGTGCTTTTTCATACATTGATGTTCAGTAAGATAAAGTCCCTTCTCCATTCTCATATTCATCAAGTCTAAACCTTAAATAAAATTCTAAAGTAAAAATCATCTTGTGTTGTTTTTTTCCATCATTAACTATTTTCTTTCTCTGATTGTCTTCCATATCATCATGACATACCTGATGATCCTAACTAAAGTGATTACTACTAAATTCCCATCTATATTTAGATTTTAATGGGGGATTCTAGAACACTAAACATACATAATTATATTGATAAAACATGAGATTTAATTATAGAAAAGATTTTGTGAATCATGTTCAGCTTATTTATTCAATTATTCACTTATTCATCCAAAAACAACAACAAAATTAAGATCTTAATATAAAAAATGACAATAACAATACTGTACTACGTTTTGGGAACAGTAGACTCCCAAACTCTTATTAAAAACAAAAAGTGAAAACAATCCCTTTCAAATAGCTCATTTTCTACAGGGGAAAATTAATATACTTAAGAGATAATTGAATAAGTAATACTAATAGATAGTACTAATATAGTGTTTTAAAGTTTGCAAAGTACCTTATGTAAATTAACTTATTTGTTCCCCACAGTAATCCTTTGAGATAGGTGATATTATTATCACCCTCATTTTTAGAGTCGAGGAAACTGAGTCAGAAAAAGGTTATTTTTCTACTGTCACAGAATTAACAAGCATCTAAAGCTGAATTGAACTGAAGTTTTACTAAGGAAAGGCTCTATCCACTATGCTTCCTGGCTGCCACTGGCTATGTGAGTTTATTCATTTTTCCTCACCATTCCAGGCAGATTAGTACCTGGTGATGGTAGGAAGAACAAAAACTGAATGAATAGATAAATCAAGGAATGAAAAAGTGAATGTAAAAATAAAAATATTAACACTTGCTATGGGATAAGTGTATCATAATATTAGAGATACAAAA
Organism: Gracilinanus agilis; assembly: GCF_016433145.1. Lineage (NCBI taxonomy): Eukaryota > Metazoa > Chordata > Mammalia > Didelphimorphia > Didelphidae > Gracilinanus > Gracilinanus agilis. Next base: position 72,346,784 of record NC_058130.1, read on the forward strand.
TGTAAAAGTTATTCAGTTCTTGTCTTCATGAGCATATATTCTAATTGGGCATGCAACATATAAAAATAGATAAAAATGAATGATTGACACAATGTGTTTTTTTCTGGAAATATTGAGAGTATTACTATTTTTATTTTTGGACAGCTATGGAGAAGGGTGTGTGTTATATGACAAGGTATATGTCTATGTGATGGCTATGGATTAAAATAAAATATAGTTGTTCCATGATGGAATTGGAATGGTCTGGATGAGGCATTAACCTGTTAGGAAAGTGGAAGTCCTTGGGCCAGTAATTGGGTAAATGACTTCTAGAGGTTCATGCCAGGGACTGTTGCAAGGCTGCAAAGACTTCCAAGTTGGGAGCCTTCTGCTATGATGAAAATTCTATGGAGACCGTATCTTAATTTTTAACTATTTATTAAATTACAAAAAAGAGGCCAGGATTGGTGTGGGAGGGGGAAATGTGGGGCCAGCTGATCCCTAAGCTTCCACATCCCAAATCCCCTGCTAGGAGGGTATGCCAGCTCTGAGCCAGATCACACACCTCCTCAGTCTGGGAGTCCAAAGAGAGTGATTTCCTCCCCTCCTGCCAATTTATGCTTTTCCTATTTTTTTTAATTGTTCCTTTACCCACTAGGCTTTTTTTCACAGATAAACAAAGAATTTGTATGTGGCTTGCTTCAGCAAGGGGGGAGCAGCAAATTCATAGCTTCATTCTTAAAATCCAATTTTTTCCTCTGTTAAAATCTAAAGGTTATCTTGGGATGCCAAAAAGGGGTACAGATTAATATTAACTTTCCACACTTGGGTTACTGAAAGCATAAAGAAAATGCATTATTGATAAATGGAAGTTAAAAGGAAGTATGGTTTAATGGGCAGATGTAGTGGTTATAATGAAACTGTTTTATCATTAGTAATAACAGTTATGCATAAGTCAAAGAAATTCCATGACTAATATGAACTTGTGCAGTAAAGCAAACAGAAAAAAATACCCATATATGCTTATGTTAGGAAAAATAGCATTTTAGGTGATCATGAGTGTTATCAATGTAAAAATAGGTCTTAATTCTGAAGAACTAACAGAATGCATGTCCTTTCATCAGAGGCTTTTACTTCTCCTATTTATTCTTCTATTTAAGTTTTAACCTCCTCATTTTACAAATAAGAAAATTCAGCTCAGAGTCAAGTGACATATCTAAAGGTCAAAATGTTTATGGCAAATTCATTTAGCCCCATGTCCTGTGACTTCAGATCCAATGCCCTTTCCAATATGCTGGGAGATTGAGGACTGGAGGTTTAGAAAGAAGACTATACTTTGTGAGGAATAGTTAATGATTGGACTAGCTTGTTCAACCAACTCCAAAACTAGTGTTCGTTCCTTTGTGTTGTCATTTAGGACACTATATTAAAAAGAAATGTGTCAGACACAATCATTATGTTGACTTGTTTTGTTAAATTTCTTCACTGTTACAGGATGTCTGGATTGGCTGATAGAGGTACTATGAGAAATGACTGATTTTTAAAAGTATCAATAAAATATTCTTAAGTGAAAATAAACTGAAAATTTATGCAAAAGGAATAAGCAAATGTGTATTTTCAGCCAGTAATTCTGACATTTATTTTTTAAAGCAATGTATAGTAACCAAAAAAAAATTGAGAAAATAGCAGAATTTTGAAGTTTACTGCCAACCATGAATGAATTCAAAGTGTGAACTGAAAAAAATAATAAAGTGAGCAACAGCATTGTTTCAGTTTGGAGAACTCCCAATGATTTAAATGTTTCATGCAATATCTTGGAAATATATGGAGGTAGATCAAGGAAATTTTCTGATTATAAAAATGAGTTTATAAGACAGTGTCTGAGTTTAATATAAAGTTTGCCCCCTTATTCTGTTGAAACTCATATTTGGACATTAAGGCAGAACACCAGAACATCATGTGATTATAAAGTGCTGAGTGGGTATCTGGAGTCCTGACTTCCAGAAGGACAGGCAAACCCCCCTTGTGAAAGGTCACATGTCTGGAAGTCAGGACTCAGGACCCAGACCGAAGTGAAGCCTGGCCAATCAGAGATGCAGGAGGAGTGATGATGTCATTGGCCTTATTGCACAGGACTCTCTCTCCTGCCCTGGAGCATTTAACACTCTAGTCAAGGCTGGGAGCTGGAGCCAAGGAAGTATGGCACAGCTTGGAGTTGTGTTTTTTGTTTTGTTTTGTTTTGTTTTGTTTTAAGTTAGGACAGCCTGGTGTCCTCTCTCTCTCTTTCTCTCTCCCATTCTCTCTTTCCATTCTCTCACATCCTCTCTCTCTCTCTTTCTCTCTCTTTCTCTCTCTCTCTTTATCTCATTCTCTTTCTAACTCTCTCTCTTTATCTCTCTCTCCCTCTCTTTCTTTTTCTCCCATTCTCTCTCTCCATTCTCTCTCTCGCTCTCTCTTTATCTCTCTCTCCCTCTCTTTCTCTTTTTCCCATTCTCTCTCTCTGTCTCTCTCTCTTTCTCTCTCCCTTCCTCTCTCTCTCTTCCTCTCTTTCTCTCTCTCTTTTACCAGTAAATAATTATAAATTAATATACAGTCTCCAGAGAAATAATCACAGCACTCATCCTCAATTTATAACTTTTGATGGAAGGCCTCTATAAAAGATGTAGACATGTGCATTTGTACCCCCCTGAAAGAACTTTCTTCCTTGTTTAAATCTCAGTGGTGGAGCTTCTCACAAGATGAAATGGGACCTGCTAGACCATACCTTAGAACTTTGTAAAAGGTGGTTTTCAATGAATGAGGCCACTCAATATGTGTTTGTTGGAGGGAGGTTAGATATCTTATGAGAGGAAACTTCTCTTTGTTCTGGATGATAAAATGCAGGTGGAAGTCCTCTTTTGACATTTTTTTTGCCTTTTGCCTTTGCATTTTTTCAGAGTGATGTGGATACCTCAGTTATTAACATATGTTTTGAAGCAGAAATAGGTACATATTCACCCCCAGAGATTGTAAGGGGAGTATTAAATGGGAGGGGGATCCTGTATTATTAATATAGACAGATGATCAGGATCAGTGTAACATGATCTGACAGGGTAATTCTCTTTTGGACAGAGAGCAAAGATGGCTGCACCCTCTGTCCTAGGCCAGTACATTCTGGTGAAAGGGATAAAACACAGTTCTCTGTTCTACCACATTCCATTGTATATCCTTGCAAAATTACCTTTTCTCAACAGTTGGTAGACAATATTATTCATAAACAAACCATTTGAATTTGTGTGGAGAAGTATCACTTCCGTGGTTACTCTTGCATGTTGGAGAGTTTAAACTATAATAAATAATGAAACAAAAATATAATATGATATGATATATTAAATATAATATATAAAATACTAAAATATTAAAATAATTAAAATAAAATAAAAATTTGAACTGAAGATAATCAAATGTATATCTCTTGCACTATGAGGAGGAAATACAAGATAGCAATTTTATGGCATCATGTTTCAAGGTACCTGAATTGTATATTATATCTTTTTTTATTGAATCATTAGCTGATTTGTGTCTACTAAGAAGTTTTGCCTCACATTCTAGTAGTTTTCTAATGGGGAAGGCCAAGTTCTGAGAGTGGGCCTTGGGCCTATTCAGGATTATTGGACATTTACAATCTGGAAGGCCAAAATTTATTTTTTTTCTGATATCCTAATACAAATGGCATAGCAAGGTGGCTCAGTGGATAGAGAACCAGGCCTAGAGACAAGAGATTCTGAGTTACTGTCTGGTCTCAGAAACATCCTAGCTGTTTAACCTTAGGCAAATTGTTGAACCCTCATTGCCTAGCCCTTTCTGCTCTTCTGCATTAGAACCAATGCATAATATTGATTTTAAGATGGAATGTGAGGGTTTAAAAAAAAGATTTTACTGCAAAGAGCCAATGAACTAACAGGTGTTTTAATGTAAATAATAAAAATGCCAATCAATCAGTAAGTATTTATCACCCACAAAGTGTTACTGTTTTAGCAGCTTGGAATAAAAATATAAATCCCTACAAAAATGAGCTTATTTTATAATAAACAAGATGAGTACATGAAAACAGGTATATGCAATATTAGAGTAAAGCTAACAAGTATACATTTATATGCTGCATTCAAATATAAGATGGTATGGTAACAAGGAGCCAAATAAAGAAATGCTTCATTCAAAAGAATAAATATAATGGCTTGTGAAAAAGGATAGGGATGTGAGATTTAGTGCCATGAGGAACAGGAAGAAGGCCATTTTGGCTAGATAATAGAATTCAGAAGAGGAAATAATGTCTAAAGCTAAGTTAATATATCTATATACATATACATGTATATAGATATATTTATCTTAGAGGGAAAATGAGGTGGAATAGTATGGAAATTACATGGCTGATATGTAAAAGGAATTTACTTTGGTGACACTGTGCAGAATGGTGTGTGGAAAGACTTGAAGTAGATAAACTGTTTAGAGGGATGCTACAATATTTTATGGGGGAGAGGGGATGAGGGCAGAAACTACTCTGAATAAACAGGAGTAAAATGTGAGAGATGTTGTACAGTCAATATTTTACTACTGATTAGGTATGTGGAATGAGGGAAAGTGAAGTATCAAGGCAAATATTTTGGTTATGCATCAGGGATTACTGAATTTCTACAAAATAGGAAAGGTTGGAATGTTGAAGGTTTATGGACAAAGAACACTATTATACATCTAAGACATTTAATTTGAAATGTTCCATTGATAATTAGTGTTGCAGGATTTAAATTCAACAAATACACTGGGGTTACACATATAATTATATAAAAAGAAGAAAGTTAGAAGTATTGGCAGAAGAAACAATGAAGAAAAAACATGATGGGGATATGATTGGGGATGTAGACTCTAAACGATCACCCCAATGTAAATATCAATAATATGGAAATAGGTCTTGATCAATGACACATGTAAAATCCAGTGGAATTACTCATTGGCTAGGGGAGGGGTTGGGAGGAGGGGAGGGAAAGAATATGATTCATGTAACCATGAAAAAATATACTAAATGAATCAATAAAATTAAATTTAAAAAAGAAGTATTGACAGATTCTAAAAGACTTTGAGAAATACTAGTAGGACTAATGTTAAAGCATTAAAGACCCTTAACACTCCTTAATAGTGTATATAGTAAAGTCTTATATGTTCCATCTCAATATAGAGAATAGAATTAATTATTTTCAACAGCCATTTCATGTTGTAAGCATCCTGGGCCAGAAAAAGTAAGGCAGGGTAGGGATAGCTCATTCATAACTTACAGAAAGAATGAGATACAATTTTTTTTGGTTATAAGCTACTGAGTTCTTTATATGTCTTCTTCATTTGTTTATTGGTGTTGTGAGTCCTTTGAACCTTCTGTGTCTGATCTATAAATAATAAGGGTATTTATTACTTTGAGTGTTTCTTTGGTAAATTAAGGCCTTGGAATCTGCATTTTTAAAAATTTCATCTGTATTGTCATGTAAAACACACTTCCATATTAGTCTTTGTTGTAAGAGTGCATTCATACAAAACTAATCCCCCCCAATAAAATCATAAATATATTGATGTGGAAGATAGTATACTTTGACCTGCATCCATCTGATTCCTACAGTTCTTTTTCCAGAAGTGGATAGCATTCCCCAGCATAAGTCTTTCAGTATTGTCCCAGATCGTGACATTGCTGAGAGTTAAGCAAGTTTTCACAGTTGATCATTGTATAATATTGCTGTTCATGTGTATAATTTTCTTCTAGTTCTGCTTATTTCTCTCTGTATTAGTTCACGGAACATGCAATTTTAGAGAGCTGGATAATGAATCTATTCTTAAATGTCTAAGATAAAATTCTTAGTGGCTAGCAAAATAAACTTGAGACTGAGCTCTTGAGACAACTCATAAAATCTGTGTGAGTCTGTGTAAGTCAGTTTGTGTAAGCCTCGAAGTTCAAGGAGCTAGGTCACAAGTGGTAAAATAAAGAAAATCTATCATTAAGCACATATTGAATTATTTTAAGACTGAAATTCTCTGGAGGCTATCTATATTAAATTTAGGGTAATTTATTAAGCAGCCATTCAAGAAAATCTAACTAACTTCTAGACTTCATTTACAGTCAAAAAAGATGCCACAGAACAAGCAGAACATAAATAGAGGTCAGAGAGAGAGAGAATGACAGAGACGGACAGACAGACAGACAGACAGACAGAAAAGAGACAAAGAGACATAAAGAGAAATAGATGAGCTAATTTGGGCAAGAAAAGAAAAAAATGACTTCCAATAGGAAGCACAAGCAAGCCAGCATATATCCCTTCTGATTTCATCATCTCATCCCTCCCTGAATAGCTCCACTTGAAAAAAATGACATAAGAATTGGCCTCAGAGACTTCAACTCCTCCTCCACTTCATCACAGGAAGACATTTTTATCAGGAGAACCCCAAACACAGTATTTCCTCTTACTGGACCACCATAGATGCTAGAGCTGACTAAGAGATATTTTATTTACAAATAAATTAAGATCAAGTCTCCACTCTGCCTGTAACACAGTGATATGCTTTTAATTCTGTCATCCTTAACAAAGAAAAATAATCTAGACAAAATAAGGGAGAATACAGCCCACTTTCAGAGACCGGGAGAGAGACTATTTGATCTTTAAAATTAAATCATTTTTCAGAGAGGGATCAAAGGGAAAATTATTTCCAATTAAATATTAATTTTCTACAAAATAAAGAGCTTGAACACATTGATGCTATAAATCATTTAGTGATAAATTATTGGATAAATAAAATCACAAAGAACTACACAGAATTTTAGCACCAGCCAAGAAATTTAACAAATATACATTTTTACTTTTCTTTGCAAGAGATTTAGGAGTATTATGGAAAGACTACTTGACTTAGAGTCAGGAGACATATTTACTTGCTAGTTTTGTTATATGATACTTCATGACCATAGGAAAAGTCCTTGGACCAGTTGTTTAATGTCTCTAGGCCTCAATTTCTTTATTTCTAAGATGAGGATTTGGATGAAATTATCTCTAAGACATACTAAATCCACAATTACATAAATATTTTCTTCTACTCTACAATCATGTAGAAATCACTCTCTGTAGAATTCTGAATCCATTGCTGTTCATGTTTGTCCTAGACCTCTTTCTCCTTTAACTCTCTACTAAGTCACTTGATAATCTTATTAACTTCCGTGAATTTAATTACCATCGCTATGCTGTCTCTCAAATTTACCTATCTTTCCCCAAACTCTCTGCTTACCTCCCATCTCATATTTCCAACTGCCTATCGGATATCTCAAACTTGTTGCCCAGTAGACATCTTAAATACAGTAAATCTGAAAGAGAACTTATTATCTTTCTCTTTAATACACTTACCCCTTCCATATGGCTATGGAGGGGAACTTGGTTTTTTATGGCACACCTATTAGGAGCCATTCTGGATTCCTTACTATCTCTTACCAATCTGTTGCCTATGGCCTGCCAGTTTCAACTTTTCAACATCTCTCCTATAAGCCTCCTCTGAGATATTTTTACTACTCTGTTGCACGCCATCATCACTCCTGGTCTGGGTTGTTGTAATAGCCTACTCACTTGGTCTACCTGTCAGAAGATTCTCTCTACTCCCATCCATCCCATATTCAGCTACTTTCCTAAAATACAGATTGTTTCATCACTCCCACCTCTTCCATATATCAATAATCATTAAAGAAAACTACTGAGCATTATTAGAAGAAATGGATGGTGCGAAACCAGAAAAAATATTAATAATCATCCCCTCACAGGAGCTCTAAAATTAAAAAACTAAAAAAAATTAAAAACCTCCTTGGTATGTCATTGGCATAATCCCCAGGTTTCACACACACACATACACACATAATACCACAGACATCCAGAAAGAAGGAATTCAATTACTGTGGAAATACAATCAGGATCAAACAAAATTTATGAAATATCACTTTTAAGAAGTGAATATAGACTTCTGGGGGTGGAGCCAAAATGCAGAGTAATCCAGACCAGCCTCTGTGCCACTATAAGAATCCTCTTTGACCAAAATTAAGATCTCACCACAAAACAAATACAAGAGTGAAAGAACCAACAAGGAAAACAGCGTGAAACAATGTTCAAGAAAAGAAAAACCCCCAAAGTAGGCAAGAACAACTGGGGCACTGGGGAGAGAAGAGAACAGATCTAGCAAGGATCTATAGCAAGGAGGGAAGAATAAACCAAGAGCAAGCCACCCCACCCCCCAACCCCCTGCCCATCTTCTGTCTGAGGTTCAGAAACCTATGTCCAAGCCAACATCCAGATCCTGAGATCCTTCCTGGGCAAATAGTGGTACAAGCCAACCTATACACCTTGAAATTTCAAACCTGTGGAGAAGTCCAGAGACCAGGTCCAGGGAATTCTACTCTGGGCTTGACATAAGGACTTAATTCAAACTTTGGGGTGGTTTATAGTACTAAGTATTGAGTACTAATATTTTTACCTAATGTTCAGGTCTAAGCTATAAGTCTGGACAATCAAGGGTGTGCCTGATTGGATCAAATACATTGGAGCAAACAAAAAAAAACACCTAACTCTAAGGAATTTTTATGGAGACAAAGAACAAGGTATAGACAAAGAAGGAAACAGTGAAAGCAAAGGATACACATGCAAAGTCCAAAAGAAAACTATGAACTGGACACAGATTCTGGAAGAACTCAAAAAGGACTTCAAAAACCAATTAAGAGAAGCAGAGGAAAAAGTGGGAAAGATGTGAATATGAAATGCAATATTCCAAAAAGCAAAGGATAAAGTCCTTCAACCAAGAATAACTTATCCTACTAAACTAAGTATAATTCTACAAGGGAAAAAATGGACCTTCAAAGAAATATAGGATTTTTAAGTACTGCCAATTAAAATATGTACTCAAAAAGGAATTTTGAAATATAGTTATTAGAATCAGGAAAAAATGAAGGCAAATACAAGTGAAATATAAGAAGGGGAATTTAAAAAAGGAAGAATATACATTCCATTGAAGATAATATAAGTAGAGCCAAGATAGGAACAAATTATACACCAATAAATGTAATAAATATAAATATTTAAATAAAATATTAGCAAAGGAACTAAAAAAATATAAACATTATAATCTATGACTAGGTTAGATTGCATTTATATAAGGGATATAGGATTGGTAAAATGTTGAAAGAAATTTTAAAGTTAATTAGCCATAACAATTTTTTAATGATTATATCAGTAGAGATAGCAAAGCTTTTGACAAAATATAACACCCATTTCTCTTAAGTACACTAGAAAACAGGGGAAAATAGAACTTTGCTTAAATAGTAAACAGAACATATATAGATATAATATATATGTACATATCTTTGCTTATATCTATCTATATGAGAGATTGAAAGATAAAATGTTATTCTAAATACTCAAGTAAGCATATTTGTTAAAGAGAATTTACATATTCTTTCTTCTTTTTCAGTAGGGTATAGGATGAGAGGGATAGAAAATCAATTTCTATTGTTTTAGTAAAGGTGTGTGGATGCTGCTATAGTCATAGGATATTGCTTACATTTTCTGACAGTAATTATATTATTACTTTTATTTTATTGTTTTATTTTCTTATAAGAAATCCTCACAGAATTAAATTAATCAATAAATGTAATGTAAAAAATCACTAAAATATAAAAAGAATATCAATCTAATTTCTATCAGAAACCACAATAGGATTCCAACTGAAGATGTCATATTTACCTTAAGAGAGGAATGGTGCATATATTACATGAGGCTAAAGAGTTTTTTATACAATGAAAGGATAAGGAGACAAGAAATAGACATGAATATGGGGCTAAAAGGAGAAGGAGAAAGATGGCCAAAATGTTAAGGTCAAAGGTAAGGGACAAAATAAACTCAAAATAAGGCAGCCATTCAAAAGAAGATCATATAGAGGTATAAATGACAGGAGGCTAAGCAGGTAGGAGAAAGAAGTCAGAGGGTATGAAGAACTAAATAAGAAGGAGATGGAACAAAGTAGGTATAGGAATAAATTTATAATAGATAGAAAATACAGAATATTGCAAGAGATGAAAAATAAGAGCACTAAGAAGCACACAGAAGAGGAAGAGTGGGAAAGTTTGAGATAGAATTGTTGTAAAGATAAATTTTGGATTGCAAATGCTTATATCACAAATCAATTGTGAACATCTTTATCACAAAAGAAAACAAGCATTAGGTGCTTAATTGAGCATAGAACTAGACTAGAAGCAATGCAAAGTGAAGCTACACCAGATAGATTTAGCCCTTGTCTAGGTGATACGATTTACACTGGACTCCTCTGTAAAAATGGCTCTGTCAGGTTCACTTACAATCATTTAATTTAGCTGAGCTGAGAAACACCAGGCTTGCAATTCACTAGAGTGAACTGATCACTACAAAAATCCATCAATGTCACTTCTATATTCCTTATATTTTTGGTCCTTCCTCGTGCTACAGCCTTTTTAAATGTTCTGAGATAATCTACATACTCAAATCATTTCCAGACTGACTTGAAATAGATTAGATTTGAGAGTAAGCTTAGAAATAGCATGGGCCAGACCACACTTAATTTGAAAAGGAAGAAGATACTTGCATTATCATTGCTTTTGTTTGGAAGTTGACAGGAAGGGGTGTTCAATTTTAATTTCATTGATAAAGGAAACATTCTAATAGAAATCTTCCTCTTCCAGGGGAGTTGGACACCTACTATGAAAACTCTAATAGGGAGTTTTTTGAGTTTCTGAGAAATGATTATTTTTCTTAAAGAAAAAATAAAGAAAGAAAAAGGTGCTGTTAAATACTATTAATCCCCCTAACACCTAATGGTAGGGAATGGGGCAAAGGTAGTTGAAATTATTGGACTATGTTTAAACATAACATTATCTGATTATCTAAGGATGAGCTATTACTTCAAACTTATTTTAATTATTTTAAAATCATCTTATTTAAGATCATATAAAAGGATTAAAATGACAATCATTCTAAATTCATGATATTATATTAAATTCTTCATCAATTGGGAAAATCTAGCAATATTGCTAAACTATGCCTGCTCCATTCATTTCATTTCCACTAACCACTATTAATCAACTAGTATTATCTGGAAAGAGACATTATAATCAGTACAAGTTTTAAAGGATTGTTCTTTAAAATGATCAAAGGAAGGGACTGGATGAAGAACCAGTGGAGCTGCTTAATGATCACAGTACAAAGATGTCTTCTGAGATGAAACAATGTCAGACAGATCAAATAAATTTTCCTTGGTTCATTGATGGCATATGTTTAGATAAATTCTCAAACATAAACCAGGACTGTCCTAAGGAACAGAGGTAACAAGTCAAGCAGTGGTAAGTTTACAAAAATGTTCTACTCTTGATGAATGAAATATCCCAATTTTCATAGCATCCAATTCTTTAGAGCTGCATACAACAGGAAGTTATCTAGTCCATAATCTGTGTTGTGCAGATGAGGAAATCAGGTACCACGAATATAAAATGATGGGCCAAAGGGACCATAGATCCTAAGTAGCAGAGATAGAAACCAAATCTACTTGCTTTGACTCTAAATCCAGTGGGCAACCCACAACACCATACTGAAAGATTACATGTTATAAATAGTAGAACAAGGATGCAGATAGAATTACTCTGACTTTAAATAGTTTGTTCTGCACCCCTACGCAGCCTCCCTCTCCTAATATAATGAACTTTGTTTTCAGTTGTGTCACAGGAAAAGATTGAAAAATCTATTCTTAGAACACTGAGGATAAATGACCTAATTAAGGTCATACAGGCATTGTGTATCTGAGGAAGGGTTTGAACCAAAGTTTTCCTAGATATAAGGCCTATTCTTTATCTCCTATTGGAACTTCTTATGATTGGTAAAATTTTACCAGAGCATCAGGTATACTACAAAGCCTACAGGAAACCCCAGTTGGATTTATGTTCTGCTAAAGTCATCCTCCACAAAAGGAATGACAATGTTTTATTAATATGCTCCTCTGTTTCATGTCTTCTCTGATACTGATAGAGCACCAATCAAAAAAGTTACATCTTGGGATGCATTTAGAAAAGAATTTTAAATAATTTTTAATCATATCTAGCTGACAAGCTTTTATAGAAAAGAATATAAAAGGGAATGGTTTCCTTTACTATATCATAGAGTCCCAGAAACATTAGAAAAGAATAATCATCAAAGCCATCTAATATAATACATATTTCAAGAAAAATACCCTTTCCAATAAATGATAAGCTAGTACAGAGGAAAAGTTTGGGAGATTTGAAATGAGGACAACAAATTTCCAGCTCTACCAATGATCAGCTTTTCAATCTTTAGCGTGTCTCTTATATTCTCTGGCCCTTAGTTTATCTCTTAAATAATAGATCCAGATCACAGGATCTTTTCTACCTTGGAATTTATCCTCCTATCACCTGTCTCATTATCCTTTAGGAAGCCTATTTTACTTTTTACTTTATTTAAAAATTATTCTTCATAAAGCCTAATGTTGCTTTGCTGCTTTTTAGTTCTAGTTCTATACTTTTGGACTGAGCATTAAAAGTCTAATTCTTCTCTTACATATCAGTACTCAAAATAGTAGGAGTCTGACAAATCCTTCTTGAGTCCTTTCTACTACATGGTAAACATCATTAGTGCCATCCATTGAGCCTCATTTGGCATGGTCTCAAGGACTTTCATCTTTGGCTGCCCTTGAGAAAGTGTCCAAATTGCCAAATTGCTTCTTTAAATGTGGAATTCAAAAGTGAAAATAATTCATCATTGTTTAGTCCTAGACATTATGCCAATCTTAATACAGTGTGAGCATACATTGGATTATTTGGTTGCATTACACACCATTGCAGTCCATTACAACTCCAATATCCTTGAAGAAAGATTTCCACCTAGCAACATTGTCCTTACATTGTATTTCTATAGGTAATTTTTAAATCAAACAGTAGGTCCATACTTTCATCACCTCTTTTTCCAATATATCTTTAAAGACAATCAGAAAAACAAAACAAAACAAAAAAATGACTTTTCAATACCCTAAGTGCCCTTTGCCTTAATAAACTTTTACTCCAAATATTTGTTCTATTTCCTGTCTTCAATATGTCTATCTTTTAAAAACCTGAATTGTTTAATAACTTATATATGCATTTGTTACTTTAGATCATCCCCCTTCACACTCATACATGTGTACACACACACACACACACACACACACACACAGACACAAAATAAAACACAACAAGCAAATACACTCACATGTTTTTCTCCTTAGAGGAATGAATTCTCTCTCTGACTTGTGATTTTTAAAAATTTTATTCTGAGTTTGGGAGTATTTTTCATCTATTCTGAGCTTTAACTCATTTTATGATAGATCTCAGTCAATTCATATTCAGACTTCTTAAAGTTATTTTTTACCTGATCTATTCCTTCCTATATTAATTATTTTTGAGCCCTGAATACATTTCATGTGTCAATCTAATCACTTTTTTATTTGTTTAATTTTTGTATCATTTTGCCTGGTCAGTAATTTGGTGTAGACATTTGATTGCCCTTGATTTATGATATCAGTTCTAACTCCCTTTATTGTTTTTTATCCTGGGTGATGTCATCGTAAAAAAGATCATATTTTGTGAAATTTTATTTTGTAATGAAGACATGTGCATATTGTAATGCAGAAGACAAGTGGATTTTTGTAACTGCTACTCCTTACTTTTTTATGGTTTGAAGGTGGCTTTTATACCTTCAGAAACATAAATAATTTCTACTGACATTAGCCTAACAGATAGGCTATCCTTGAAATTTACCCCTGCTATAAGAATTTTATGACTGTTTCAGCTATTGTAAGCACTTTCTGTTTTACTAGTCTGGTAACATGCATGGCTTTTAAAATTAAAGAATAAATATGAGTATCTATCTCCTTATTTTGACTGAAATAGAAGATAGTTTTTAGGATGGAGCCACTTATGTCATCAAAATCTATAGGGAGTACCATGGAAGCTTGCTTCCACAGTGACAAATCTTGGGTGATTCAGACTGGCATATTTTGATACTTGGTGGATGTCTTTCTGGTTGTTTGTTAAGTGCATTCTTTCTTGCTAAAGTTCTAAAACTAGATAACAACATTTCTGAGTGAATTATCATCAGATTTACTCTTTTAGCATTTTGTGTGTCTTCTCTTGCTTCTCTCCTTTTTGATAAAAATGTTTTAAGGGTTCTCTTTTGGCAAAATTTAATGAACTCTAGCATTGTCAGCTTTTAATTTATGTTTTTGGAAATAGAAAAAGCATAGCTTCACTCCCTAAATTCTTTTATCAGGTATTCTTAACTTCATTTATAAAATTCTCAATTATTCTTCTAATTGTAAAGGTTTTAATTTTTTTAATCTGTTCTTTCCTTTCTGCAATTTTGTTTTCTATCATGATTGTTACTCTTTAATAAATCCAATATTTCATTTATTTACCTCCATTTATCCAAATTGTTGACATAATCTTTTTCAACAGAAAAAAAAACTTTTACTGTCATGGGGTTACAAATGTAAAACATTTCTCAAATTAATGCTATTTTATGAAAAGAAATCAAATAATTACATTAGTAATCATATTAATTTAAAGCTAGAAATTTGGATAGCTATCGGGTCATAATAATGTAATGAAAATTTTATATAATATTGATACTTCTTAGAAGCAGTTTATCCCCATTTTTAGATGTTGTTAGGGTGGCATACATACATATATACATGCATGCATATACATAATGCATATTTAATAGTATAATTATATATGTATATATTTCAATTTTTATAATAAACATTTTATTTGATAAACTACATATGCATCATGTAAATTAGCAGAGTTCAATAAAGTGATTTGAAATAGAAGTCAAGAGCTAGAGTTCAAAGTCCATCATTATTTATCTTGTGCAAAAATTTTATAAAATTATTCATCCCTATGGGTGTCATTTTCTAAACTTTAAAATGAGGGAGTAGGATGTAGGACAACTCTCAAGTTCTTTCCAGCTCTAAATCTTTGCTTCTAAATACACTTTTATTTATAAATTTTAAGACCTTGGAGTCTGGCTCAGTGTGATAAGAGAGAAAAGAACTTGGGCAATATGATAAGAGGTAAGACTTTGGAGTATTAAAGGTTTGTTGTTATTTGTATCTGTCTATTGGCATTATAAGGAACTGGCTAGATGTTAATCCCCTTCCTCTGGGAGAAGTAGCTACAGAGAATATTATTGAGCTGAAGCATCTTAGGAATTTGGCTGATTTAAGAACGGCTAATGATCAAGTTTGATTGAAATAAAAGAACTGAATTTTTTTTACTTTTGTATAGAATTAGATTGTTAATAACACATAAATATAATTAAGTAACAAAATAATTATCTTAAAGGACAGATCCATCCATGTCATTCCCCTTACCCTCCAAGAAATCCTCCCCAAGACCTACTCTACTGATTCCAGTGGCTCTCTCTTCCCTTTCGGATAAAATTGAAAATCCTCTCCTTGGCATTCAAAGCCCTTAATAACCTAGCCTCCTCCTACTGAAATAAATGGGAGAATTGTGTGAACCAAACTAATTTTGTCTTGTAAAATTGAATGTTTTTTCAGACTTAAGTTTAATATTCCTTTAAATTCTCCCTGCTTGTTAATTATAGGAATTGAGTGACATCCTTTTTCGTATCCGGGAAAATCCTCCTGCTCATTCCCCCTCCCAGTTCCTGAAACATTCTCATTCTCTTCCCAACTCAGAAAATTCCTGATCTTTCTCCCAGTTAGAAATCAGATTACCTTACCTTATATCTTGGTTATCCTGTTAATTATTTAGTTTTTATGCATAAAATCTATTCCCCTCTTTATTTGGGAATTAGTGCCAGGCTGAGGGGGTATAGTCCCAATTTGTTATGCAATTGGCATATAAATTGGCTCATAAATCAATATTCTTGGAAGTTCAAAATGGTTTTTTCCTCAACTATTTCAGATTTCACGCATCATATTTCTTATCTAGTCCTTTTATATCTTCCTCCTTGCTAGATTCTCTTTGATCCCATTACATTGGATGTCTGGTTGTTTCTAGAGCAAGATGCTCCATATCTTGACTGCAGGCATTTTTTCTGACTGTCTTGCTTGGAATTATTTCTCCTTTTAACTCTACCTAATTACTTCCCTAATTTCCTTGAAATTCCAAACAAAATTCAATTTCCATTACATTGTGAGCCCCTTGAGAGCAGGCTACTGTTTTGTCTTTTTGTATCCTTAGTACTTTGCAAAATATCTGACACATAGTAGTCACTTAATAAATTTTCATTGTTTGTTTCCAGTGGCTAATAAGATTGTGTTTCTCTTCTTTGAAAGGGCACAATGATAATTTATTTATTTTGTAAAAATGCATCAATAGAATGAGAAGAATTTTAGTTTAGGAGTAGAGTCCTAGGTACCTATCCCAATACAATATTCACTAGCTGCTATTTAAACCAATTAAGGTTCAACTTTTCTCATACGTAAAATATTAATGTTTTTTGTTATCTATAATAGATTTATCATAGGAAGGATGCTGCATGCTAAAAGGTGCTATAAATAATTTAGCAAGTATATTAATTATAATACCATATCAATAATATATATTAATTATCATATTGCAAATAACTTCAAAAGATCTGTAATTATGTTTTGGGGAGGATATGTTCAGTAATGCCAATCACAATCTCTCTAGAACTTAATGGATGGTTTTTGAAAGTTTTTAACAAAGAATATATAGACTAAATCATTGAATTAATGTAGATTTAATTTTTTTCCTTTGAGTATGTGATAGAATAATTTTCAAGGATAATAAAAGTAACCTATACCAACTTAACCCATCGCCTTCTATTTCATCATTTTAAAAACTTAATTCTTTCCCTGTGGATTCAAAAGCAACCTAATGAATATTCTCTGTAGTAATATCAGGAATTTCCAAAATTGCAGAGATTTTCTCAAATTGGTTTAGTTTTCAATATGCAAAATTAGTGAAATCACTTTTCCCATGAGATCCTTACCCTTCTCTCATTTTTTGAACTGTGAAATTGTAGACTTAGGCAAAATAACTATTGGTGATTGTGTGATTTATTAGCACTATGAGACAGAGTTGAAATACAGATGGATATTTAAATAAAATTCTTAGAAGAATCACATCAAGCATTTTTTCCCTCATTTCTACTTCATTTCATTGTCTTCATACTAGACAATTCTCATAGAGTTTTCTTGAGTGGGCTACTACACCCTTAGAACATGAAAATTATATACACACATTTCTATTTCAATGAGGCATTTGACAATACTTCAAGTTTTATCCTTGTTTGTAAGGCAGAAAGACTGAGAGATTTGTACTGAATGACAATAAAATTAGTTGGAGTGAAACATGATAAATGTAACAAACCTAAAGAATGCTAGTTAACTGATTAATGTTAAGCTATAATGTTTCTATTAAAAACCCATTAAATTTACACTTTATATTGCACTTAAAAAGTTAAATGAATTCATAGATAGCATTGTCATCTCATTTGTGTAGAGTAAGAAACTGAGTGGAAGTGCGTACTTTTCTAGATGAGAAAATTGGGATCCAAAAGAAACTGTGAAGTGAGGGAAATAGGTGATAAATGTAAAGTTCTACCTCCTTTAAAAAACGTACAATGGAAGGGCAGAGCCAAGATGACAGAGTAGAAGCAGGGAAAACTCTAACAACCCTAAGAATCCTTTTTAGCCAAACTTAAAATGCAGCCTCAAAATAAATACTAGAGTGAAAGACTCAACAAAGAGACAAAGTGAAGCAACTTTTATGCAGAGAAAAACTTGAAAGGTGCACAGAGACCATTTGGTGTCCTGGGGTGAGAGTGGAGCACAGTGAGCATGAGAGTACACCAAGGAGTATCTGTGCAAGCCAACAACAGACCACTCTACCCCTCATCTACAGTTCTAGCTTCTAAACCCTGGCCCAGACTAATATCCAGACCCTGAGATCCTGCTAAGCCAATAGTAGTGCAACCCTATGCAAACTCCTTAAAGTTCCAAGCCTCAGCCAAGTCAGCAGAGGACTAAAATCCAGTATGAGGCAGTCTGGGTTGCATGCTTAATCAGTGTAAACTTGTTAGTGAGGACTAGAATCTCAGCTTGAGGCAATCTCCACAGCACTCCTGATCTGTGTAAACCCATAGCTAAACTCTTGAATCCCAGGCTAAAATAATCATCAGGGTATTGGCCACTGAGAGTCCAGACCAAGCTATCCCTCACCAAAGCTCAAAGCTATAAGTCCTAGGGCAAGTCAATCTACAATGTGTTCTGACCTGACCAAGCCTAGAATGAGGCCAAAAACCCCTGTCCAACACTGAGGCTAGACTCTGAACAACCATCATATATTAGTTCACAGTGCTCCGAGTTCTACAAGCCATCATAAGTCTAAGGAATTGTTTAAATCATCTATGGGAGGTGGCTTTCAGAACTCCCAGCATATTGGCCATGTTACTACCTCTGAAGAATTGAAACTGTCAGAAACCCAAAAAAGGAGCTAAGGGTAGCATCAAGGAAGAATTGAAGTTTAAGAGTGTCCTTTCTAACCTGGGAATAGAGCCTGCCTTTTAGATGAAAGTGAAAGTCAAGAAAAAGGCTGAGTAGATGAGAAAACATGAAAAAAGAAAGAAAGAAAACCTAACCATAGAAAAAATTTATAGAGACAAAGAGCAAGGCACAGAAACAGAATGAGACAGTGAAAGCAAAGTAAAAAAAAGTGAAAATTCAAAGAAAAATATAAAATTATTTCAGATTCTAAAAAAGATTTCAAAAAGCAATTAAAAGAGGAAGAGGGAAAATGGGGAAGAAAAAATAAAGCAATGTAAAAAGATTTGGGCCAAATGAAAGAGGAGGTTCAAAAGCTCATGGAAGGAAATCATTCCTTAAAAATTAGAATTAGGCAATTAGAAACAAATGACTTCATGAGACAGCAAGAAACAATGAAACAAAGTTGAGAGAACAACAACAACAAAAAACAAAAACAACAGAAAAAATATCAAATATCTCATTGAAAAAACAACTGACATGGAAAATAAATCCAGGAGAGTTAATTTAAGAATTACTGGACTACCTGAAAGCCTATCACAAAAAGAAAAATAATCTGGACATCATAATACAAAAACTCTACAAGAAAACTATCCTAATATTCTGGGAGGGCAGAAATGTGAAATAGAAATTGAAAGAATACACAGATCATCTCCAGAAATAAATCCCCAAATGATGCCTCCTTCTATACTTCATTTCAAAACCCCCCAAAATCAAGGAGAAAATACTGCAGGCAGCCAGAAGAAACAATTGAAATACCATGGAACTACAGCTAGGTTTACACAGGAATTAGTAGCCTCCAAATTAATGAATTTTAAGGTGTGGAATATGAAAATCTAGAAGGCAAGGATCTAGGCTTACAGCCCAGAGCCACCTATCCATTAAAGCAGTATATTCATTAAGAGAGGGAAAAAAGATAATTCAATGAAATGGAAGATTTCCAAGCATTCCTTATTAAAAGACTAAAGGTAACAAAAAAAATGATGTCTAAATGAAAGATCCAAGTGAAGGATAAAAAGATAAATAAGAAAGAGAAAATTCCTACATGGAAAAAGGATATTTTAACTCTTCAAAAAATTGTCAGTATTGGAGCAATTATAAGGAGTATATATAGACAGAGGTTGTGGTAAACTGATTAGGATGATATCATATGCAAAAAAAATCAAAGCCTGAAAAAGAAGATTCCACGGGGGAAGGGAAAAGTGGAATTGGATAAATTATCTCACCTTAAAGATGTATGAAAAACTATTACACTGGAGGGGAGGATAAGATATTTGTTCAAATATAGAATCCTATAGAGAAATATGAGGAGAATAAGACAAGGGGAATGATAGAAGACAGGGGGATATGGTAGGAGTGATTAAAATGAAAATACCTCTTAGGATGGTGAGAATGAAAGGAAAAAGAGCAGGGTCAAAAGGGGAAAATAAAGGAGAGGGGAATACTTAACTATGTGGATGTGAATTTGAATGGGATGAACTCACCTACAAAATGAAAGCAGATAGCAGAGTAGATTAAAAAACAGAATCCTAATATATATATATATATATATATATATATATATAGTTTATAAGAAACATATTTGAGGCAGGGAGACACATATAGAGTAAAGATAAAGGACTAGAGGAGAATTTAGTGTCCATCATTTGAAGTAAAAAAAAAGCAGAAATAGCAATGATGATCTCAGACAAATCTAAAGTAAAAATTTACATAATTAAAAGAGAGAAGGAAGGAAATTACATCTTTCTAAATGTACTATAAACAATGAGGTAATATCAGTACTAAATGTATATATATATATATATATATGTATATATATATATATATAACCAAATGGTATAGCCATTGTTATATATATATATATATGTATGTATGTATGTATATATATATATATATATATATATATATACACACATACACACACATACACCAAATGGTATAACCAAATTTTTAAAGGAGAAATTAAATGAGCTTCAGGAGGAAATCGATAGTAAAACTACTAAGGGGGGAGACGTCAACTTCCCCCTTTCAGATATAGATAAATCAAAGCAAAAGATAAATAAGGAAGAAGTTAAGGCAATAAATAAAATATTAGAAAAGTTAGAACTAATAGATCTGTGGAGAGAATTAAATGGGAATAGAAAAAAGGTAACTTCTTTTCATAGTACATGGCTCCTACACAAAAATTTACCATGTCTTAGGGCATAAAACTTCACAACCAAATGCAGAAAATCAAGAATAATAAATGCATCTTTTTACTATCATGACACCAGAAATTATAATCAATAGGATTTCATCGAAAGACAAATAAAATTTCATTGGGAACCAAATAATCTAATGCTAAAGAAGGGTTTGATTAAAGAAGAAATTATAGAAACAATTAGTAATTTCATTAATGAGAATGGCAATGAGAAAACATTTCAAAATTTATGAGATACACGCATCTTCATACTTATAGGAAAATATATATATATACATACATATATATATATATATATCTCCAAATGCTTATATCTCCAAAATAGAGAAAATTCAGATCAATGAACTGGGTATAAAATAAAAAAGTGGAAAGATAAATTAAAAATATTCAATCAAAGACTTAATTAGAAATTCTAAAAATCAAGGGGTAAAATTAATAAAATTGGAAGTAAGAGTCTAATTAACTAATAAGACTAGGAGTTGCCTTTATTTTTTAAAAATCAACAAAACAGAGCTTTAGTGAATTTGATTAGAAAAAGGAAAGAAGAAAATCAAATAAACAATATCAAAAATGGAAAAGGATGAAAAGACCAATAATGAAGAAGAGATTAAGATAATCGTAGGAGCTATTTTGCTCAATTATTTGCCAATAAATTTGACAATTTAGGTGAAATTGATGACTATTTACAAAAATACAAATTGCTCAGATTAACAAAAAAGGAAATAGAATACTTAAATAAGTCCATCTCAGAAAAAGAAATTGAACAAACTATCAATTAAAATATTTAGTTTCCTCTAAGAAAAAAATCTCCACAGCCAGACGAGCTCACAAGTGAATTCTATTCAACATTTATAGAATATATACATACTACATAGAACTATATATAATACATAAATTAAAATAGGCAGAGAAGGAATCCTACCAAATTCTTTTTATGACATAAATATGGTACAGTTGCCAACCAGGAACCACAAAAACAATGAAAGAAAATTATAGTTCAAATTCATTAATGAATATAGATTCAATAATTTTAAATAAGATATTAGCAAGGAGACTATAACAATATATCACTAGGATCATTCACTATAATCAGGTGGGATATACAGGAATGCAGGGGCTGCTTTAAAATGAGGGAAACTATCAGCATAATTGACCATATCAATAATCAAACTAACAGAAATCACTTGATTATCTCAATAAATACAGAAAAGCTCTGACAAAATACAACACCCATACCTGTTAAAAATAATAGAAAGCATAGGAATAAATGGATCACTCCTTTAAATGATAAGTAGTATCTACCTAAGACCATCATTAAGTATCATCAGAAATGGGGATAAATTAAAAGCTTTTTCAATAAAATCAAGAGAAAAAGAAATTGAAAGAATTAAAGTAGGCAATGAGGGAATTAAACTGTCACTCTTTGCAGATGAGATGATGGTATAATTAGAGAATCCTAAAGAATCACCTAAAAATTAGTTGAAATAATTAATAACCTTAGTAAAGTTGTAGGATAAAAATAAATCCACAGATGTCATCGGCCATTTCTATATAATACTTAGAAAGTTCAGCAGCAAGAGATAGAAAGAGAAATTACCTTATAAAATAACTATAGACAATATAAAATACATGGGAATCTACTTGCCAAAATAAAGCCAGGAAAATGTATGAACATAATTACAAAATACTTTTTACATCAATAAATCAGATCTAAACAATTGAAAAAATACTTATTGCTCATGGGTAGGACAAGCTAACATAATAAAAATAAAAATTCTACCTAAATTAATCGATTTATTCAGTGTCATACCAATCAAACTACCAAATAATTATTTTATAAAAGTAGAATAATAGACTAATAAAATTCATCTTAAAAAACAAAAGATGAAGGATATCAAGGGAATTAATGAAAAAAAAATGTGAAGGAAGGTGGCCAACAGTACCAGTTGTCAAACTGTAATGTAAAGTAGTAATCATCAAAACCATCTGGTACTAGCTAAGAAATAGAATGGTAAATCAGTAGAATAGATTAGATACACAATATAAAAGGGTAAATTATCTTAGGAACTTAATATTTGATAAATCCACAGACCTCAGCTTTTGGAATAAGAATTCACTAACAAAAACTTCATAGAAAATTGAAATCAGTATGCACAAAATAGGTGTAGATCAATATCCCACATCCTATACCAATAAAAAGTCAAAATGGGTATATGATTTAGATATAAAATGTGATTCCATAACTAAATTTGGGGAACACAGAATACTTTACCTGGCAGAACTTTGTAGAAAGGAAGAATTCATGAGCAAATGAGAGATTCAGAGTATTATAAGATATAAAATGAATAATTTTGATTACAATAAATTAAAAAGCTTTTCCACAAATAAAATAATTGTAACCTACATTAGAAAGGAAACAACTAGGAAAAAATTTTATAACAAGTTTCCCTGATAAAGAAAACTTTAAAAAATTTAAAGAAAACTAAATCAAATTTAGAAGAATACAAGGCATTCCTTAATTCACAAATGGTCTAAGGATATGAACAGGCTGTTTTCAGATGAGGAAATCAAAGCTATCAATAGTCATATGAAAAAGTGTCCTAAATCATTCATGATTAGAGAAAGGCAAATTAAAATAACTCTGAGGTACTACCTCACACGTATTAGTTTGCCAAAATGGCCTCTTATTGGGTTTGTTATAGAAAAGATTCATCTTTCAGATTTATGTTGGATTACATGACCTTTGATGTGCCTTTAAACTCTGGGATCCTATAATTATTTTCTATATATTGCTTAGCAACAGAAACACTTAAGATCACTTTTTTAATACATGATGGAACTGATTTCTCAGCATAAATATCGTATAAGAGAAGAACATGATAGAATTAAAAAGTTGTTTCTAATCTTTCACTTTGCTGACAGGCTTGTCACCTCGCCCCAAAAGCTTGAATGTTTCCTTCAAAATGTCACAGTTCAAATTAATCAGGGATAAATTGTGATACTTCAAAAAGTGAGAAGTGAAAAGACTTGAACTGTTAGATTTCTTTTCTTAATTGCACTGTATATATAAGCTGAGAAAATCTTCAATCAAGAACATGACAATTTGGAGTTGTTAATCATTTGCTTGGGTTGGTTTGCAGTTTACATTGACGTTATTAGCTAATTATTAGCATCAATGTGCTAAACAAACTTAAAAATGAATTACTAACTAATAATTTTTGTATTTTGGAGGAATATTTGACTTGGTTTCATTTAAATTAATATTTTAAGAGACTTTCTCATCATGGCTGATTGCAAAATACTTTTTGGTGGATTAAAAAGAAAAAAAGACTATGGATCAAAAATCAAAAACTTTAACACTTACTGACTGTATAACCCATGGGAAGGCGTGTAAACTCTCAGGCTCCCATGTCATTCTCTAAATTCTCAGGCACAGATGAATTGATAATTCACACAGTTGAAAAGAGTTCCCAAACTGGATGATCCCTACATGAATTAAATTGCCAGACTAAATAAATATGCTGATAAAATAATTAAAATGGGCTGAGAATGTGTGTTTGTTTCTTATGTTTACCTCCTAATTGATGAAAGCCCTAGATTTCTGTGCATTTGGGTATCTCATTAATTGGTGGGTAAACATTAGTATACACACATACACACACATATATACATAAAGACATATATGTATATAATAAAAATACAAATTAGATTTGAATATCTTTATATGCATAATATATGTATATACATACATATCTATAAATGTTATATGTGTATATGTATGCCTACTTACATTAAATTAATTATATATGCAAAAATATATTTATGAATCTGTGAATCTGACATATTTAAAGTATAATCATATACACACTGATAATAAAAGCACATATTTGTGTATATATCTACATTTATGTTTATAAGTACATGGTTTTCTATAGGCATCTATTGTGAATGTGTATAAGTAGGTATACATATATGCAATGCACATGTACATGTGTATGCACACAAACATATATATATATAATACATATACACTCTTATCATATCTGTATTTTATGTCTTCATGTAGTTTGGTGTATGTGTGTATGCACTATATCTTTTTATTTTTTAAAAAAACTATTTTCACAAAGGTGAGTCCTGAGGAAAAGAAATATTGGGAAAGAAAAACATAGACCTTAGAGTTGTGTTTAATCTCTAGGAGGCACATAAATAATATGAATCATAAGAAATGGTGAATAAAAGTATGAATTTTTTTTATTTTTTAGGAACATTGTCTACTTATAATCACTGGCATGATTGAGGGACAGAACTAATTCATCACAAAAGACGATTTTATTTTTCTCATTTTAATTTTTTTCTAAATTTCAGGCAGATCCAATTTTCAACCCTAGTTTTCTGACATTTTGTTGTCCATGTTCTTCCTTTCATCCTTCCCCCTAAACCTAAAGGGCAAGAATTAAGATGCTGATTATGCCTTTGTGATCATGCAAAACATATTTCCATGTTCCTCATATTGTGAAAGAAGACCCATTATTATGTATAGTAGGGAAAAATTCCTACAGGAAATAATGCTAAGAATGGTATGCTTCAAACTGCATTCAGACCCCATTATTTCTTTTTGTAGCAATGGAAAATCTTTTCCAAGATGTGTCCATTGGAGTCATCCTGTATAGTAGCATTGTTAATAGCATTTATGTAATTTACAATTGATTTACAATTGATTATCGGCTTCCTGGATGTCTTCTTCCATCCCATCCCATCTATTTTGAATCCATTTTGTTCTGATCTTAAGTTTTTATTTTGCATGGTGGAAGAGAAATGGCAGAGTAGAGAGAGTGTTCAGCCCAGCCATCTCAACATTTCCCTCTAAGAAGGTTGTTAAATATGTGAATCAAAATTCAAGATGGCCCTAATCAAGCTCCCACATACAACACCAGTTTCTTGTGCCATTGTCCACTATTTTCTTGTCTTTCAGTCAGATCTATCCTTGCCTTGGTGCTAGTTGCCTCTGGAGCTGACTTTTTCTTTTCAGGTGTCCATTTTCAGGTACATTACCTACTCAACTCCAACTTACGTATGCTTCAAAACTGTTCCTTCTCAGGACTCTCAGGACTACCAGTGCTTGTTATCACTGCTTTCAAGAACTATTAGTCACATGGTTAAGGCTCCACCTGGTCACATTATAGGCCTCTGCTTATAATTTCAATTAAGATTCATGACTTCTCTAGCTTCTTGGTAAAATGTAGAGGAAATGTTAATATCAGCAAAACACCAGCTTGCAAATTAAGTTTTCTCTCTGAAAAAAAAAAGGTTTTGCCCATAACCTTACTATACAACTGGAAGAATGAAATTTATTTTCATTTTTCAAATAATGTGGTGATGGCTGTTGTCTAAGTTGAGGTTTATACTTTCTATAAGAACACACATGCCGTGACTTGAAAGCCTTCCGCAGTTTTCAATATGCATTCGTTTCACATTTGAGATGATGGAAATGACAAATGAGGCAAAATGAATGTCAGGCCAGGGTCACCTGCTGAGTGTTTGCCAGCTGAAATGGGATAACAGTTTCTCTGATTCATACCAAAATCACATCTTATATAAGTCTCTCATAAGCAAATATTTTTAGCTTGTACCATTTGGCAAATAATACATTTTTCTCCCTTAAAATAATTCTTATATCAGAAATTACAGAAAAGGTTAAAGGTAACTCTGGATGAGGATGTGAATTTGGATGAGAATTTTTCAATGTGCCATGTATGTGTACAACGTAACGAACATGCACATATAAGTGCACATATGTATTTATGTGCACATATAGGTGTGTATACACATACACACATTCAGTTTCTTCATGAAATTTCCATGATACTGGTTGAGCATTTTCCCCTTTATATGACTAATGTGAAGATAACTGAGATTCAGAGCAGTAAAGGGACTTGATTACTGTGATGTGGCCAACAAGTAATGGAATGAGGACTCATACATAAGTCTTTCATAAAATGTGATCATTGTAAAGCAAAATTTTTAATGAACTTTATATGACCAGAATTAGTTGGAACCTTAAATATCTCTTGTATATATATATTAGCCAACCATTTTCTTTTTTAAAAAAATTTATTTTAGCGAAAAATTTTCCATGGTTACATGATTCATGTTCTTACTCTCCCCTCCATTCCCCACCAGCCAATGCACAGTTCCACTGGTTTCTTCATGTGTCATCAATCAAAACCTATTTTCATATTATTGATAATTGCACTAGAGCAGTGATGCACAAACTTTTTAAAGAGGGGGCCAAAGGAAAAGAAATGTTCATCTGCCAGTCTGTTTCTAAGGCAACTCTTTCCAAGTTTCATTGTATTGTATCCTACTCATTGTATTCGTCATATTAGGAATAATGTTGTGTGGCCAGATAGAACATTTCAGGGAGCAGCATCTAGCCCTCGGGCAGTAGTTTGCCCATTACTGACTAGGGTGGTCGTTTCAAGTCTACATCCCAAATCATGTCCACATCGACTCATGTGTTCAAGCAGTTGTTTTTCTTCTGTGTTTCCATTCCTGTAGTTCTTCCCCTGAATGTGGGCAACGTTCTTTTCCACAAATCCCTCAGAATTTTCCTGGGTCATTGCATTGCTGCTAGTAGGGAAGTCCATTACATTCGATTTTACAACAGTGTATCAGTCTCTGTGTACAATGTTCTCCTGGTTCTGCTCTTTTCACTCTGCATCAATTACTGGAGGTGTTTCCAGTTCACATGGAATTCCTCCAGTTCTTTATTCCTTTGAGAACAATAGTATTCCATCATCAGCATATACCACAATTTGTTTAGCCATTCCCCAATTGAGGAACGCCCCCTAACTATTTTCTAACCAAAAAATGATTGCCCTTTTTTAAGTCAAGTTCTTATCTAACATTATTGTTTTTGTTGCTATTGTTACTAGTATTACTATTACAACCAATACTTATTGATTATATATAACCCAACAAACATTATATATAATTGTTTTGAGGAACAGTAACCATATTTTCCAAACAAGAAAGAGTAGATATAATGCTACACTACTGTAACTTTAAAATATCTGAAATTGAAAATTGCACAGATGACTTGGTCTTTAAATGTCTGACATAATTCATTTGTGAATCCATCTTGTCTAGACACCTTTTTGCATGACAACCCATAGATGACCTATTTAAATTTATCTTCTGAAATTAATTTATTTGAGTTTTCCATCTCAATTTCTATTATTTGTCAGCATGGATATTCTGGTTTTTTTAAAAAATAATAAACTATGTGGTTTTTCTCTCTCCATTTTAATATAATACCTCATAGTTTATCAATCTTATTTGATTTCCTACAAAATACTTATTTTACTTTTCAAATATCTTATCATATATGTATATATGAATTATTTCTCCTAAAAAATTCTGCTTCATACTTGCTTTTGGTAGGTTGATTTACTCATGTCCCTTTATGACTTCTTTTTTATATATGCTTTCAGAAACGAATGCTTGCATTATGTAGTGAAATTTAAATTTAAGCCTTCATGTAGGTCTACAAGTTTTTTATTATATTTCTTCTATTGTCACCATTTACTCACTATTGAGTATAAATACTATGACTAATAGCAACTTTTATGAATGTATATGTAGCTTTTATCTGAGTTTTATAGATGAGAAATGTATGAGAGCTTCAATTGCCAACAAAAATCATTAAGACAGTAAGTAGAAAATCCAGTACTTGATGCATGCATATATGTGTGTGTGTGTGTGTATCTGTCTATTAATCGATCTATATTTCTTTCTATCTGTCTGTCTATCCAGCTTGCTTTTGTGTAATGACACTGGACAGGTCATATAATCTCTATTTGTCCCAGTTCTCTCATTTGTTAAAGGGGTTTAATAATAGCACCTAATTCCCAAAGTTGTTGTGAAAGTAAGATGAGAATATATGTGTAAATCACTTTGCAGACTTTAAAGTGTCATATAAATGATAGACATTATTACTGAATATAAAGCCTTACCATATGTAAATATAAGCCTATATGCAAATATGTATATATTTATATACATAAAGAAAGATTTCAGTAAACCCACATAAAATATCAGCATTTCTTTATACTACCAATAAAGTCCAATAGCTAGAGAAATCCCATTTAAAATAACTGTAGGCAATGTAAAAACCCAAGAGTCTACTTGTCAAGGCAAACCCTAGAACTATATGAACACAATGATAAAATATTTTCCATATGAATAAAGTAAGAACTAAACTATTGGAAAATTAATTGCTAATGGGTAGGAAGAACCAGTATGATAAATATGATAAACCAATATGTTAAAAAAATTACAATATTACTTAATTCATATATTCAGTGCCATACCAATCAAACTACCCCAAAATTATTTCATACAGTTAGAAAAAAATGACAATAAAATTCTACTGGAATAACAAAAGGTGAAGGATATCAGGAGAAATAATAAAAAAAATTCATGAAGGAAGGTAGTTTAGCTATACCATATATAAAAAGTATTATTAAGCAGAATCCTCAAAAACAATCTTTTTCTGGCTAAGAAATACAGTTATAGATCAACAGAATAGAATATTCACTCAATATGCAGTAGTAAAGGAACATAGAAAATGAGTTTTTGACAAACTTGAAGATCTAAGCTTATTGAAGAAAAATTCAGGATTCAACAAAAAATACTGGAAAATTGGACAACAGAATGTCAGAAATTAGGCACAGACCAACATCTCATACCATATACAAAGATTAAGTAAAAATAGATGCATTCTGGGAGTTAACATGTCATAATAAGATGCTCAGCTTGCCCAAACTCCCCACTCCCCAAACGCACAAAAATAGAAAATAAACCACCTTCAAAATGAAGGAAAGCAGGAGAGACACATCTCCCAGTGAATGGAGTGCTACATGGGCATGGTGGGGTTTTAGTGTAAACAGCAGCTCAGTTCTACTAGCTGCCAAGTAGCCTGACACAATAAAACAGCAAAGTTGGTACAATACAAGATTAGCCCTACAAGGCCTGAGATAAGGAAAATTCAAAGCCAGGAGAAGCCGTATTTGAGGTCAGAGGCAAAAAAATGACAGAAATGGGGAATAGCTCAACAGCAGCCCTATTCAGTTACATGTCACCTGAGGTAACAGAGTGGGGAACACCCCCATGAGCTATGAAATGGCCTGAGGAAACAAAACTAGCAGAGGATAGGTGGCACTGCCAGGTGGCACTGCCAAATGGCCCGAGCCAACAAAACAACAGATTCTGTAGCAGTAGTACACACTGCCAAATAGCCTAAGGCAACAAAATAGCAGAGTGGAAGAGCAGTCCATTACTACCCCTACCTGTTTTCACTTGGAATGAGGTGAGGAAAAGGCAGCCCACCTTGCTGCCAAGTTGCCTGAGGCAATAAGATGTCAGAATGGAAGATCAGCCCAAAGCTTCTGCCAGTTGATCTGAGGCAATACACTTTCAAAGTAGCAACAGCCCAACCTAAGAGATGATAGGGAAGGCAAAAGCAGGAGGAGTGGGATCTAGCTGGGGAAAAACAACCACCACCACCACCACAACCACAACAACCACCACCACAACCACAACAACCACCACCACAACCACAACCACAACCACAACCACAACAACAACACTTCTATAGGTCTCCCCATAAGAAGCCAGCCACTCTATTCCCTAGAAGTAAACACTAACAGAACCCAAAATCTCTGGACTTACCCCAAGGACCCAAGAAGCCTATAATACAACCTTACAAAAGTTCTCCCTCCAAACAGGGTGCATTGAAGAATTTCAACAGATGGACAAGATAATGAGGGGAAAAATTATAATCAGAAAATGGAGCAAAAGACAAAAAAAATACCTCTAATGTTAGAAAGTTATTTAGTGGCAGGCATTATCAAAACAAAAACCCAGAAGAGGATAACAGTAACAAAATGAAACCTCAAAGAAAAGTAAAAAAGGATGTCAGGCTCCCAAAAGACTCTTGGATGAACTTGAAAAGAAGTCTTAAAAAATCAAATAATAAAAGAAATGATAGAAGAAATCAACAAGTCAAATGGACATAAAGGCCAAAAAAGAAAAAAAAAATACACTGAAGGAAACAACTACCTTAATACTAGAATGGGCCAAATGGGAAAAAAAGAAACACAAAAGGTCAAAGAAACTAATTCACAAAAACTTAAATTTTAGCAAATGGAAGCTAATGATTCCATGAGATATCAGAAAACAATAAGAGGAAATCAAAAGAAAAAAGAAGAAAATCTGAAATGCCTCACTGTATATAATTAAGTGACCAAATTGGACACTTCAGAGAAATATAAAAAGGTAAATTAAAAACTTAAAATTGAAGGATTTCTATGAAGTTGAATCAAGTGCATTCATATCCAGGAAGGTTAATTAGGATTCTTAAATAATATATGATACTTGAGAAATGTAAGGGACTTAAATCATTTAAGAAACTCAAAGTACTTATAATACTTATGTTGTGAGGAAGATTAGTTAGTTAGTTAATTAAGTATTAAGGATGTGCCCTGAGAGAGAGAGACTCCATTAAGGGTTGACAAAAACTGTTGTTAGCCCTGGGAGATCTCAGAGCAAAGGGCACCCTGCATCCTGATTTCCCTGGGATCCTGTGTGGTGGTGGATTCTAACAAAGTAGACAAGAACAACAGAGAAGTACCAAGAAGAGGAGAAGTTTGGGATCTGGTGGACAGCATCTCAAGCACACACTTTCTTCATGGATATCTTGGACCACCTAGGGTTTTGGCATCCTGACCATCTGTGGAATACTTTGAGATCCCCAAAGCCACTCTCAGACCCATTTGCTGTGCTGCTCAAATCTGGCTAGAACCAGATTTGATGTAGCCCTCTCTGTGACCCCTGCACTGCTCCCTTGGCCCTGTCTGCTTAGGTCACTAAGTTAAGAGTAGAGAAGTCCTCCCCTTTGCCCTGTGGTTTTGTCATTAGGTTTTAAGTTTTAGAGTAGAAATTCCTATCCCACCTTTTAGTTGAATATAATTAAAACCTGATAAAACCGTTACCTGCCTGTTGGATTCAAAGCCTCTGGCTCAGTGGTGACAGTTGAGCAATAGCCATTTTGTCAGTTAGCAGCAGTATAGCTGTGACCTCTGGTCTCCCTAACCGGGTCAAGTCTCTCATACAACTGTGTTAGTTAAAATCACCTGGTCATAGTTGATCAACTGACCAGGTAGCCTGAAGCTTTTCCTACAGCTCAGGCCACAGCGGCTTTTGTTGCCAAAATCCTTTTGAAAAAGATTATTCCTCGTTTTGGCCTGCCAGCACGTATTGATTCTGATAGAGGAACTCACTTTATTGACTCAGTCTTATCACAAATTTATTCATGTTTGGGGATAACTCCTAAGTTTCATACACCATATCATCCCCAGAGCTCTGGTCAAGTTGAAAGGATGAATAAGGAACTTAAAACTATGATTGGCAAATTATGCACGGAGACTCATTTGAAATGCCCTGAAATTCTACCTCTGGCCTTATTTTATCTCAGAAGCAGACCCAGAGGTGATTTACACGTCTCACCATTTGAGATGCTATTTGGACATCCACCTAATTCAGGCACAAACATTCAACCCTGCCTATACATCGTTGTTAGGAGGGGATACAACCGTTGCCACTTGTATCAGACCATTACAAACAAAATTGTAAGAACTCCATGACTCTGGAGCTGCTGTTCAAGCAGGCCCCTTAGACTTCTCACTTCATGATTTGAACCCAGGTTATAGTGTGTACATAAAGAATTTTAAATGTACTGGGTCAACTGAACCTGCTTATGATGGACCATTTCAGATCCTATTAACTACACCAACAACCATTAAAATTGGGGAGAGGGACTCATGGATTCATTGCAGTCATGTGAAACGAGTACCCCCTATTGATAATGAATAATTCTCTGTACTAAGTATTATTACCTGCACCTATTATATTTGACTATTGATTGTATTTGCCTATTGTGATGAGAATGCTCTATTGCTGGATTTTGCACTATTTTGTTGCACTTTATTTGATTGATCCATGTACTTGAATTATATATATATATATATATATATATATATATATATATATATACTACCTCACAACATAATATCTGTATTTCCTTTCAAAACATTTTATGCTCTTTGTCATTCCTTTTGTACTTTCTCAGATGTATTATTGCTCTATATGCCTCATTTGCACCCACGTCACTTTGTCTACCTCATTTGCACTCACACTGTGGATCATGGCAAGTTAAGGAGGGAATGAATCTTATCTCTTGAAAATTAACGTCTATTCTTTACCTCTGTGATTGTGTAAAAACTACACATTTTTTTTGTTGTTGCTAGTTTTTCTTCCTACATATGCAATACAGTATTTGATTTTTTTTCTCTTTTCTCTCATTTTTTACATTTGGAGCATGTAATAGACTCTTGACTGTTTTGATTTTTGCAATAAGAATAAGCTAAGATGCCCATTTGCCTAGCATGTGAATTTATACCCAAAAAGTTTTGGACTATAGAAACCTGCCACTAGTTATTTAACTATTATGAGACTTTTGCTTGATGACTATGTCTAATCCAAGGAAAATCGGACCACTAAGGAGCACAGCGTTTTTGACCTGCAAAGTGCAAATGAGCACATAAAAGAAAGAGACTGAACTAATCCTACAGGGATTGATGATATTCTATGTAAAGACTTGATCCTGTGTGAGACTCTAGGTTGCGATGCTGAGCATATGTTAAGACATAGGACTTCCTTGTACCTCACTTGATATCAAGTACTCAACATCGATTGTTCTGGCTCCATTATCTCTGAAGTGAAGAAAAGTATTGCACCAGAAAATGCTATTTCCCATTTGTCTCGAGATCTAGTCTCCTTTTTCCATTTCTTTTATGATGTGACAACTTACTGTAGTTCAGACTGCTAAAATGGGTTAGTGAGTGATTGTTGTTGCAAAGCCTATGGACATGGATTGCTACAGGAACCTGCTTTGATTTGTGAATTTTTTTTTCCTTTTTCTTGTTCCTAGAATTTTTTCCTTTCACATTTTTTAATATCCTGTATTTTCCTCAAAGGTTATTTTTTCTCCTTTCTTTTTCCTTTTTCCCTTTTTATTTTTCTTTGGACTTTTTGATGTTTTGAGAATTGATTCATATACCTTATGCCTTGACCATGTATTCCTGTGTGATTCATGTGTGTATCCTTGTATTTTCCTTAGGGGGGAATGTAAAGTTGTTCTCCTCTGGGTGACTGTTATTTCTGTAAATTTGGACTTGAATTTGACCCTAATTTAGAACAGAAGACTACCTTCCAGAATTCAGAAGACGCCATGAAGATGCATGCAGAGACCACACACTGCTCCAAAAGATCCAGAGTGAATTTCGAGAAATGGCGAATTTGAACTTTGGGGGGTTGAATGTATTTAATTTGAATGGACACTTTATGCCAAAAAAAGGGGACTGCCCCCTAAATGGCTTATTGTCAATGCATCGAACATTGGTTTTGT
This sequence comes from Gracilinanus agilis, assembly GCF_016433145.1. Taxonomy (NCBI): domain Eukaryota; kingdom Metazoa; phylum Chordata; class Mammalia; order Didelphimorphia; family Didelphidae; genus Gracilinanus; species Gracilinanus agilis. The sequence goes on from NC_058130.1 coordinate 72,381,142, forward strand.
TCTTTCTCCCTTTTATTTCCCTTTTATCTCTGAATTATTGTAAACTTTAATTTGATTATGTTTTCATGATCCATTGGGGAGACTTGTCTCCCAAAGGATCACAGGGGGGAATGTAAAGTTGAAAATACCTTGTACCCCCTTTAAAACTACATTACCCAGACTCCTTTTCTCCATACCCATAATTCCTTAAGCCTTTTCCTATTGGTTGTGAGTTAAAACTACATTACCCAAACTCCTTTTCACCATACCCATAATTCTTAAAGCTTTTCCTATTGGTTGTGGGTTTTGGGCTGTTTTTGATATGGTCATGGTGGGCGTGGTGTTGGGGCTTTTTGAGAGGAGGTGCCATGGTGAAGGGTGAATTAGGATTCTTCCCCAGGTCTTTACATAAAAATCCTTATAAATATCATACTTTCGAGGCATTGAATATTAATTTCAATCTTTACACAACCCAGTGTGTAAACCCATGATCATTTAGATTTATTATAACATCCCTGAAGTCTCCATTATTTACCTATATTTTCCATACTTAAAAACATTAATACTATTAGGAAAGTAAGAAGGAATATGCAAGAAAAAATTAAATTAAGTCATATGAAGAGATACCTCAAATCAAATACATTGAAGGAGAAGATCAGAGTGTGGCAGTCAAAGCTTGAACTTTACTCTCATTGGAATTAGCTCAAAGAGAGCGAACAACACCCACACTCATCAGTTTATAGCACCTACCATACCCTATGGAGAAATAGGAGAGAAATAGGAATAAGGGACATGAGAGGCAATTAAAAGGAAGGTGAATTGGGAGAGGGAACAGTCAGAATCAAAATATTTTGGTTGAACAAATTGTGGTATCTCTTGGTGATAGTCTTGATTGATGACACTTGAAGAAACCAATGGAAATGCCTGTCAACTATGGTGGGGGGTATGGGGGATTAGGGGTGGAGAGAGATTAAGAACATGAATTATGGAACTATGGGAAAATTTTTTCTATAAAAAAGCACATTTAAAGCAGGGAGGAACACAAAGAAGAAAAGTAAAGGGCTGGAGCAGAATCTACTAAGCTTCAGCCAAAGTAAAAATAAAAAACAATAAAACAAAAGCAGAGGTAGCAATCATGATCTCAGACAAAACAAAATTTAAAAGAAAATCTAATCAAAAGAGATAAGGAAGAAAATTACATCTTGATAAAAGTACTATAGACTATAAAAACAGTATCAGTATGAAATATATATGCACCAAATAGCATAGCATCCAAATTCCTAAAAGCAAAGTTAAAAGAAATAGAAAGCAAAATGCTAACAATGGGGGACTTCAAACTTCTCTTCTCAGAAGTACTTTTAATCTAACCAACAATAAATAAGCAAAACATTAAGGGGTTAAATAAAATTTTAGAAAAGTAGTTATGATAGAACTTTATGAAAATAAATGGGAATAGAATGGAAATTCCTTCATGTGCCTTCACAAAAATTGACCATATTAACAAAGTACAAGAATTTTACTACAAAATGCAGAAATACTAAATGCATCTTTTTCAACCATTATGAAATAAAAATTACATTCAACAAAGGTCAGCACAATGACTAAAAAGTATTTGTCAACCAAATAATCATATGCTAAAGAATGAATGGGTCAAAGAACAAATCATAAAAACTTCATTAAAGAGATTGACAATAAGGAGACAACACACTAAAATTTATGAGACATAATCAAAGCTTTACTTGGTAGGAAATTTATATTTCTAAATGCTTACATGAATAAAATAAATAGCAGATCAACGAATTGAGTATGCAACTAAAAAAAAGGAGGAGGGGGGACAAATTAACAATAATGAATTAAACCACAAATTGAAAATCCTGAAAAATCAAATGAGAGATAAGTGTAATTGAAAGTAAGATCATTGAGCTGATAAATAAGACAATGAACTGGTTTTATAAAAAGTAAATAAGCAAAATAGACAAACACTGATTAATTCAATTTTAAAAAAGAAGGAAAAATGAAAAATGTGAATTCACACTCAATGAAGGGAAAATAAAATGATTATTGAGAGTTATTTTGCCCAAATATGTCAATGAATGACAAAGCAAAATAGAAAAATATCTACAAAAATATAAACTCCCCAGAATAAAAAAGAGGATACAGAATACTGAAACAACCCCATCCAAGCAAAAGAAAATTGGGCAAAACATTAGAAAATTCCCTTTAAAAAGGCCCTAAGGCCAAATGTATTCATCAGTGAATTTGACCAAACATTCAATTGAATAATTAACTCCAAAACTATATCAATTATTTGGAAAAATAGGGGAAGGAAGAATTCTTCCAAATTTCTTTTATGAAAAAATACATTAATATCTAAATAAGAGAGCGATAAAACAGAGAAATAAAAGTAGCCCTATCTCCCTAATGAATATTGATGCAAAAATTTTCATAAAATGCAAGCAAGGAGTTTAAGGCATTATATTGCAAAGATCATATACCATGACCAAAGGGTCTTTTTACTAGAAATTCAGTAATAGTTATATATTATTATTAAAACTATCAACATAATCAATAATATCAATAAGAAAACAAATAGAAGCCATATGATTATCTCAAAAGATTCAGAAAAAGCCTTTAACAAACTACAAGGTCTACTCTTTATAAAAAACATTAGAAAATATTCAAATAAAAGGAGAATTCCAAGAAGCTATAATGGTCATCTATCTAAAATTATTGACCCGTATTATCTGTAATGGGGATGAACTAGAATCCTTCCAAATTAGAACGTGGTGAAACAATAACACCCATTATTATCATATTTAATATTAGACTAGAAACACTAGCTATAACAGTAAGAACAGAAAAAGAAATTGAAGGAATTAGAACAGAAATTAAGGAAACAAATCAATCAAATCACTCTTTGCAAATAATAATATTATATCAGAGAATCAATAAAAAACTACTAAAATAATTAATAACTTTAGCAAAGTTGAAGAATACTAACTAAACACATAAATAATCAGCATTTCTATTTATCACCAACAAAGTCCAACAGCAAGAGATAGATGAGGAAATTCCACTTAAAGTAACTATAGACTGTAAGAAATCTAGGTGTACACCTACCTAAATGAACCCCAAAACAATATGAACACAATTACAAAATGCTTTTCAAACAAAGTCAGTCTTAAACAATTGGTAGCATATTAATTGCTCATAGATATGCTAAGTCAATATAACAAAAATGATAATTCTAAATTAATTTACATATTCAGTGCCATACCAAGCAAACTATGTAAAAATTAATTCTTAGAATGAGAAAAATTGATTACAAAATGCATTTGGAAGAACAGAAGTTCAAAAATATCAAGAGAATTAATGGAAAAAATATAAAGGAAGGAAGCCTAGCTATACAAGAACTTAAACTACATTTAAACTTTAGTAATCATCAAAACAATGTGATACTAGCTAAGAAATAGAATATTGGATCAGTGGAATATGATAGGAAATCAACACACAGTAGTTACTAACGACTGTAATGTAGTGTTCAATAAACTCAAAGGTCTAAGCTATTGGGATAGAATACATTATTTGCTGGGAAAACTGGAAAACAATATGACAGTAACAAGGCATAGAACAATATCTCCAATATCTCACATAAATAAAAAACCTAAATAAAATAAAAATGGATACTTGATTTAGAAATAGAGGGAGACAATAAAGAAATTATGGAAGCATGGAAATGTTTACTTGTAAGACTTATGGATAAGGGAAGAATTTATGACCAACTAAGACATAGAAAATAGTACAAAATGAAATAGTTAATTTTGATTACATTAAATTAAAAAAACTTTCAATAAAATAAAACTAATGCAAACAAAATTAGAAGATAAACAACAATTTTTTTAAAATGTTTTTGCAAGTGTATCCAACAAACATCTTATTTTTTAAATATATAGAGAACTGAACCAAATTAATAAGAATTCAAGGCATTTCCCAGTTGATAAATGGTGTAATAAGGAACTTCTGGGACAAGATGGAGGACATCTTGAATGACAGGAATGTTGGTTAAAGACTTTGGAATGTGCCTGGGGTGGCATGAGCCAAGGCCAGAAGACAGTTGGAAGCACCCCTATAGATACCCTGGGACAACAGGGCACTGGGTCTCATTTTTGAGAAATCTTGGAAGGAGGATGGATTGGAGGGAGGGTAGGCTCAGACCTGCATTCCAACATCCTTATCTGAGTGCCATTGGGAATCAATTACCTGCTATCAATAGAGCTGAGAGAGAAAACACCACAACCAGCAAGAAGAATATCACTAACCTTCCTTATCCTTTAAGGCAGCCAAAGGGTTGCTTGAAGGAAACTGGGGCAGGGCGTTATAGAACAGGGAAGAGGCTATTAACCTAGCCTCTAGCTCATAATACCCTCTCCTATATCACTAGGCTACAGTTTTGAACATTTTTAAAGTGTAAACTCAAAAGAAAACCCTAAGTCTAAAAAAAAAATCTTGTCTAGCAGACACTGGTTGCTTCTGATAGTAAAGACATAATTTGTTTCTTCTCACTCAGGCCAAAGATAATAAAGAGGTTATTCTATTCTGGTTGGGGTGGGACAATCCTCTCCTGCAAGGGATGCTGTCTCAAAGAGACCAGCTTTACTCACTCCTTCTGGGGTCCCAGCATGTACATTTCAGAGATACTAACATGGCTAATATAGTTGAGAATAACTCACTGATTTCTCACTCCACACATGGTACCAGCTAACACCTCAATGGGAGGCTCCCCATCCTATCCACCCCCACCACCCTAAAACTGGAAGGGCAGAATATAAGGACTCCTGTCTCTCCCATTAAGCCCTTTATTTATTCCCCCACCCCAGAAACAGGTGGCAGAAGAGGAGATGGGGACCCCTATTCCTGTGACCAGGTGGAAGACCTCAAATAACTCTTTCACAGCAGAAAAAAACCCCTCTCTTTATTATTTTAATCCCTCCCTTTAAACTCTGTGCACCCTGCCAAGTGGGCAGATAATTGCCTATTTAATTGGGGGAAGCCATTACTAAAGCCTGTAGCTTGTATTCATATTCTCCGCTTTTCCGCTATAAGCTAATCCATGAAATTTACTTTATCCCTTACCTACATTCCTACAAGTGGGTCCCTCGGAGTGCTGGGTAGGCAAGAAACAACCACAAAGGGAAGCTCGCTGGCCACTAGCCATGGTCTGGTGCCTCCAAAGCCTACCAAATGCCTGAGGCTTCCAGGAAATTCTCATCCACTCCAGTTCCAGCCTTTCTCTTTTACCGAATCCCCCCAGGCCCAGCACCAGGGAATGATGCTCATTCAGGGGGAACACTTTCATCAAGACCCCACTCTGGTATAAGTGCTTTGATAAGGGTTTGGGTCACTCTCCTTTTCCTTTTAACATGACTCATGCACTGCGGAGAAATTGCACCAACAACCCTGTCACCCCCAGGAAGGGAATGGCGAGGTATTGCTCTAATTGTACATACTGGTATCCCCAGTGGCCACACCCCTTCACTCAGTCAGGTGGGTGGGGCGGGGCATAGCATGCAATGGGGGCGGGGCATAGCACACTGTGTTCTGGACATGGCACGCAATTCAGGGCAGGCACTGCCACATAATTTGGGGCTGGGATGGTGTATGCTACGGGATACTTAAAAAGTTCCAAAAGGTTCCCCATCACTGCTATAGGGGATATGGAAATATATATACTGCGTGAAAGCACTAATAGAAACCAATTATGAGACCATAAACAAACCGTCAGGTACAATAAGTTTATCTGTCATACCTATGTGCAAGGGAAAGCATAAAAGATCAAGACAAAGGGAACATAAAAAATAAAATAAATTATATGCAGTAACAGTAATAATGTAGTTATCAACCAAGGTCAGCAATGGAAGAATTCAAGGGAACTTCACAGGAATCCTGACAAAAAAGGTGGGCCATCACCGCAGAAGGAAGTGATAGAGTCTGATTGTACATTGAAGGGTACTATTTGTAGAAGCGAAGGGATACATAAATATCTTAATTGTTTTGATAGGTTTGCGCTCCCCTTTTCTGAGGTGACCCGTGACCCGTTCCCCTGACCTAGATTCAAAGGAAATGAACTTATCAACTTTCAAGTGAGTCTGAACTGGAGACCAGCATGTTTTGCAAGGGTGGAAAGTCCCTAGCTGCATCCGCATTCTGCTTCTATGTACTCATGAAAACTGCAGGACTTCAAGTCTTAAGGATTATTTGCACAAAATATTTTTTTCATGTTTCTTAGGCTTAAATAGCCACTTCTAACATCATCTCCTTTTGAGCTTTGAGACCAAGTTCTCCCTTCTCTCCTTGCAAGCCAAACTCCGATAATCCATATTTAAAATCTCTTTAGCCTGTATTGTGGACCCAGTTTTCTGCTTTGTTCCCCAGGGACTTCCATGGTATCTGTGCGGGAGAGGTCATGACGGAGTGGTCAGTTTCTTCACATTATTCTTTTGTGAATTTTTCTCTAGTATAAGTGATGATGTACTTTCTTTCACAACATGACAAACATGGAAATATGCAGAGTACAACAGCACACATGAGATTTATATCGCATTACCTGCCATCTTGGGGATAGGAGGAGCATGTTGGGATGGAGGGAGAGAATATGGATCACAAAAATTCAGAAAACAATTATTAAAATTATATCTCCAAGTAATGTAGAAAAATGTTTTTTTTTCGAAATAGCAACAGCAAAGAAAGCCCTTAGGTCATTTATAGAATGTGGAATATCTTCACAAGATACAATGATATGGATTATTTGTTTTAGAAAGAAGTAACTACTTTTTATATAAAAGTAATATATTTAGGAGTAACTACTACTCAAATCACAGATAAATTAAAATAAAAGAATGAAACACTATCAAATATACCTCTAAGTAAAGAATGTTTGTCTACTCTCAAAGTAAATTTAGTTTTGCTTTTCTGCTTTATCTTTTACAAAACTAAATAGATAATTTTTATTTTAGTCATTTTCTTGTAATTCATAAAATATTTTAAGACCCATGAATTGCCAGCAACTCATATATGGCTATTCCTTTTATGACTACAAGGCATTTCCCATATTCTTTTTTTATTTAATCTTCAAAAACTATCAAATGCAGTAAATCATATAATAGTTATTACACCTGCTTTATAGGCAGGGGAAATGAAGTTCACTATGTTTTAGTTACTTGCCAGAGATCACAAGACCAGGGATTTTCTTCCCTTTTTGGGCGTTTATTGCATACCCAACAATCTGAGGGACCCACTTTAGTTCAAAGAGAGGATTAAGATGACAAAGAGAGAGGTTGTTTTTTTTTTCTGTTGTGAAAATGATATTTGAGATCTTTCACTCTCTCACAGAAATAGATGTCCCCACCTTCTCTTCTGCCACCTGTTTCAGGGGAAATAAAGGGTTTAATGTGAGAGACAGGAGAGTCCATGTATTCTGACCTTCCAGTTTTACAGTGACGGGGGTGGATAGGATGGCTTTATGGGGACCCTCCCAATGAGGTGTTAAATTAGGGTCACTGAAATCTGGAGGGCCCAGACCCAACCAATTCTCTGCTTACAAAAGCAATACTTTGGGTGTTGGAATGCAATCACTCCTGGGGCTGAACTGACTTCAGCTGACTTCAGGCCCTTCAACAGTGGAGAGAGGCTAGAATGTCCCACCCTTTGCATTTGGGGGGCGAGAAAAGGCCTCTACATGCCGCCTTTGGCACACATGGCAGAGGTTTGCCATCATGGGTCTAGGCTAACACTTAATTCTGATTTCATGACTTTTTTTTCATTACACTTTTCCAAACATCCTATGCTGTTTTTCTTTTGTGTGTGTGTGTGTGTGTGTGTGTGTGTGTGTGTGTGTGTGTGTGTGTGTGTGTATTTGGGATTTTTGGCTGATGATTTTTAAGTTACTTGACAGAAGAGAATATTAATAACAGAAAAAATTGCAGCTAGCATTTATAGAGTACTTTAAGGATTGAAGAATACTCTGCATATATTTCTCTCATTTGAACTTGATAATAACCTAATCTAATAGATGTTATTACTATATACACTTTATAGATGAGGTTGAAGAAGGTGACCTGCCCAGGGCAGATATTTAAGAAAGAATTTGAATGTAGATCAGGTTTACTCAAAACTATATTTAGTTTTGTATCCACCAACACTTGGCAAAATTCTTTTTGAATGATTTATGAACTTTTTGGAGTAGTTTTACAATAATAATGCTGTGTTTTGAAATCACATTTTTATTATATGAATGGAAGTAGAATAGAGAATAATTATTCTTTAAATTGTCTACATTCAATTAAATTTACAATAGGCTACTACAAAGATATAAGCGTTGACTTTAATAATTGACTCAGTGATAAGTGCTGTAGTAGGACTCCAAACTGTGGATAATGATTTTCTAGCTGTTAAAATTAGATATATAATTTTCTTAGTGGAATGGCTGATGAATTCTATTGAGGGTTCTTCTTACTTTAAGAACCTATTTATTAGTGACAACTTCTTAGACTTACAGTGTAAATTCTAATACTGTGGTTCAGGTCTTTGCATTTTCTGTTTGTTCTATTTTTGAATAAAGGTTCTAATAAAAAGACATAGACCTAATTTTTTAAAAATCTATATATTGTTTTCTATGTTACAGAGATATGAGCAAAACCTATGAATACGGCTTGCTAATTATCCATAAAACTTAAAAGACTTTTGTTTTATTAAATACTCACAGTTCAAAGAAATTTAATTTAGAGATGAAACCATTCCCCCAAAGCTCCTAGTTTTTTTTGTAAAAATTCCCTAGATCTACTGTAATTTTTCATTAATTAAATATATTTTCCAAATTTGTATTGTTCTATAAATGTGAGCTCTGGTCAGTCTCTTTCTTTATCATGTCATTAGCCTATGATTTTTATCTTTCCATATTAGATTTTTTTGACTTGGAAAATGATGCTCTTCCACCTATGTACCAGTGTAATTTGTACCAGTGTAAATACGAAGTGTGAAGATCAAACTCCCATTGCGTGCTTAAGCCACAAATTTTGAGTTGGAAGGATCTTTAGAAATGGAATTCAATAACTGTATTATGTGGATGAGTTGGGTACATTTCTGAGTTATCTATGAATTACATTTATACAAGTTCCCCTTACCATTTTTAAGAAGGAATTCCATTTTTAAAAGTAGTAGTTTACTTATTTAGGATGGTGTTTTATTTTCACTTAGTTTTTGAGGAGATTAACTGGTTGGGGTCACAGTGGTCTTCTTACAGGAGTCATGACTTCTTTGTAGTTAGGTATGGTAGCAACAAGGACTTTTTTGACTTGTGTGTTTGTAACTCTTTTTACTGGAGCAGCCCCAGCCTTCTTGTTCTTCTCCTGAGGGACAACAACCTCTTTTCAACTTATTTCTTCTTTATCTTCTGACATATCCTCATCCTCTTTGTCATCAGTCTTCTTTGGGTCATTTCTTTGGCTCACTTTGATTAAAAAAAATCTTTACCTTCTGTTTTAGAATCAATACTAAGTATTGATCCCAAGGTAGAAAAGTGGTAAGAGCCAAAGACTGGGATTACACTTGAAGGATTAAGCCCAGAGTCACATAGCTAGGAAATGTCCGAGGTCAGATTTGAACCTAACACCTAAGAACTCTCCAGGCCTGATTCTCCATCTATTGAGCTATCTGCCTGCTCTGGTTCACATTGATTTGGAACGGTGTTGAGCTTCATCATGGCAGTTACCCATGACTAGGGGGAATAGGGTACAAATTCATCTTCAAAAATTCTTGGAAACATCAGTCTGGAGTTAAATAGGACTGGGGGTAGCCTTTGCGGATGGAGCCTGGGATGAAAGACTGAATAACTGAATGCTTAAAAAGTAATACCAGAGATACCATCAGTCACAAGATAAAAGTAGGAAAAAGTAAGTAGGAGGAAATAGAGTGATGGGTGCTAGATTTCCAAAAAACAAAAACACAATCCCTTCTTTGTATATTTTGTCCCAAGGCAAAAAAAAAAATCCAGTGCAGATAGATAATGATCTTAGGCAAATAATATGATAAAGAAGACTGACCAGAGCTCACATTTATAGAATAATTGATTCACTCCAAATTATCTTATTGATGTTGACCCTAAATGGCAATTGCAGTTAAGCACAGGGCACAGCAGTAAATGTTAAAAGGTCAGTTTTGTTGGAGGAAAAATGAATAAAAATATGTTTTTAAAATTAATTTACTTTATTAACATTTTCTTCATCACAAAAGTCTAGAAAATAAATAAAACAATAAGTAAAAAATATTGTTATGCTGATTTCAAACATATACATGTTCAAACTAAAAGTATAAGTTTCTCAAAGTCACGGTTCTTTCTAATACAGATTCAAGAGAAAAAAAATGTGTTTGAACTAAATAGATTCACCAGACTGAGCAATATGCCTTGAAATTAATAAAACATCTTCACTTTATACATTGGGCATGTGAGTATGTTGATGGAGTTAAGTTTATCAAAATCCATACTATGTAAACTAGAAATGCCAATATATACAAGCATGAATGCCATAATCAAAGATTCAAGTTTAATAACATATATTATATATGGCTAAAGCAATTATTAAAGTAATGTTTCACAATTATATTTATTCTTCTACTGTGCATTAGTTAAAGTAAAATGCTGCCATGATTACAGGTATCAGTTTATAAGGGTGTCTTTGGAATTAGATGATCTCTTTGAAATGCAAGATCTACAGAATTCAAATACATTTCAATTTACTCATGAACACTATTTTTTTCATCTAGGCTGAACATCTCACTTGAAATAATCTTATTTTTAAATTATAGTAGCAGAGCTCCCTAAAATCAAACAAAGGAAATGTGGAATATATGTTTCTGAAATTGGTATAACTTTTCTCTATTACGATGAATTTAATTCAATAGGAGCACTGATCAGTTGCTGTAATCTAAAGGTTAGGTAGAAAGCAGAGAAACTGCAATCAACTCTCACAAAGATATCTCTCCCAAAAGTTCCATGCTGTGCCAATGTTTTATCTATCACTGAAAAAGGAACAGTTTAAAGTATCACGTGTTGCAAAATAATTGCATATTAGCGGGATTTCAAATGGAGCTCCTACCTCTGCATTGATTTTGTTGCTTTTGTAATCTTATAATCTTCTCAGTTTGATATATGAATACATACATGTCATTATTGCAAATGACTATTAGAGGTGTATATGAAGGGAAAACAAGAGTAATGCTAAATTAAATGGCTATAATTTGCTGCAAGGAAAAAAAGAAAGAAAACCAAATTGGCTTCACCATAGGTGTGCATTTAGTATTGAAAGTGAAATGGAGCATTTTGTAGAGCAATAATTTTTTTTCTTTTTTCTTTTCCAAATAGTTCCCTATTCCACCTTCATATTGATATGGACAATAAGTAGTTTTTCAATAAACAAGTAATTGTTAAATATCTACTATATGCTAGGCATTGTGCCCTTAGATTCTGGTTATAAAAATACAATAATAAATCTTTTCTTGTTTACATTCTAATGAGAGAGACAAGAAAAACATAGATAAACAAATAATATACATTTGGGTATAATATGTGTAAAGTTATATATATATATGTTCCTATATAAATGTGTACAACAAATATATAGCTAATAAAATTATATAAAAGATTAAAATATAAAGTAGATAAAGTGGCAGATCACTAGCCTTTGGGGGAATCAGGAAAAGTTTCATGATGGTTCTTGAATTATGTCTTAAAGGAATATAGGGATTTTAGGAGACAGAGCAAAGGAAGGAGTAAAATCCAGGCATGGGAGTGATCACTGAAAAGGAATATAAACAGAAGACAGAAGGGCAGTTTGACTGAAAGACAGAGTGATTCAAAGAGAGACAGACAGACAGACAGAGAGTAATATTCAATACAGTAGTAAAATAGATTGGACTCAGGTTGTTTATGGCTTTAAAAATAAAAATTTATGCTTTGCTTCTGAGTCAGTAGAAAGCCACTGAAGTTGATTAAGAAAGAAAATTACACGACCAGATAGGTGAACAAGGAAAATTATTGTGGAAGATGTAATTTCATTATTGTTCTTTATGTGACTGGGTCTCCAAATCCTGATCAGATTGAAAGCAAAGGAAATACTCATGAATTCATCCACACTACTACTAATAGCATCTAACTTATGAGGTTATTGTGAGGATCAAATGAGACATGATTTAAGAAGCACTTAACTCAATGCCAGGAACACAGTAAGACCTTGATAAATGTCTAGGGCTTGATTATTATTATTGATCCTATGGAATCTTTGAAATAGTCTGTTTTCCAAATTGGGCTGGTACTCCTGATGGACCCTGCTACTGTGGACATTTGATCATTTAATTAGTAAAGTAGCATTTATTCAGCTATATTATTACTATGTAGCAGGAACTGTGTTAAATGCTAAGTATACAAAGAATGGCAAAAAAAAAAGAATTCCTGCTTTCAAGGAGCTCCCAGTCTAATGGGGAAGAACACACACACACACACACACACACACACACACACACACACACACACATATGATGTTCAGTGGCAGAAAAGTACCGAAATAAAGGAGTGAGAAAAGCTGAGACTTTATCTGAAACCTGAAGGAAGTCAGGGAAGTAAGAAAGAAGAGAAGAGTAGGGAGAGTGTATTTGGATGGCCAATAAAAATATTCAGAGTAGGAGAATGGAGTTTTCTTTGGAACAAATATCAAAGAAATCTGTATCAATGGTACAGGGTAACTACCTCCCAGGATTTTTGCTAGACTAAAATGAATAATATTTGTAGAGCATTTTGAAAACCTGAAAGCATTATATAAATGCTAGCTATTATTATTACCCATATCTATATCAATATGACATGTCTCTATATATGCAAAACATCATATCAATAATAAATATATATATATACATATAATGTGGGAGAGAAATATGATGTTGCTAAAATTTTGTTCATTTATATAAAAGCCTTGTTCTTAGTTTTCAAAAAGTTAGGAGTGAAAGTCTAGTTATAGGGGAGGAGAACCCATTTTAAAAAGTCCTCAGGAAAAAAACAAAGGAAACTTTGCTATGAGAACATTAAAATTTTACTGCACGCGGCACTTGATGTTAGACTAGCTGACACATCAGCACTTTCTGTTAACAACAGGGAGGATTAATTCAAATTCATTGTCAAAAGGCAATTTAATTTTTTTTGTAATAAAGTTCAAACAGCTGCATTTTAATATGACTTTCAGAAGCAGTAGCCAAAATAATAAAAATCATATCAAAGAAGAGAAACATCGTGGTTATTAATTGTCAAAGAAAAATCTGTTACCTATTCTTTCAAAGAATGGACTTGAAGGTTGATTAGAAATTAATTTGGGGAATTTGTTTTATTTATAACTATATTCATCATGATGATTTAAAGAAAGGAATTCTCTGTGTACCGATCATTATCATCAGCACTTTTAACTTATCCCCACCTTTTACTTATTGTTATCTCTAGGACATTCTTTACAAATAACTATGCTTTTATAATATCTCTCTTTTTCCTCATCTTTCTTGTGGATGTGGAGAATTGAGAAGAGGACTCTAACACAGAAAATCTGTTTGGATTCCCCTGGAACATTCTTTGCATTAATCTATTGGGGAAAAGATGAAGAAAATAGGAAGGATGTTTGGGCAGTGAAGAAAGGGAGGTTTAGAGACTCGAGTCCTTGTTGGCATGGGCTTTTTCAGTAACCCTGAAAATAAACCCAAATCTGGACTAGACTTCTCTCATCTAGAGCTTAATAGAAAGCTACCTGATTCTCATTCTAGGCTCAAAACTTTATACAAATTTTAACATTGACAGTCAAGCAACAAGCAGGCTCCAAACTAACTTTATCTTAACACGTAAAATAAGATTAAAAGAACAACACCAATGAAACCACAATAGAAAGAAAAATATGAATAACTGCTCTAGGTTTGGTGGCATTAGGGTACGATGGCAGTTCTGAGAAATGATACATAGATATAATCAAAAGCAACTAAAGAAAAGGCTTGAGCTAGACTTTAGCATGGATATATTTCATATTCATATAGAAGCAGATACTTGTAGGCTAGCAAGAGAAAAAAGTTTTTAATGGAAGATGTATTAGGATGAGCTAAATAGACAATTTGGGTGGGACAATTAGGACTTTGCCAGAATCCACTTGAATTTAAATAGAGTTAATTAACAACTTTACAGCAAGAATTTAGCTTATATAAATTTATAATAAATTTAGCTTATAGAAAGAATTTAGCTTAACATGAATGTTTCCACATAATAATAATTTATTGTGACAAAGATAGATAACATGTATATGCTTTGAAGTCTCCGCATCAGCATTAAGAATATGAGGATATAATTTTGTTATAATTTTGATAACATCTGATAACGTCACCAGTTGGCCAATACTGTGGTCTCATTTATATCTTAGGTACCTAGTGAGCAGCAGGTTTCTGATTGCCTTCTGGAGTCTGTATTTATTCCTTGCCATTTCCAGCTCATGTGTTTCATGCTACGACCCAATGTGATGTCATTTTATAATTATAGAGAAGTCAACAAGGGATCTCTATCCATGACTCTTGCTATGTAATGATCCAACTGTGACCAAGTATATTCCTTGAATGTGGCTTTCTGTGAACTTGAAAGAGAAATGTCAGCAATTAAATATTCTTTAATAATTAATAATTAAATAATAATTAACTATTCCTACTTTGCCTGCAGTTCATGTTCATGATTTTGGCCTTGTCATGTAGTTCTTTATCAATTCCTTTACATTACATCAGAATGACACAGTTTAATGACAGACAAGAAAAAATAATTCAAACAATATGTCTGGATGCCAAATAAGGGGAGCCAGATAATTGTTTCCTGGGGTTAATTCCTCAGAGACACTTTTGCCCCCATTTACTCAACCAATGAGATATCCCTACTTTAAACCCAGACTTCCTCCCACATTTAAATGTCTTTACGAGATTTTGACATGCTCATGTTTGAGGAAACAATCATTTTCCAGGATGCTTGGATATACAGGATGAAGTTCCTTTGCAAGAAAATGACAAAAGTTGTTTCCCCCCAAATATGGAGACACTTACATGAAATGAAGCAAAGTGAAAGAAACAGAGCGAGAACTGCACCCAGTAATAGCAACAATACAAGGTGATCAACTGGAAATGAATGAACTATTATTAGCAATGTAAGGATCCAGGACAACTCCAAGAGAGTCGTGATCCAAAAGATTATCCACCACCATAGAAGGAACTGACAGTACTAATGCCAACTGAAGCACACTGTTCTTCACTTTATTTCCTCAATGCATTTTTTCTTGAGTATGTGTCTTCTTTCACAACATGATGACAATGGAAGTATGTATCATATATATATATATATATACATATATATATATATATATATGCATCATATGATAGTTCATGTACAACCTGTATCAAAGTACTTGCCATCCAGGAGAGATGAGAGGAGTAGAAAGGAGAGTGGGACCATGGATTTCAGAATGTCAGAAAATGATTATTAAAAATTCTATGGAATGTAAACAAAAAGGAGAAAAAAAAGAAAATGTAAAAGCATATATGACAGGTATACTATTTTATCTTCACCTAATTTATTTATGATTTACCCTCTTTATATGTAAGTCATTTACCCATTTTGAATTTAGCTTGGTATTGGGTATGAGATGTTGATCTAGACATGATTTTTCCCCAAATGTTTTCCAATTTTCCCAGCAGTTTTTTTTTTCAAATAGTGTATTCTTGTCCCAAAAGTTGGGATCTTTGGATTTATCGAACACTAGCTTGCTGAGTTCATTTATCCCTAGTCTATTCCATTGATACATCCTTCTGCTTCTTAGCTAGTACTGCATTGTTTTGATGATCACTGCTTTATAGTACAGTTTAAGATCTGGTCCTGCTGGGCACCCATCCTTCACATTTTTTTCATTATTTTTCTTGATAGACTTGATCTTTTGTTCTTCCAGATGAATTTTGTTATATATTTTTTCTAATTCTATAAAAACAGTTTTTGGTAGTTTGATAGGTATGGCACTGAATAAGTAAATTAATTTTGGTAGGATTGTCATTTTTATTATATCATCATACCCATGAGCAATTAATGATTTCCAATTATTTAGAACTAGTTTTAATTGTGTGAAAAGTGTTTTGAAGTTGTGTTCATATAATTCCTCTGTTTGTCTTGGCAGATAAAATATTTTTCTTCAAATGAAATGTTCTCTAGTGAGGGGCAATTAGGGGAGGGGAGAAAATATCTGGGAACTTTAACAAACTAATTAAATATAAAAAAGTAAATACATTTTAAAAAATAAAACATTTGTCACAATCAGGAATACAACAATAAAACAATCACATTTCAGTTACTCCAACCCCAATTAGATTTAGGTTCATATGATTATATTTTTATAATTGGGAGGGATGTTAGAAACCATGTAGACCACTCCTCTTATTTTGCAGATGAGGAAGCTAAGACTGAGAGTGTAAGTTATTCGCCAATAGACTGTTGCTAGGAAGCAGTGTAAGAGTTCACTATTTTTAAAAACATGGGATGGCAGGGGGAAGCTTCTTTTTGGCAATATGTGTTTGGTTTTCTTCTTTATCACTCTCCATCATAAATCCTAAACTCCAGTAAAAATCCTGCACTATAACCACAAGCTTCAAGACTCATTTCTATCTCTCTACCTTTACTGCCATGATTTTCCTTTTTTTTAAAGATCCTCCTTTTTAGTACTATTTCTTCAAATGCAATATGTTATGAATGTATTATTTCAGTTTTAAGTTTTAATAACTTCTGAAATATAATTGATAAAGCTTACAACAATCATTAAAAAGCTTCATTATTTAAGCTTCTTTTGCACATTAGTTTTATGAATTTCAAATAATAAATTTTTAATTTTAATAAGACAGTTCCTGTTAAGACATATCCTTTATGAGAGTTTCTAGATGATTCTTTTTCAAATTATGAATTTGGCATAGGAAATCCTTTTGCTTGGCTACCTTAATTACTTGATCTATTTCTATTAGATATATTCTTGTAAAATTATATTAAATCTGCCCTATATGCATCAAAATTCCATTTTATAAATGATTTTAAGGTTAAAATTACAAATTCAAATTGTATATAGTGTGATAGTTTATTAGAGAGATGTATCAAACAAGATAAACAAGATGGTAGTTAGGCTGAATTACATAAAGAAATATAAAAGCAAACAATTTAACTTTCAAATAATTCTGGGACTTTTTACAGAAGTTTGTAGCATTCATACTTCTAAAGATACTAAAAAGTTAAAACCACATAAAGACTTTCGAGATATGCTATACAACTTTCTCTGAAGGCCAAAATCAAGGTTTGTTTTTTACATTTTTCTTTCCTGAACACCATACAATCAGAAATGCATAACCTTTATGGAAAATAGGAAAATGGCAAAAAATTTAAATAGTCTGGTGTTGGGCTTGAGGTATTCATTTTCATACCTGGGAAAACTAGCAAAAAATAGACCTTGAGTCATTATGTAAAATGCTATTCTTGGGCAACTATACCATCATTTCCAGAGATAACACTCTGAAGGTGGAAGAAATTGTCTTGTGTATGGTCATTCATTTGCCATCTGGTAGATTTCTAGTTTAACTCATTGTTCCTACTAAAGGTACTAATCTGAGTTATTTCTGTGTTTTGAAACCAATATTGTTATCATCCTATAAAATGTTGGTACTCAATACAAATTCTTCATTTCCCTACCTTAGATATTGCCCCAGTATATTGTCATGCATGAGCCACTTGCAACTCTTTAACTTTACAACAATAATTATATTTTATTTAATGATAATTATCCTATATTCAGTAATGATTTTTCATATTTTCATTTGTTGCCATAAAAAGTTACATTCTCCCTTAGAAGAGGCAGTTTCCATTATTTAAACACTGACATTTCTTTTTCATACTCCTTATATAATAGCATTGTTCGGGCATATATGAAGGATTCAGTAAATACATAATTGCTGTTGAGAACAGAAGAAAAACTAAATGAATAGTGAGGGATAAAATGGAGGGCTTACTGAAAAGCATGCAGCAAATTATTTGATGAAATGCCTTTAAGATAATTATGTCACCATTTTGAATTGAGAAAGGTGAATTGTTCTGTAATGCCTTTCAACATAAGATTTTGCCTAATACTGCAGAGGAATATTTCTATGAAGATAAATTAGAACTTTACTGCTTGGAAGTGTCTTGGGTGGGAGAAAAGGAGAAGAATAATAAAATATTAAATATTCCCAATAATTCAAATGAAAATGGATTTGGTTAATATAGGGTTCTTCTGGGAATCTGATATATATATATTTTGAAAAGGCAACATTGTGCAATTCCATTTCATCTTCTTCAAACAGTTTTCTCTATGGAATCTAACATAAGTATCAGTAAACTGTAATCAGTAAAACTCCAGTAAACTGGAGGAAATAATGGAGTAAAGCTCCATTAAACTGGAGGAAATAATGTATTAAGAATTGTTTCATTCAGACTTTATCTGTTCTTTCTATGGTAGTGAATATGCTTTTTATAAATTATGAGTCTCTTAGGGTTGTCCTACATCCTTGCTTTATTGATAACAGAGAAGTCATTTACAGTTTATCATTCTACATTATTGTTGTTACTGTGTATAATGTTCTCCTGGTTCTTCTCACTTTACTTTGCTTCACTTCATATGAGTTTTTCTGGGATTTTTGTGATCATCTTGTTTGTCATTTCTTATGACACAACAGTGTTCTGTTACAGTCAAATACCACAAGTTGTTCAGACATTCCTCAATTATTAGACATTCCTTCAGTTTCCATTTCTTTGCTACCACAAAAAAAGGACTACTATAAATATTTTTAGTTAGGTTCTTTCCCACTGTCTTTAATCTCTTTGGGATACGGACAAAGTAGTAGTACTGCTAAGACAAAGATTATGCAGAGTCTGATGGCCCCTTGGGCATTGTTCGAGATTGCTTTCTGGAATGGTTGTATCAGTTTGTTGCTCCACCAGAAGTATATTAGTGTCCTGATCTTCCCATGTTATCTCCAATATTTATCTCTTTCTTTCTGTCATATTAGCCAGTCTAATAGGTTTGATAGGGTAACTCAAAGTTGTTTTAATTTGCATTTCTCTAATCCTTAGTGATTTGGAGCGTGTTTTCATATCACTTAAAATAATTTTAATTTCTTTATCTGAGAACTGCCTGTTTATATTCTTTGACAATTTGTTAATCGGGAAATGTTTCGTATACTTTTAGATGTGACTTAGTCCTCTATATATTTGAGAAATAAAGGCTTTGTCAGAGAGATTTGCTACAAGATTTTCTATAGTTTGCTGTATGCCTTTTAATCGTGGTTGTATTACTTTTGTTGGGGCAAAAAGTGCATAAACATTTGAAGTGTTGTTGAGATTCATGTTCTTCCTAGAGTTTGGGAATCATTATATAATCATTCAAGTATCACTGTTTTGTAATTTAGCACAGGAGAAAATATTTTCCTTCATTACTATGACATCTAATATAGCTTAAAATGAATTATTTTAATATTTTCAAATTTGCATGATACATTAATCAATTTGTTTGAGCTCAAAATATTATTTTCTGACATCATGGATAATTTAATGACCTCAAGGTCTTAGAAAATATTTGCTAAATTGTGAAGATGCTAAATTAGCAAATATTTGTTTCTAAAAATCATAATTTGACAAAGGGTCCTTCCTAGTTATATATCGCTCTGTAAAGGAATGAAAGATTTCAATGAAATATGATTTTTTCGAAAACAAGAAGGCTATGTGGAGACTAACATGAAAAACAAAATAACTTGAATAAATGAATAATTTAATTAGTAAATTAATTGAGTAAATTAATGAATAGGGAAAGGAAGAAAGAAAGAAAGAAAGAAAGAAAGGAAGAAAGAAAGAAAGAAA
>NC_058130.1:72401488-72439425 GCF_016433145.1 Gracilinanus agilis
AAGGAAGAAAGAAAGGGAGGGAGAAAGGAAGGAAAAGAAAGAAAGAGAGGGAAGAATGAAGGAAGAAAGGAAGGAAGGAAGGAAAAACAGAAGGAAAGAAGGAAGGAGGGAGGTTGGAAGAAAAAGAGGGAGGAAGAGACAGGGAGGGAGAGGGAAAGAAGGGAGGGAAAGATGAAGATAGGAGAGGAGAGAGGAAAGAATAAAGAAAAAAGTAATTAATTATGGCTCTTTACTATTAGATAATATGTGACACGCTCCATTGTTTAAAATAACCATAGTTCTGGTATCATTTTTTGATGCTGAGACCCAATCAATTTCCATACCCTGCTACTTCTTGTGTTACACATATTCTTGTCATTCTAGTGGTAGTGTAATTTCTAATGGTGACTAGGTTCCTCCCTCTAACTGTTTTGGAGGAAAACAGAAGTGTTGGGGACTAGATCCACCATAAACATTCTCTGGAAAACCCTTACCTCAGTCCAAAATATTCAGTAATATTTGTGAGGCTAATTGTTAGAGGAAATATTCTTTTTGATAATAATAAAAATTGTTTTATCATTAATTATCATCAAAATATCTTGAGATTTTAATTCAGCCATATCTCTGGGGAACCCAAGTGAACAAGATTATAAGAGTCATGAATTGTTTAATGACAAAATACAAAATCTTCGATTTGGCATTTAAAACCTTCCATATTCTGGCCTGTTCCTACATTCTAGACTTCCTATATTTCTACCTAGTAGCTGCTCACTGTCACCATCAAATTAACTCCTGTTCATGAGACTCATTTTTTTGTCTCTATGACTTTGCATACCTGGTTACTCATTTCTAGAATTTATTGTCTTCTTACCTACCCTTCAGTCCTTCAAAGCCCATCTTAGATAATAATTCTTATATAAAGCTTCCAGAAAATGACCCAAGAGTTAGGATTCTCTCTCCCTTGGAATTACTTTTCAGTATTTTCATATACTTTTCATTCACTTACATGCATGTGTCATATGCCCCAGTAGAAAGTAAGGTCCTTGACAGCAGAGAATACTTTGCTCTTTTTTCTTTGAATTAAGAGATTTTATTTTCTTTTTTTTAAAACCTTAACTTCTGTGTATTGGCTCCTAGGTGGAAGAGTGGTAAGGGTGGGCAAATGGGGGTCAATGACTTGTCCAGAGTCACACAACTGGGAAGTGTCTGAGGCTGGATTTGAATCTAGAACCTCCCATCTCTAGGCTTGACTCTTAATCCACTGAGCTACCCAGCTGCCCACTGAATTAAGAGATTTTTCTCCCATAATAAGAATTTGAGATTTTGGTAAATTGATTTAAATATTATATCTATAGGTTTCATTCTACTTTGTCTTCATAATAACTGATGGCAAATCTACGGTATGTATGACAAAAAGGGCACACAGAGCCCTCTCTGTGGGAATGCCTGCAGTCTTTTTTGTTTTTACCAGGAAGCCAGAGGGACTTGGGGCAGAGCTGTTCCCTTGCCTCACCCTATGCACCTGAGGACGTTCCTCTCTTCATCCACCCCTCTACCCAAGAGCCCAATGGGAGCACTTCCTCCCTCCCCTTTCTGGAGTAAGGTTTGGGGAATGGGGATCACAGGGTGCTTGAAGGTGCTGAGCAGACAGCAGCCTGTTGAGTTTATAGCGAAGGCGATTCCTGTGGTGGGGTTGAAGAGGAGCCAAGTTTGAAAGGAGCATAGCTCAGAACATGGCACATAGCTGGAGGGGTTTAGAGCTGGAGAAGGCAGAGAGCTCAGCCTCTCTTCTCCCCCCTCTCTACACATACCTCTCATCACCTGCCCCACTACCTAGCAGCCTAATTAGAGTGCTTCCTTCCTCCTCTATCTGGGGTTAAGGTGGGGCAGGACACTGGGGGAATAGGGGAATAGGGTATGGCATTCAGTTTCTAAAAAGTTTAACATCATTACCCTAATTATATTAGGATTATTAATTTCACATTACTTTTACCCAACATTTTTGAATATGTGTCTGAATATTAGAGGACATAGGTTTCCTACTGATTGTTTTATTTTCTCTAAATTATTGAGTATCTCTTTTGCCATTTGCTTTTCCCCAATGAAGTCATTCATTATAACATAAATTTTGAATTATATTCTAAAATCTATATTTAAAAATTTTTAATCAGAGGCCATTCATCAAATAAATATGTGCATAAAATACTAAATAGAAGTATCTTGTTTTAATTTTTTAATGTAATAATGGAAAATGCTAATAATTATCATATAAAAGGGATTTGATGCACAATGAATCTCTTATTGATTTTTTATTACATTTTGAAAAATGTTACCTTGTTTACAAATTCACCATAAATACATCCTACTTTACTTATCCAATGAACAAAGTAACTTTGCTTTCCTTTTCTCCATAAAACTCTACACCAGTTGGGTCAATCAATTTTTTATTCTTTTGCATAAGCAATGCTAATCTGTACTTCCATACTTTTGTCCATGTTATTTCTCTCTAGAATTTTCTCTCCCATTTTCCCTGTGTATATTCAAGTCTCTAATGAAGTCTTCTCTTCTTCCCAAAACCTTTGATTACTACAAGTGAAAGGAAACTGACAACACATATAGACTACATTACGCAACTGAACATTTTTCTCATTCATATAGATATTGTCTTTCCAGTTCTTTATAGACAAATTGAAATCAAGAACCCTTTTATATACCTTTATGTGCTCTATAAAAAGATATGAGTAGTCAACCCAATGAACATTTGGTGATTCTTTTGAAAATGAAAAATAAAAGGAAATGAGGAAAACAATCGGAAATTATAATTATGGAAACCATACTGATGTTTCATCTATAATATCTTTATACTTGGGACATATTTGTTAAGTAAGGTGTGCTCCCAATTGTAGATAAATTTTCTTTATTACTTACACCACCTCCAAAGTACAAATTTTCATTGTCTCTTAATTTTTCCAACCTAAAAATAAGGCCCAAACCTTTTGGTTTTCCTTAATCTCGTAGGTGCATCCTATTTTTATGCTTATCAAAATCCTCTATTCATTTAGGAAAAAAATTTCCCTTTAGAAACATAATAGAAATTCATTGTGATCAAACTGTCAGAATAAAAGGATATGCCCTGATAATAAGAAATATTTGGGATTTATATGTAGGAACAAAAGGATCTGTGGGAAATGCTCCATAACATATATCACTTAACTAAATAATGATTTTGCCAGATTTGCATTCTTGCAAATTACAAATTTGACATTTCATACTGAAGGGAGAAATCATTAATTTATTTATCATATCTGTGATACAATGGCCTAGGCATAAATAAAACAAAATGTTATTTGAATTTTCTTTCTTCTGAGCTAAGCTTTTGTTACTATTTTGATAATTTTATTGGATATATTGAGCATTTAGACATCCAATTATGAATAAGAGATTAAAAATGTGTTTTTTTTAAATTTTAAACCCTTAACTTCTGTGTATTGACTTTTAGGTGGAAGATTGGCAAGGGTAGGCAATGGGGGTCAAGTGACTTGCCCAGGGTCACTCAGCTGGGAAGTGTCTGAGGCCGGATTTGAACCTAGGACCTCCTGTCTCTAGGCCTGGCTCTCAATCTACTGAGCTACCCAGCTGCCCCCAAAATGTTGTGTGTTTTTTGCAGATATTCCTGTTTTTAAAATTCTCAAAGTAAGAGAAAAAGTTTGGCATCTTCATACAATACTTCATTTCTTCAGTTCCCCCTTCTTCTTCTCTTTTTCCACCTCCTCTTCCTTCTCCTCCTCCTACTATGACTGTATCTAAAAGTAGTTATAGGAAAATATAGATTAAGATTTTAGTTAGCAGAGAACAGACCTGGCTGACTGGCAAGACAAACTGTTAAGGATAATGATAACTGTTAAGGTAATCTGATAAATAACTTGTGGGTTAATTGACAGAATACCAAAACCTGTGGGTGAATAACTCCAGGGTTGTTTTGTTAAGAGGAAGAATAGGGAAATGGAGAAGAGGTAAACACCAGGAGAATCGGCTGGATTTATCTCAGTGGGTTCTTGTCATCAAATAGGTGCCAAGTTTGTCTGGGAAAGGAGGAGAAACAAGGAAGGTCTGTATAAAAGGGTTTTAATAACAAACTAGGATGGGGAATGAAGGGAATAGGAAAAACTAATACTTAGGTCTAGTGAAAACTGCCAGGAGAGAGAGAGAGAGATGGTTAAGACTACTTTGAACACTAAAATCTAAGGGCAGATTGCCAATGGCAATAGCTGGCATGTCAGGGGTAAGGGAATCTCACGAAGAGGTACTTGATTTGTCTCAAGATTTACAACTGATCCCAGGAAACACAGGTTACACAGCAAAGTAAAATTCAAGTGGGAAGTGAGGGAAATAGGATTATTTGTGTGTCCACCAGCACAGGTATATACACTTCTCTACCTACAACTTCCTGGTCTTGATTGAAGATCTTTTATCCAAGTCCATGGAAACAATTCCAGAGTATTGAGATCCCAAAACACACACAGGCTCACCCTGACAGCTGCTCACAAAGCCAATTGCCAGCCCAGATTCACTGAGTGAAAGTCCCCTGTGACAAGATTCCAAGTTCTCTTGGAACCCAGCCAGGTCTGCTCTCTGCTAAATAAACTTAATCTATATTTTCCTATAACAGGGTACAAAATATGTTTAGAACTACAACTACTGGTGGAGCTAAGATGGTGGCATAATAGCAGGAGCTTTCTGAATCTCCTTCCAATTGATCATTACAAAGTTTCTCAAAAAGACAGAAATCAAAATTGGATGAATAAAGGGGCTCTTCCACTGTTTGTAGCCTTAAAGGTGGATAGTGTTTGAGGAATCCATGCTATGAGGGGTCAAAAATACACTTATCAAAGTGCAAGCTGATCACCCCTTCCCCACACCACCTATCACACCAGAGTCAGGGCTGGGGCAATCTCTAAATTCTCTGTAGCTTGCTGAAAATATTATAGACTTACCCGTGAGAGCAGTGAAAGGCCTTGGCAGTGAGACTTGAGACCTGAGGCTGAAGAGCACAGAGTTTGAGCAGCAGAGAGCTGAGCATAGACATAAGTGAGGCAAGCTATAGCCAGGACAGCAGGGGCTGGAAAGATATCCTCAGGGCAAAACACTTTACCTGCTCTCATTTAGGCTTCTGACTGGGAAGGGAAGGTACTACTAAGGCAAAACCCTACAAGACAGAAGCTAAGAAAGCAATGACCACCAACATGTAGAAACCCCAATCCACTAATGGCAAAAGAAATAAGCAAGAGCAAAAAAAAATCCCTTGACCCTGGATAATTTCTATGGAGAAAAAAAAATACATAAACAGCAGAGAGTGACAAACAAGCAAACATCTAAACTTTCCCCCAAAAAACTGGAAACTGGTCACAAGCTCTTGAGAAGTTCAAAAAGGAATTCAAGAATCAAGTAAGAAAGCTAGAAGAAAAATGGGAAGAAAAGTAGGGGAAAGAAATGAAAGTAATACAGAAAGAAAAGAACTACAACTATTGGTGAGACTACCACTACTTCTTACGACTACAACTATGACTACTACTACTACTACAACTACAACTATGAATACTACTACTACGATTACAACTACTTAGACTGCTACTACTGCTGTTATTAGTGAAAATATAGATTTTTTCTTATAACTAGGAGGCAGTAGGGGGAAGCTATCTTCTTTCATGGTTCCACAAATCAGAAAAGCATGATGAGAAAGAAGAAATAAAATGAATTTGTTTAATGTATCCACTTTCTTTGGAAGATCTTTTAATGGACATGAATATTTCAAAATAATTATTGTTAAAATAAATACAAATTCTCTCATTTGGGGCTAATAATGTCTGTATTTTAGAGAGAAGGAGGTGGAAAAAAGATTTATGAAAGGGCTTGAGAAAATGGAAAAATCTGATAAAATAAAACCTGTGAAACATGCACATATTTCACAGAGAACACCTGGTAAACATCATGTTTGTGTAATCCCTGGATTAATATTCATATGACAATCTAAAGTGCAAACACAAATACTGCTTTGGAAGGTCAGTAAGCTTTATAAATTTACTTGAACATTCTGTCAACTATTGACATACTTCCAAGCTTTAAGAACTAATAGATATAGTGCTTTTTGTCCATCTTTCATGAATTGATTTAGCTGTTCTTTTAACTCCAATAGCAGAAGGAGAAAAATGGGGCCATATGGGAAGAAAAAAGAAACATTATTTTAAAACTCAGCTTGTCCTCTTTGCTATTAAAGTTTATAACCCATGTCTATATACAAGTATATCTGGTGCTATTCAAACCCTGGCTTAGTTCAGCTATGTAAAATGAATTATGATTCTAGTGTCAGAGAGTTGTAGATTTAGAGCTCAAAGTGACCTTAAAAATCCTCTAGTCCAATTCTTTAATTTTATAGATGAGGACACTGAGGCCCAAAGATTTTCATGGATTTACTCAAGGTTATAACATATTAAGGACTAGAATTCTAACTTCAATTCAATAAAAATGTATTAAGTGCCTACTATGTACAAGTCACTGTGCTAAGAACTGGGAATATAAATAAGAAAAAGACAATACCTGCACTCAAAGAATTTACAATCTAATGGGAGAAGACAATATAATAAAGGAAACTGAGGAAAGAAACTCCAGCAGGTAACAAGAGAGAACCAGAGAGAAGATATCTTATTCCTTGAAGCTGAAATTTAAAAAGTCGTAGATGGTGAGTGGAGTGAGCTGAAGTCCAATTTTTGCCCTTTACTAAGGAAGCCTTTGGGAGGAACTAGTATTCCACCGTCTAACCCTCCAATCAATAGGGAGAGGACAGTGAGGCAGATGAGAAGGTATCTAGGAGTCTAAGTATCTATGATTGAGTTGGCAGCATGATGTTTAAATAAGTGACCAGGATTTCCTGGAATGGACATCTTGTTGAGTGAAGTGAAACCTAGAAGAATTGCAAATAGAGGGTAGAGTGAGCTCCTTTTCTGAGTCCAAATCCAGAGTTCCTTTCACTTACACTATGCTTATTCTTTTAAGAACCTCTTCTTTTCCATTTTCTTTATAATCCTTGTTTTCATTATAATAACATTGCTTTCTATTTTGGCTATTTATTTTTACTTGCTTTGCATTTCATATTCTGCAAAACTCAGTTGGTCTGTAGAAATGACAACTCTCTTTGACTGTCTGTCTGTCTCTGTGTTTCTTTCATTATGTCTCTGTCTCTGTCTTTTTCCTCTTCTTCCTTCTAGAGTCTCAACATTTAAGCATTTTAGAGCATTTTTGAGATATCTTTTCATCTTGTTCAAGCCCAAAGTACATCAGTCCTAATCTCAATAATGATTATCACTTAAGATATAACTTATGATATATTTTTGACTTGGTCCAAATTATAACCTAATGCTCCTAATACTTGAAGTATTGGACTTTAATTTAACTCTTACAGTTCCTGACCTTAAGCAATCTACCAACCTTAGTTGTCCAGCAGCAAGGAATAGAGACATGCTACAGAATTTAGCTTAGAGAAACCTTTTTTAGCTATAGTCTTGATGCCCATTGAAACACAAATACTTCCTTTGAATGGAAGTATATAAGTAGATATTCTTTATAACTTAAGGTATATGTAGGATGTCTATGTATAGGAAGGTTTTTAATACTTGAGAAAAATGTATAGAATAGTAAAAACAAAGAAGTCAACTAAGACAAATTTTGTTAATATCTTGGTATTTGAGATTTTCACTGCATTTGTCATAGGTCATTTAGGTTATCTCCCTTATATGAGATTTTCTTTTTTACTTAAGATTTTGTTTACTTAAATTTTTAGGTAGCTAATATGATGGTAGTGATCCCAGGCTTGGAGTTAGATGAGCTAGAGCTAACCCTAATAATATTTATGTGTATGACTATGGAGGAGTTATCTAAACTTTCTGTTTTTTTAAAAAAATTCCTCATCTATAAAATGTGGATAATAATTATATGACCTACTTCATCAAGTTGCTATGAGGAAAGCATTTAGTATATACCTCATACACTGAAATACAAATGTGATATATTTGAAGGCCATTCCTTTTGCCAGACTATTGTTTAACTACATGGGCTATAAAAGGCATATTCCTTGAGCTGATGAAGGATAGAACTCATCTAAAGGCTTATTTCTGCTGATTCCTTTGAACAGAGAAATTCTGACTCACCATTGGCTTCCTAAAATAGATCTGTCAGTTGCAATGTTGATATTCTAGCAGGAACATTACACCTCTTTGCCTAAGCTCTGATGATAAACTTTTCTTATATTTTATAAATTGAATAACCCAAAAAGAGCTGCTCCAATGTCAGGGAGGATAAGATACAAAAGATGACAAAGTATTTCCCTTACTGTATTCCTTCATTAACTAATGGATAAATTTTCTCTATAAACTTACATGAATGTGGTTTCCAAGTGAAAGTTTAGTAAATCAGAATTATCCAACCATCATTTGTTTAAATTGAGGAAGGAAGAAATTTTATTTTAATTTCCTATTTAAAAAAATAAAAAATAAAACAAAAGTTTAACATATTCTCTTGTCTAGGATGGTACAGAGGTTAGAATGTTAAGCAATAACTAGAGTCCTGGACATACAGTTAGTAAGATCTGAGTTCAAATTATGTCTCAGACACTAGCTGGGTTATTAAGGTCAAGTCACTTAACCTCTTTTTGCCTCAGTTTCCTCAAATGTAAAATTGAGATAATAATAGCACCTAACCCCCACGATCCCTTGACTGCTATGAGGGTCAAATAAGATAGTATTTGTAAAGCATTTAGCACATGGCGATATATAAATACTCTCTTTTCTTTCTTCCCCCATTTATCAGCTAGGAGAACTTGGAAACATTGCACAGGGTTTTTTGCTTGAAGAATATTTCACACATATTTAAAAGTTATGTATTTCAGGCAAGAACTCATATCAACATGTGTTTACTACTCACTTATATGGCAGGCACTGTGCTAAGTATTGTGGTTATAAAGAAAGACAAAATAGTTACTAATTTAAAATATGTTTCAATTGTATTAAGGTATACAGCATACAAATAAATAAGCATATTCAAGTTATAAAATCCGTAAGCATTAATCACAGAGAAAAAGGCACTAGCATTTGGGTGGGAGGAGGGAAAGGAATGGATCCCTGAAGAAGTATTTGAGATAAGCCTTTATGAAAGCTAAATAAATTAAGAGAGATAAGTGGAAAGAGCATTCCAGGAATGATATACAGCCTATAATGGGGACCATCAGAGCTTCTTGATCATGACAAAACTTATTTCCATATTATCACAAGAAAACAAAAAAAAGTGAAAAATATATATTATCATTTGCATTCAGAGTTCATCAGTTCATGGAGGTGTATATATATTTCCATTATGAGTCATTGGGAATCATATTCAGATTTTGGAAAAACTCAAAAAAGGCTTCAAAAACCAATTAAGAGAGGCAGAGGAAAAGTAGGAAAGAGAAATGAAAGTAAATGTAAGAAGAAAAGAAAGTGATGCAAGGAGGAAAGAGTCAATTGATAAAGGAGAACCAGAAACTGACAGAGGAAAATCAAGTCTTAAAAATCAGGGTTGACCATTTAGAAACAAGTAATTTTATGAGAAAACAAGAAACAATAAATCAGAATAAAAGGAATGAAAAAAACAGAGGAAAACATGAAATATCTTATTGAAAAAGCAATTGACCTAGAAAATAGATATAGGAGAGATAATTTGAGAATTATTGGACACCTGAAAACCATGATAAAGAAAAAGTGTTGGATATCATATTACTAGAAATTATCAAAAAGAGCTGAGCAGAGATGCCTGAACAAGAAAATAAAATTGAAATTGAAATAATTCACAGATTTCATCAAAAGGAAATCCTAAAATGACAACTTCTAGGAATGTAAAAGCCAAATTCAAGAGCCAGTAAGCCAAGGAGAAAATACTTCAAACAGGCAGAAAGAAACCACTGAAATACTATGGAGCTACAATTAGGATCATACACAACCTTATGGTTTCTACATTAAAGGATATAAGGGCATGGAATATGATATTCGGAAGGCAAAAAATTTGGGTTTTCAACATAGTGTGACCTATCCAGCAAAACTGAGTATATCATTTCAGGGGAGAGAAAAAAGGAAATTCAATAATATAGAAGATTTCCAAGCATTCTTGAGGAATAAGCCAGACCAAAACAAAAAATCTGAAGTGCAAACATGAGACACAAGAGAAGCATAAAAATGTGAATAAGGAAGAGAAAATTAATGAGACTCCTTATGGTTAAAATATTAATGTGTCTACATGGAAAAAATGATTTCTATAATTCTCAAAAATTACTCTTAGTAGTAGAGGAGATAGAAGGAATTTACTCAGAAAGAGGTTGGGAAAGTAAGCTAATTATGATGATATGTTGTATATGATGATATATGATGATATGATGTTTATGTAAATCTGATTATATGAAATTATATGTATGTATGATATGATATATATGCATATGAATAAATAATAGGTTAAAAATCTATTAAGGACTGAGAGGATTGCACTGAGAGAAAAAGGAAGGGAGAGATAGAAAGGGATAAATTATATAATATAAAGAGAAGTGAAAAATCATTATAAAGAGGGGAGGTTAAGAGTGGTGACAGGCAATGCCTAAACTTTGCTCTCATTGTAACTGGCTCAGAGAGGGGGGAAAAGTGTACTCATTGGGGTATAGAACTCTATCTTACCCTACAGAGAAGTAGAAGGGGAATATGACAAGGGAAGGCAGAGGTAATTGGAGGGAGGGGGACCTGGAGTGGGTAGCCAAAAGCAAAATACTGGTGAGGAGGAACAGAGATAAAAGTAATAAAGTAGGATCTAAAGGGGATAATATGATAGAGGACAATACACAGTATCAATAATGTTGAATGTGAATGGAATGAGCCTGCCCACAAAACAGAAGTGGATAACAGACTGGATTAAAAACCAGAATCCTACTTTAGGTTGTTTACAAGAAATATATTTGAGGCAGGGTGACACACACAGATTAAAGGTAAAAGGGTAGAGCAGAATTTATTTTGCATCATCTAAAGTTAAAAAAAAAGCAGTAGTAGCAATCATGATACCAGACAAAGCTAAAGTAGAAACTGATCTGATTAAAAGAGATAAGGAAGAAAATTACATTTTGCTAAAGGGTGCTATAAACAATGAAGTAATATTATTATTAAATATTTATGCAGCAAATGGCTTAGCTGCAAGATTTCTAAAGGAAAAATTAAAAAAGCTTAAGTAGGAAATAGATACTAAGACTATAGTAGTGGGGGATATCAACCCTCCTCATTTCAGAACTAGATAAATTGAACCAAAAAATAAATAAGAAAGAAGTAAGGGAATTGAATGAATTGTCAGAAAAAATAGAGTTAATAGATACATGAAGAAGCCTGAACAGGGATAGAAAAGAATATGCCTTATTCTCGGAAGTACATGGTACATATACAAAGATTGGCCCCATACGAGGGCATAGAAATATTTCAAACAAATGCAGAGAAAAAGAAATAACAAATGCAACTTCTCCAGATCACTTTGTGGTAAAAATTATAATCAACAATGGTACATGGAAATAAATTTAAAATTATTTGGAAACTAAATAATCTAATTCTTCAAAACTGGTGGGTCAAAAAAGAAATCAGAGAAACAATTTTGGATTTCATTAAAGAGAATGACAATGAGGAGACATTATATCAAAATCTATGGGATACGGCCAAAGCATAATTCATGGGAAAACTTGTATCTATATCTGAGTGCCTATATCAATAAAATGGAGAGAGAGAAGATCAATGAATTGGGCTTGCAACTTAAAAAATTAGAAAAAGAACAAATTAAAAATCACCAGATGAAAATTAAATTGGAAAAAGGAGAAATTCACAAAATAGAAAATAAAAGAACTATTGAACTAATAAATAAGACTAGGAGCTGGTACTTTGAAAAAACAAATAAAATGGATGTTGTACTAGTTAATCTAATAAAAAAGGAAAGATGTATCAAATTAACAACATCAAAGATGAAAAGGGTGATCTCACCTCTAATAAAGAGGAAATTTATAAAAAATAAAGTAATTATTAAGAAATATTTTGCAAATTATATGGCAATAAATATGACAATCTAGGTGAAATGGGTGAATATTTACAAAAACATAAATTGTCTAGATTAACAAAGGAGGAAATAGAACACTTAAATAATGTTATCTCAGGTAAAGAAAATAAACAAGCTATCAAGGAACTCCATAAAAAAAATTCTCAGAGCCAGATGGATTTACAAGTGAATTCTATCAAACATTTAAAGAACTAAACTCAATACTATACAAACTATACAAAGTCTGACAAAATACAATACCCATTCCTATTTAAAACTATAGAAAGTTTAGGAATACAAAGGTCCTTCCTCAAAATAATAAGCAGTATATATTTAAAGCCATCAGCAAGTATCATCTGCAATGGGGACATATTCGAAGCCTTCCCAATAAGATCAGGAGTGAAGCAAGGATCCCAATTATCACCTCTGTTATTTAATAGTGTACTAGAAACACTAGTATTAGCAATTAGAGAAGAAAAATATATTTTTTTTCCTGGGACTCCATTCTAGGAGCATAGGGCCACAACCAGTAGGCAATGGGTCATGCAGTCACTCAGGGTCACCCAGCTGGGAAGTGTCTGAGCCCAGATTTGAACCTAGGACCTTTCGTCTCTAGGCCTGGCTCTCATTTCACTGAGCTAGCCAAGCTGCCCCTACTTTAGGTTGCAGTTTCTTTAGCAGATGTAGTTTTTACAGGGTGGGGTTGCTAGCCCCACGCCCAACCCTCCTCCTTTTTCATCCGGGCTAGGGACCGTCCATGGCCCAGGAGTTCTTTATAAACATTATTGCATTTTATCCTAATAACAACCATGGTAAGTAACTGCTAGAATTGTCAATTATAAGAAAACTGAGTCAGATAAAATCCATGTGACTTACTCAGGCTCACATGGTGAATTCTTTCTGTTTTTTTTTTCATTTTTTTAAACCCTTAACTTCTGTGTATTGACTCCTAGGTGGAAGAGTGGTAAGGGTGGGCAATGGGGGTCAAGTGACTTGCCCAAGGTCACACAGCTGGAAGTATCCGAGGCCGGACTTGAACCTAGGACCTCCAGTCTCTAGGCCTGACTCTCAATCCACTGAGCCACCCAGCTGCCCCCAAAAAATATATTAAAGTGATTAAAATAGGCAATGAGGAAACTAAACTCATTTTTAAAATTTTTTAAATTTATTCCATGGTTACATGATTCATGATTTTTCCCATTCCCCTTTGCTCCCCCTTCCAGGAGCTGACAAACAGTTCCACTGGGTTATACATGTATCATTTTTAAAAACTTATTTCCATGTTATTCATATTTGCAGCACAGAGATTCTTTAACATCAAAACCCTAATCACATCCCTATCCCAATACATGGTCGATCATATATTTTTCTAATGCATTTCTGTTTCCACAGTTCTTTCTTTGGATATGGATAGTGTCCTTTCTCCTAAGTGCCTCTGGATTGTCCTGGGTCATTGCATTGCTTCTAATAGAAAAGTTAGTTACATTTGATTGTGTTACAATGTATTAGTCTCTGTCTATAATGTTCTCCTGGTTCTGCTTCTTTTGCTCTTCATCAATTCCTAGAGGTCTTTCCAGTTCACATGGAATTCCTCCACTTCTTTATTCATTTCAGCACAATAAAGTTCCATCATCAACAGATACCATAATTTATTCAGCCATTCCCCAATCAATGGACACCTCCCTTATTTTCCAATTTTTTGCCACTACAAAGAGTGGGGCTATGACTATTTGTGTAGAAGTCTTTTTCCTTATTATCTTTTTTGGGGTACAAACCCAGCAATTGTATGGCTGGATCAAAGAGTTGGCACTCATTTAAAGGCCTTTGTGCATAGTTCTAACTTTTCCCCATTGCAGATGATACCTGTTGATGGTTTTAAATATATACTGTTTATTATTTTGAGGAAGGGCCCATGTATTCCTATACTTTCTATAGTTTTCAATAGGAATGAGTACTGTATTTTGTCAAAGGCTTTTTCTGCATCTATTGAGATAATCATGTGATTTCTGTTAGTTTTATTACTGTTATGGTCAATTATGTTGATGGTTTTCCTAATACTATAACAACCTTGAGTTCCTGGTTATAAATTCCACCTGATGGTAGTGAATAATCCTTGTGAACACTTCCTGGAGTCTTTTTGCTAATATTCTATTTAAGATTTTTGCATACATAATCATTAAGGATATTGGTTCTTAGTTTTCTTTCTCTGTTTTTTTCTTCCTGGCTTTGGAATTAGTAACATATTTCTGTCATAAGAGGAATTTGGTAAAAACCCCTTCTTTGCTTATTTTGTGAAATGGTTTGTATAATATTGGGTTCAGTTGTTCTTTCAATGTTTGATAGAATTCACTTGTGAATCCATCTGGCCTTGGGGATTTTTTTAGGGAGTTTCCTGATGGCTTGTTCAATTTTTTTTTCCTGAGATGGCATTATATAAGTATTCTATTTCCTCTTTTGTTAATCTAGGTAATTTATATTTTTGTAAATATTCACCCATTTTGCCTAGATCGTAATATTTATTGCCATGTAAATGAGCAAGGTAGTTCTTAATAATTGCCTTATTTTCTCTTCATTAGAGGTGAGGTTATAATTTCATTTTCTTCTTCCTTTTTTCATTAGATTGACTAGTATTTTATCTATTTCATTTAATTTTCCAAAGTACCAGCTCCTAGTCTTATTTATTAGCTCAATAGTTCTTTTACTTTCAATTTGATTAATTTCTCTTTTAATTTTTAAGATCCCCAATTTAGTTTTTATCTGGGATTTTTAATTTATTCTTTTTTCTAATTTTTCAAGTTATAATCCCAATTCATTGATCTCTCAGTGATATAAATTTTCCCCTGGAGTACTGCTTTGGCTGTATCCCATAGATTTTGATATGATGTCTGCTCATTGTCATTCTCTTTAATGAAGTCTGCAATTGTTTCTGATTTTTTCTTTGACCCACCTGTTTTGAAAGATTAGATTATTTAATTTCCAATTAACTTTAAATTTGTATTTCCATGTACCCTTATTAATTATGTTTTACCACATTATGATCTGAAAAAGTGTTATTTGTTATTTTTGCTTTTATGCATTTGTTTGCAATATTTCTATGCCCTAGTATATGGTTGATTTTTGTATATGTTCCATGTACTGCCGAGAATAAGGTATATTCCTTTTTATCCCTGTTCAGTTTTCTCCATATATCTATGAACTCTAATTTTTTCTAGCATTTCATTTACTTCCCTTACTTCTTTCTCATTTTTTTGGTTCAATTTATCTAGTTCTGAGAGAGGAAGATCCACTAGTATGGTCTTACTATCAATTTCCTTTTTGAGCTGCTTCAATTTTTCCTTTAGAAATTAGGTGCTATACCATTTGGTGCATAGATGTTTAGTAATGATATTACCTCATTGTTTTTAATACCTTTTAACAAAATGTAACTTCCTTCCTTACTTCTTTTAATCAGATCAGTTTATGCTTTGGCTTTGTCTGGTATCATCATGATTGCTACTCCTGTTTTTTTACTTTAGATCAGTGATTCCCAAAGTGGGTGCTACCGCCACCTGGTGGGTGTTGCAGCGATTCAGGGAGGCTGTGATGGCCACAAATTTTTTGTATTACATTCTATTCTGAGTTCAATAAATAAGTTTTATAATTCCCAGGGGGCACTAAGTAATATGGGATCAGACAGAGGATACAGCCAAAGAAGTGAGGATGAAGATGTACATAGGTGAATTGATTTCCTGCCTTTAAATGTTTCTCTTGTGTATCATTTAGATTATAACTTGTGTATCATTTAGATTATAACTTCCAAAATGCGCCAAAAATTGTTATATTCAATTCATTCCCTGATTTAGCATGAATTATGTAACCATGTTAACTTTTCTAAAAAATAAATATTAATAAATGTTTAAAAAAAGAAAAAAAAAGAAATGATATCTGAATCAGATAAAGTGTTTTTGATACTATTTTATTGCCCATGGTAGCTCTTAGCAAAATGTAGTTTCCCTGATTATTTCTTTCAATTAGGTCTAGTTTTGCTTTTGCATGGTCAGAAAATATCATTGCTACCTCTCACTTTTTATTTTATAATATCTATCTATCTATCTATCTATCTATCTATCTATCTATCTATCTATTTATTTTCACTTCAGGTGAAGCATAAAAGATTCTGATCTAGCTCTTTAACCTAACTCTGGGTGTCTTTCTGTTTTAAGTGCTTCTCTTGTGCATAATACATTGTTGGAATTTCATTTCCAATTAATTTGGCTATGCATTTCTATTCTAAGTATTTATTATCACATTCACATTTACAGTTATAATCACCGTGTATTCCTCCTATTTTTTCTCTTTACCTTTTTTCTCTCATCCTGTCTTTCTCTCTCTATTTTGCCTCTTCAAAAGCCTATTTTGCTTTTAATGGTTGCCTCCTCCAATCCCCCAGTGGAATTTGCATATCATATCCCTGTTTTTATTTTAATTTAGATAATTCTTTCTGTTTCTATTTTTACCTACTGGATCTAAGACATCACAGAAATTTTCCTTATATGATGTCTAGGATCATTTGTTAATCACGGCTTTTAGGTAATCCAGTATTTCTTGAATTATTTCTCCTTGATCTGTTTTCCATGTTAGGTATTTTTCAAATGATATATTTCACATTTCTTTTTTACTTTGTTTTATTATTTCTTAAAGTCTGATGGAGTAATTAGCTTCTAATTTTCAATTCTACTTTTAGGACATTATTTTCTACAGTGAGCTTTTGTGTTTCTTTTACCAATTGGTTAATTCTATTTTTATTTTTAATCATATTTTCCTCAGTATTCTTTTGTGTCTTTTTGACCAAGTTAATTGATATTCTTTTCAGAATTTTCTCTTATTACTCCTTTCTTTTCCCAATTTTTCCTCTACCACACTAATCTCTATCTTTTACTCTTTTAGGAATTCTTTCTGAGCTTGGGACTTGTTAGCATTTTTCTTTGAAGCTTTGCTTTCATATTGTTATCTTCTTTAAAGTTGATGGTTTGATCTTCCCTGTTGTAGTAATAGGGTTGTCTTTTTATTGGCCAAGTTATTTTGTTGTTGTTGTTTATTTATCTTTCTAGTTTATTTCTTCACTTTGAAATTAATGTTTAAGTTGGATTCTGCTCACCTGAGATTTGGAAGACAGTAAGACAAACTTAAAACTTATTTTTGTGTGTTATTTTCAGAACTAATCCCAAGGGTTTAACAATTTTTTATTCCTCTAAGGTGGTATTATCCTAGAAGAGGATGGATTACTGCTCTTTTCATCTCTGCTCTGGTCATTACACAGACAGAGACTCAGTTCCCCTGCATCTGGCCATGCAAATACTTCTCCTGTTCCTGGAATTTTGACTAGGGTCCCAACTTCCTTGTGACAAGCTCTGTCCTCTCTGACCTAGAACTGTGACCCATAACAATTTATAGGCAAGAGTGTTGCCAGTTAGGGGCAATTGCACCCAGTATTGTTAAATCCTGATGAATTGTCCAACACCCTTATTATCTTTTGACTGAGAACTCTCAAAACTGCTGTTTTTATAGCTCCCTCTACGGGCCACTTCTTATATTCCTACTGCACTTTAATTCTGCACTCACCCTAGTGTTACAGACCTTTCCTTTGAACCTCTTGTGTTATCTTAGACTAAGAAATGTCTCCTGATCCTTCTTTGGTTTTTCCAAAATTTGATTAGAGGTATTATTTTAAATTTCGTTGCAGGATAATGTTGTGAAAGTTCAGCTATATTTCATCAAGAATTCTATCATCTTGGCTCCATTTCTCTCTGAAATTTCAATTATAATTGCTAATTAAATAATGAGATTGGATATCAGATTATGAAAGATTTAGAAGAGAATGAGAGAAAAGAAATTAGAGGTGCTGGGTACAGAGGACTTTCTCAAGAAGTTTAGCTTCAAAAGCAATTAGAAATATAAAATGATATCTATTAAGGATGGGGAAATGCAGTACATTTTATGTTTTGAGGGGATTCATTAGCATGCTTAAATTTAGCAAAGAAAGAGTCAGTAGTTTGGGGCATAATAACATTTTTCATATACCCAATATTCCAAAATATAATATGTTTAAACTCTTTTTAACCCTTACCTTCCATCTTGGAGTAAATATTGTATATTGGCTCTAAGGCAGAAGAGTGGTAAGGGGAGGCAATGGGGGTCAAGTGACTTGCCCAGGGTCACACAGCTGGGAAGTGTCTGAGGTCATATTTGAACCTAATACCTCCCATCTCTAGGCCTGGCTCTCAATCCACTGAGCTACCCAGCTGCCCGCAATATGTTTATACTTTTGACAATTAAAAAGCAGTGATTCTTACTAAGCCTAGTATTTCTTTTATAGAGTAAAGGAAATGTCTAACATTTTCACCTGTTCCCTGGATTCCTTTCAATCCTATTTCCTCAGACAACTTGATCTCTCAAGGAACTACATCAATCAAGCATTTTTCCCTCTTGTTGATGAGCTCTGTTTTCCCCTCAAACAAATGTAGGTTTTTTCCTAGGTTTGGATTTGCTCCAGGTGATCTGTGATCTCCTCTATGGAATCTCTTTCCATCAATGCAGATGGCAGCCAGTAAGGAGCTTTTCAAACTGCAAGGAACATGGGTATAATTTTTTATAACCATTCTACCAAAAATGACCTGAAGGCATTCTCAGCCTTTTAAAATTTCAGATATTCCTATCGAACACAAAGGTCTTTCTTATCATAAAACAAAACAAAACAAAATTTTAAAATATTTGATTGACCTTTTCAATCCATCCAACTGTAGTATTCTTCTCTCCTTTTTTAAATGCCAAGATCCTCAAATGAATGCATGATTCTACCATTTGTTCTTTAATTTTCTGCCCATCCATTTTCTTCTTTATCCCTTATAATTGAATTCTAGCACATTACTCTGGTTCCTCCAATCTTTATATCTGATCTAGTCCTCTCTATACTGACATTTCATCCTCTCCTTAATCAAAGAATGTGTTTATTTCTAAAGCGAATACCCTTGGTCTTCTCCATCTTCTCTCTCTACAATTCCTCCTTTGTCAGTCTTATTCCACTTCAAAACTTCAGTGTGATGGTTAAGTTCCAGTGAATTATACAACAACAGCCATAATAAACTTGCATTAAACAGCATACATAAGAGAGAAAAGAATTTAGGTTTAAAATATGCTTTAGGCAATGCATTTTATACTGATGTTCCAAAATAAATGAGATTTTTTTCTTCAAGGTATTAAACACTTATAAATGATTTACTGTAAAGCATACTTCAACCATTAGGAGTCATTGTATTCTTGATTGTTCATCTATATGGTCTCATATGAAGATGTTCCTAAGTCAGTAGATTATTATGCACCAATTACCAATGCAGAGGCTGAAGGATTTGAGCTCCTTTCTTCTTGGAAATGCATTATTAAAATGACTGGATGGAGACACGTTAAGAAGATAGAAGAGTCTCAAGGAAGTCACCTTCATCAAGTAAGACAGAAAATAATTGCAAATTGAGCCCTATATTCACAAATTAATGGCTTCTCTACTGAGACATTCTAGGATAAGCAGTCTTATGTTCAGTACCATTTTCCTTAGGGCATGCTTCAATGTCTTTTCTGAAAGGGTCTGCTTATGAATTTATAATATTATAATTAAGTCAATGGCCACTCAGGCATCAATGCTTCTAGTAATCAGTGCTGAAGTGCAAAATGTTATTTTATGGGCATTATTTTTTGTTTCTTGATTTTACATTTTATTATCAGGTCTATTTTTGTCACCCCCCCAAAAAAAAGCTGAAATATGCATCTCTTTTTAAAAATCCCATGGTGGTCATAACATTGCTAAAGTTTTGGTGATATCTGAGGATTTAGAACACTGATTTTTGGAAATTACTATTGACTAAACTGGAAAAAATATCGAATCATATTCACGATAAATCTTGTCTCATTTCAATTCAATTTAATAATGAATTATTAATTACCTACTATGTAGAAGGTTCAAAACCAGCTTCTGACTCTTGATAATTGTATGTTTTGGGGTAAGTCATTGATTATCTCTTAGTTTGGGTTTCTTTATGTATACAATGAGGAGATTAGACTAAATGACGTTTCAGTTTCTTTCTAAAACTCAACCTATTGTCCTATGATCTTGTGGGCAAGGCAATGTGACATAATAGAGTGCTAACTTTGGAGTCAGGATAACTTGGGCTCAAGCACTTACTCTCATACCTACTAGATTATACTAAGAATATATGAAATAAAAATACTAAAAATATATCACAATATTTCACAAATTTGCCAGTGTTTACCAAGAGATTTCTACCCTGGAAGTTCTTTGAATGGTAAAAGTTCACATTTGAAATGCTCAACCCCAAAGCTCTATCCCTAAATGTCTTCTTCTAAGTTGCCTTGTACAACTGAAAATGAAAAATTTCAGAAACTAATATTCTTCTGGGAGATACAACATATATGGAGATAAATATAAAGCAATTCAAGTAGGAAGAAATCACCAATAAAAATAATAATAAGAAAAACTTCAAAAGGAGAAATAAATGAGTTGAATCTTAAAGGAAAATTTGGATTCTAAGAGGCAGAAATTAGGAGATATTATATTCTAGGCATGTGGGACAATCTGGGTAGAGAAATGGAGATGGAATGTCATGTTAAGTGAACAAGTTGTTCATTCATTTTCACTTGAGCACAGTGTATATAAGAGGAAGCAATGGTAAATAATTCTCTGTGTTATGTTGGAGTCAAGCTCAAAATATGAAAAACTTTAGATGCCAAATCAAGTAACTTATATTTTAACCTTAAAACAATAGGAAGCCAAGGACTCTTGAGCAGCTCAGTAACATATATGTGTATATACACATATATGATAAATCGATAAATCATTATTACTTAAAAGTATTTACTTAAAATATTATATTTTATATATACTTAAAATATAACTTTTTAAATAATAATGATTTATCATTTTGTGTGAAGGATATTTTGGAGAAGAAATATACTGAGACAGAGAGGGAGTATGAGGCAATTAAAATGGTCCAAGTAAGGTGATGGAATATATAAACTGAGGTTATATAGATTTGAAAGTAGGGAGAAGTATCAATGATAGAGATGTTACAGAGAGAAAATATAATCTATTTGAGGGTAGATGGTATGCTTTCTGTCATCCGGGACACCTAACCCAGCATTTTGTATGTAATAAATAATAATTTATTATTGAATCCTCATCATTGTCAGTTTATTCACGCCTATCACACATTTCCTCCTAAATTATATATGTGAAGGAAATACTAATCTAAGATTGGATCAGAAATCATACCTCACTTCCAAAAGTATTTATTCTCAGGTTACAAATATTAACTTCATTTCTAACATACTTCTGGTATTTTAAGGAAGCCAAAAGTGACAGCTACTAAGAAACTCATCCTCTTGCAGATTGTGCCTATTACAAATTTATGTTATTTATTCTTACCTAGGTTCATTAAAGGCAAAAATTTTATTCGTCCCTACTTGATTTACCAGTTTGCTCTCCACAACAGCTATTCCAAATCTTCTCATCTCTTCTGGATATACCTTACTCTCTCAACTGAAGTTCTTTTCTTATATACAATGAAAAATATTGATGATATTCATTCCCTTTTCTCCCCTCCATTATTACAGCCTTCAAGCATCATCTTGCACCATTTCCTCCTTTACTGAGATCTTTGATATATAGGTAACCTTTCTTCTTGCCAGAGCAAATCTCTCTATAGTCATTTGTGATTGTATCGCCTCCTGACTTCTTCATTAATTTATTTTTGCTATCACCCTCCCTGCCTTGAATCTTTACTCTCACTCTATCTATTGGTCTTTCTCCCCAAGACTAAAATCATGGTCATATTTCCCTAAAATATATCCTAAAATAGCAAATCAAATAAATTAAAAAACAACTTATTTCATCTAATCAGACTTTTATTCTAGAAATATTTGTTTTTCCTCCCCTTCTTGTCTAAACTCCTTGAGAAAGCAACATATAATTAGTGGTTATATTTCCCCTTCTTTCACCATCATCTAAACCATACTCGATATGACATCCAAATTGCATTTAAAGTCACCCATGCTCTCTTAGTTATCAAATTTAGAGACCTTTTCTTTTTCCTCACTCTTTGCATTATGGACACTGTTAATCTCATTTTCCTGATTACTTGCTAGCCTCTACCTTTTAATGATATTGCTTTATTTTGGTTCTCATATCTCTTTTATGGATATATGGAGGTACCTAGAACAAATCAGGACCTCTGAGGAAAGCAGTCTGAATAGACATGCCTGTAAATTTGAGATTCTTGGCAAGACCAGTCTCATAGCTACTCTTCTCTAGGCTGAAACTCAGATAAGAAAGTATTTCTCCCTCAATATGGTCATCATCAAATAAATAAGTCTTGTTTGGGTCTTTCCTCATTCTGAAGAGCAAGGAAATCTTTGTAATATCATGAATGAAAGTACCAGGCCTTCCTTTCCCTAAGTTACACAAGATAGATTAGCTGTCACTCTTTCTCAATTTGCTTACATTTGTAATGGAGCCCTGGTAATGTTCGTGTGTGAAGTTTTTTCATAAACATATTCTATGGGAAAGTAACACTCCTCAATAATGTTATAATGCTTAAAATTCTATTCTTTATAAAAGTCTTTCTTTTTGTCACAATAAATGGAATTTATGGAGACCATGCCTCTCCATCTGGCCTTTACTTTGTTATCTCTTTAATGTCTCTGTCTCTGTCTCTGTCTCTCTCTCTCTCCCCTTCTCTCTCAATGATGCAACCTGGGCACTCTACACATAGTGGCCCTAACATCTCTGATAACTACTCAGTCTTCTTTAATGGCACTTTATCTATCACAATTTCTAAATGTGGAGTTTCCCCAAGGTTCTGTTCTAGGTTCCATATTTTTCCTTTTTATATACTCTTACTTGGTGATCTCATCAACTCCCCTGGGTTTAATTATCTCTATACAGATGATTCTAGTTCTATTGATCCATATCGCTTCTAGATCTACTAATCCAAGCTTAGTCTCTCTGCTAAGCTAATATCATGTGTGACCAACTGTTTCTTGGTCATCAAAAACTTGCTGTATTGTTCTCAATAGAAAATAGAACTCACTGTATTGCTCTCAAATCATGCTCTTTTTTTCCTGATCTCTCTATTCTCCATCAAGGGCAAAATCTTTCTCTTACACAGATAAGTCCCCAGGTTCAAAGTTAACCTTGATTCATTCCTCTCACTCCTGCTAAATATCTAATCCAATGACATGTCATTTTTTTCTATCTTTGCAGCAAAATTTCTAATTTGTCTTCTTTATTATTATATATCTCAACACTAGGTTATACCTTCATCAGCACTTTTTGTTTTTTAGTCATTTTCAAGTCATGTCCAACCCTTCATGAAAACATTTGGAATTTTCATGGCAAAAAATATAGGAGTGGTTTGACATTTCCTTCTCCTGATTATTTTACAGATAAGGAACCTAAGGCAGAGATAAGTGATTTACCTAGGGCCATATACCTTAGTAATTCTCTAAAGGCAGTTTTAAACTCAGAAAGATGAATCTTTCTGATTCCAGACCTGGCACTCTAACTACTCTGTCACCTACCAACCACATCACTGATTACATGAATTATTTTAATAGCCTTTCAATTGGTACCCCACTTAGCTACCAAAGTTAGTTTTTTTTAGAAAACATAAAATTGACCATATCACCTACCAAATCAATGCCTACTTAAGTCACTAAAATTCCTCCCTGTTATCTCTAGGATCAAATATAAATGACTGGCAATTAACATCCTCATAAACTGTTCCCTTCCTACCATTCCAGCTTTCTTACATATTACTCTTTAACATATGCCTTTTGTTCCTAATACATTTATTTTTTGATATTCCTCAAATATCTTCATTTCCTATCTCCAAGACTTTGCACTATATGAACTAACCCAAAACGTTCTGTCACCTCTGCCTATTCATTTTCCAGGCTTATTTCAAGTTTCTGTCAAATCCTCATTCTGCAGGAGGCCTTTTTTTGTTATCCAAAGTATTACTGCCTTTAGTTTTCAGTTTTTCT
This sequence comes from Gracilinanus agilis, assembly GCF_016433145.1. Classification (NCBI taxonomy): domain Eukaryota; kingdom Metazoa; phylum Chordata; class Mammalia; order Didelphimorphia; family Didelphidae; genus Gracilinanus; species Gracilinanus agilis. The sequence goes on from NC_058130.1 coordinate 72,425,687, forward strand.
TTCTTTCTTTCTTTCTTTCTTTCTTTCTTTCTTTCTTTCTTTCTTTCTTTCTTTCTTTCTTTCTTTCTTTCTTTCTTCCTTCCTATCCCTTTGGGTTAATAAAAATAATGCCATTAATATAGCAACTTCTAAGGAAAAATACTTCCACTTTATGTACATGTATACCATATGCACATAAAGCATCTCTGTAACTTACAACCTTAGAGTGCCTAGAACATCATGAAATGAAGTGATTTATACAGTGCCACTCCAGTGGTTTATGAGTCAGAGGCATGGCTTCAATATAAGTGTTGCTGCTTACAAAGCCAGGCCTTCATCCAACAGCTATGTTACTCCTATATCTAGCTAATACAGAAATGAAAAGTTCCCACATTATTTTACTCAGCCTTATCTGGGGATGGAGGAAAGGGCTTTAATAGAACTGAGCACATTAAAGAATAAAAGCAATTTGAAGGCCAAGCACGTTTGAAGAGAACTATTAGAGGACATAACTATTTTAATATTACAATATACAAAAGAATGTAAATGCAGCAGAATTCTTAAATTTTTTACCTACCTTCACATTCTGGGAAGAGTGAGTTTCAATTTCAAATATAATTCTTAGCTATCAGACAGTACTTCCATCTTCAAATCACTTTACAAATGCTAATTAAATGAAGTTATTAATTGAAACCATAGTGGGTGCTGAAATATCCCCACTGAATTTAAATATTCACAAATGAAATTAATGCGTCGAATTAGAAAAATATTAATCGTTCAAAGCTAAATCCTAAATGTAATGTTTGAATTGTTTAAATGACTTCTTTTCTCCTTTGTTCTTTTAGGTTGGTGGCAACTATTTACAAATTAATACCCATCAGAATGGTAGTAGGTATTTTATTTTCTCTGAGACTAAAGATATTTGTATTTATGACTGTCATTTAATGTTTTATGCAGCTAGATGTATAAAGCAAATTCAGCTTGCATCCCAGTTCATTCTTACAGGACTCTGGATTTGACTGGCTTGAGAATAAGGATGAATAGGATGTCCTTAGTAGAAGAGTAGTTATTACAGAAAATATAGATATTTGCATTCACACATACAGACATGCTCAGACACAATATTGCTCCTAGAATTAGGGAATACATTCCTAATAATTCTAGCAGTTGTTCCCCCCTACCACCATGGCTTTGAAATTAGGCTATAATTCTGCATTCTAATTGTATACACATTTAATGTGTGAGATAATGTTTAACTTCTTAGAGACATGTTATACATGGCAGTGGAGACATCAAAATCAACTTTTATGTTACCTCCCTTAAGAACCACTGTGATTACACCATTTCTTGTTCTGTATGTATCTGCTTTTCTGATTTCTCAAAACGTTCTTTTAACAAAGGTTCATAATCCCCTTTGAAGCTATGTGGCACTGTAGATAGAGTGCCATGCCTCAAGTCAGAAAGACTAATCTTTCTGAGTTCAAATCCAAGCTTAAAAGGTCATTGTTATCTTTGTTCTTTTCTTTTAGTTATTCCATGGAATCTCGTTTTATCAATTCTACCTCTCTATATCTATCAGATACATGCTCCCTTTTTTATTTCTCTACAGCCCTAAAGGAGATCACTTTAAACTTTCTAGTTGTACAATTCAAAGAGCCTTATATCTGGATATTTGCCCTCTTCACTTGCGCATATTACTAATATATCTTCCCCAAACACAGATTTAATCATGACATGTCATTGATTAAGACCTTTCCATAATTAATTACAATCTATAAAACAAAGCACAAATCTTATTTTTGACATTCCCAATCATTCATAATTTGATTACAAAATAACCATAATTTCCAATTCTATTTTCATGCACACCACACTATAACCACAATTGAACGTGTCTTCCATTCATACTTTTTTTTTTAATTTTAAACCCTTAACTTCTGTGTATTGACTTATAGGTGGAAGAGTGGTAAGGGTAGGCAATGGGGGTCAAGTGACTTGCCCAGGGTCACACAGCTGGGAAGTGTCTGAGGCCGGATTTGAACCTAGGACCTCCTGTCTCTAGGCCTGGCTCTCAATCCACTGAGCTACCCAGCTGCCCCTCCATTCATACTTTTATGAGATACAGAAATATACTATGTGGTCATCACAATGATTGAAGAAAAAATGAATAAGATGAGGAAAAATATTATGCTCTTTGATATATGAACAAAATTGAAAACAAAGGAAATGTATAGGTTTTCACTGATATATCACTGAATAAGCAAGTATGCATGAGACAAAAAAAAGAATATAAATAGCTTGAGATTAGACAGAGAATGGGAAGACTGCATAAATGAAATGTCTCCTTCCTTAACAAAGAAATCTAGTTCAAAATGGATTTGAATTATATCAGATATTTAGATGACAAATTACCATTTTCATTCATAAACAATCTGTAAAAATAAAGAAAAGACATCTCTCCAAACTCATTAAATCTAAAATGGTTCTGATTTTCCAACTAGAGAGGATATAAATGGAATGAGGAATGTATAGACCAAGGCCATTAATGAATACTAATATGAAAATGAATTAAATGAAATTTTATCAGAAAATCTGCAACATAAATGGTATTCACCATGATTAATTAGATTCATAACAATAAAGTATTTAGCAAAATTTTAAAAATAGAGACAAAAATCTAAACAAAAACAAAATTACAATAATATGTCATACCAAGAATTTTAAAATTATTTAATAAAATGTGATATCATTGAATGTAAAAATAATGTCTAAAAATCAGTATAGTAGTGTGAGAAAAATACTGGATTTGAAGTCAAAGGACATGGGCTTGAATCCTCCATCTTTCTCTCATTATATGAGTGATTTTGGAGATTTGAGTTTACTCTAGTGTAAAATTAGAGGATTGAACTTGATAACCTCCAAGAGCCCTTTCATCTCTAAATATATGATCTTGTGTGGAAAAGTACCTTTCTAAAATGATATGTTTACATTATATATATAATAGAGAAAAATTTAAAGTTTTTTTGATAATTTCAAGAGTAATAATATAATTATAAAAATCTATAGTATGTATCCAAAAATGTCAGAGACAAAAAATAATATTGATGAATGAGATGAAAGGAAACAAAAATGAAGTATGATCTCACCTAAAGACACAACAAAAAAGGGAAAATATTCTAAAGTAGAATAAAAGAGGAAAAAATTTAAAACTATGCAGAAATAGAAAAGAACAATTAAGTGGATAAATTAAAGCAAAAACTTGTTTTTGAGACAAGAAAAAATGAAAAACCATCAGCAAACAATAAAAAAGAAGTAGAATGACTCCAATCACAAAAACTATAAATAAAAAAGACACAGAAATATCAATTGATAAGGGAATATTATTTAGTGATAATTTTAGTGCTAATATTTAATACTAAGAAATTAGAAGTCAAATGAAGAATATCCATATAATCTACATTATAATCTACATATAATATATATTACATATAATGACATAAGGAAATTAATAATTTTATTAACAATTTCTTGTAGAAAATCAAAATAAGCTATTAATTTGGGGGTGGGTGCCTTGCTCAATAGCCAGTGCTAAATAGATTATTTATGAAATTTAGTATGTTACATGTATATATGAATATATATATATGATTAACATAGTAATGTTTTTAAACTGGCAAAGACATTTTTAAAGAGAAAATTTTAGACATTATTTTCAATAAAAATGCAATAATTATTTAAAATTGACAGCGTTAAAATGTATTCAGAAAACATATTATTTTTATCCAATTTACCTAAGATAGATACACTATCAAAAATTAGAACTCTATAACAGCATAAAATAGAAAATAGAAAATACTGGAGCAAAAAATAGGAAATTGAGGGAATTCCTCAATCCATTGAATAGCTGAAGAAGTCATAGCATATGATTATGATGGAATATCATTTTATGCTGAGGGTAATGATGAGGGTATACTTTCAGGACAACAAGGAGAAAGATTTATATGAATTGATTTAAACTGACACAAAAAGAAATAAGAAATCAATGTGTGTAGTTACAGTAATATTGTAAAGATGATCAGCTGTAAACATGGGGAAATTAGCGATGTATTTGGACCAATATTTTGGAAAAATCACTAGCATCCATGTGTGGAAATGGATTGTTATTTGGGGATAGACTTGAGTAAGACACACCAACCAGTTTTTCAGTAGTCCAGGTATGACTTGTGTAGGGTATTCAACTTGTTTGATAGCTGTGTGTGTATTGAGAAGGGGATATTTATCATAGATATTGTGAAAATACAAACAAATTTTAGAAGAAATTATATATGTGGAATGAAATGTAGAAGAGCTTGTTTTTTTGACATGACAATGAATGTCTTTATTATTATCAACTTCTTACATTAATACAAACCTCTATATGTTATATTTCACATACATTATTTTCTAGGATTCTGGCAACAACTTTATTAGGGTAAGTAGTCTCATATTATAGATGAGGAAATTAGCTCAGGAAGAATAAATAATTTGCTCATATTTATAAAGGATTTTCTCAAAGGGAAGGAAAAATAATTATTATATGATGTTAATTATGTATGAGGCAGGTATGTATTGCCTATACCCAAAACAATGCTAAAATACGTGTTTTTTTTACATATGTACATTAAGAGTAAAGACATAAACTAAAAAAGGTAACATTGTTAGAGCTTTCATAGCCAAATTGGAGTTTGACCTAAAAACATCTGAATCTAAACCAGACAATCAATGACTTATTTCACTATTTTCATTCACTAATTTCACAAGTGACAATTTCACCCGGGCTCTGCACTTTTCAGACAACTTCTTGGTACATCTCATAAAACGAGACATAATCAAGTCAATGTCCTTTTGATGGTTGTTTTCTTCAAAAGTTCTAGAATAACTGTAGGAACTCATTCTCTTGCTGCCATACAGGTATAACCAATATGTATCTAGAGTCGTTTGACATCTACATGGCACAGGGTTACCTCCAAACTTGGATAAATCTCTCTCTCAGATTAGATTGTTCAGGCAATGAAGTACAAAACCAGAAAAGGTAATCAGGGACATAGCAAGCTTGTCTGATTGAGTTCCATGTGCTATTTGCCACATAATCACTATAATATTAGAGGTCTCATTTACCTAATGTCTCCTGGAAAAACAAAGGAAGAGAGCAAGACAGAAGGTCTTTTTAACGAATATAGTTCTTTTTTAACCACTGAAGTCCCTTTACTCATAGTCACTTTTATGGAACATAACAGGTGAATTCCACATCATAACAAAACTCCATGTCCACTTAACATTGGACAGATGCAACCATAGAATTCGTCGTGTTAAATTTACCCAAATGTTAAATTATCTGGTCCTGGGAGTCCCAAGAATTTTCCAGAAATATTTTGGATATAAACTTCAAAGGTTGGTTTTATAGAACTAGTAAACTTCTACAGCATTAGTATTTAAAGGACATTTAAAGCTTTAGATTTCTTCTTCTTCCCTCTCATTAAAGTCAGACTTCTTCATTAATTATAATGAAATCCCTTTTTACATCAGCTTTTATTTGAGTCATCAGCATACTAAAAGTAATGTAAGGATATTTTTAGAAGCTCAATTGAAATGACTTATAGGATTACTAGAAATGGCAGCAATTTCTTCTTAGATACCCTAATCACCAAAAACCCTTAAGACAATTTCTCAGGAGTGTTTTGTTTATTTGTTTGTTTGTTTTTCTGAATCAAAACATGAACTTGATTCTGATATCACCAATTGTTTTGGGGTCATCTTAAACTATATATTAATGAACTGCTAAAGTAATTTGATGAGCTTATAGAGTACTGAGGCTTTGGAATATCTCTTGGGTATCTCCTTTTGGAAAGTATGAGTGAGGCTATTATTAATACTTTTGTGAGAAGAGAGAGAATATATGTTTATTTGGAAAAGACAGAGGATCTCTTCTAATTGCTAGCAAGTAGGATAGTCTGATACAATTTATAAATGGTGACTCCTGAAATTAGAATTTTATAGGAGGAGACACATCTTTATATGGGCTCATTTGAATCAGTTATTTTTATTTTTTTTTACTTTGTTCAAAGAATAGATTAGAAAATAGGAAAGAGAACTTAAGTTCTGGGCACATAGTGGGGATGAGGAGGAGTGGGCAATGTGAGACTTGGATAGACCTGGAATTTCTAACACCCAAGTATGAGAAATGATTATCCTGAGACTGAAGCACATGGGAATTATATCACATCATGCAAGGCACAAGAGACTGGAAACTTGCTACCCTTTTGCTATTCCAGCAAATGAATTAAATTGCACAGATCTAAAAGGAGGTATGTCATATTTATTGCCTATCAGACCAAGTCCAACGATTTCCCATGACCATAGCTTTGCATTAACTGCCCCTTATGAATTGAACACATTTATTCTCCTTTCTACTTCCCAGATAATATAGTTTCCTTAGTACTTCATTTTAAATGTTTTCCTCTGTACCAACATTTTCTGAGACATGGTTCCTGATCTCTTCAATCTCTTGTGCAGACAGACTGAGATTAAATTGAAATTTGGAAATATTTAGCAAAATAAATAAAAATTCAATAGGACATAGATAATGTTAATATGTACTCTTCTAATTCAACAGGGAGACTAAAGGAATCTTTATGTGCAGTTTAGTAGTCTTCCCTTTCTATTTGCCTCATTTTTCCTCCAGTTGCTACCACTAGCTAGCTTATAGCTATTTTGCATGGACAATACAAGTAAAAACACAGTATGTCATAGTGTATAATATTTAAAGAGTCCCTCTGAAAGTAAATAAATCTTTGGATCATAACTTGATTCTTATACATACTGACAAGTTATTTATTCACTCAGTGATCTTACTGCTTTCCCATTTGGATTTCACATATCAGAGTCTCCCTCAGATTCTTTTGCTTGAAGAGAAAAACTGCTCTTCTCACTACTGCCACCAACATCACCTTAGTCCTAATGTAGCTTCGTATATCCTGTGAAAAGAACACACTTCTGCCTCCTTCCTTAATTATTCACTCTCCTGTCTCTAAAGATCCTTAAAACTACTACTTCAAGGCAAAACTTCTGCCCTCCTGTTAGCTTTCATTTTTTTCCAAGCAGGGAAGAAATATAACACTTATTAAAGTGACTTAGACATGCCCATATGGAAGGTAAGCACTTCAAGCTTTGTCAGATGGAGTGTTACCAATTTTGAATCTTAATGTGTAATATTTATGCAATTATCAAAGGTTTGCTATATTACAGGAATATCTGGACCAAATCTCGATTTACAATTTTACAGAATACACATAGTAATGTCTGAGCATGCAGATATAGATCCACAAAAATCCATATAATTGCAAGACAGGTACCTCACTTCTGAGACATGAATAAGGGAATTGGTTTCATAAGGTTCATTCCTGTTAGATGTATTCTTAAAGAGCAAAAAGACTGTCTCCTTTGCTTGTATTTCTAAATATAATAGTGTTTACAATAGTCTCTGGCACATAGTAAACATTCAATAAACACTTTTACATTTTTTTCACTCATCTTTTCAACTTACTCATGTCTCTTTGAAACACAAAGCAATGGTTATCAACAAATTTCCCACAAAAAATAATTGCAATTAGGGAGAAAAAACAATGATAGTGAGTGGTGAAGAGATCCCAAAGACAAACCTATTCTGAGGTAACTATGGATCCACTGACAAGCTGATATAACTATTTTCTGCATACCATAAGTGATTTTTGTTTCTTTTTTTAACTAAGACTAAATTTGCTGATATTTTAATAAAGAATAATCAAGAATTTTGAAATAATTGTAGTTAAATTTCTTTTAGCATAGAGGAAGAAAAGTAAATATACTATCTGATGGTGTGTAATGGCCAACTATTCAATCTTACAGAAGAAAAAGTTAAATGAAACCAGGCTTCAGTTCTCTGAGGTTGAAATGACTGTTAGATTGTTCCTAACAACTGCTTGAAAGAATTATCATTGTGAGTGGTGGGAGAGAAATGTTTTAAAAAAAAGCCAGAGGAAAGAAAATATGTTGGACTTGTGGAAACATGAATTCATCCACACTTCATATTTGAATGGAGTGCAAAGGCTCAATAATACAATGAGGTGTTTGATATATAACTCAATAAATTTGCTAGTGCACATCAATAGTTATATATATATATATTATATATATATATATATATATTATATATATATATATATATCCTACTACATAATGGGGAAAAGTCATTTTCTTTTAGGTATTTTATCTGAGACATAGACATGCCAGATTATTGAAAGAACTTGCCTATGTGACCTTAACACCTGTTAATAATTGTCAAAGAAAGTTTTTAGTGAAGATGACAGGGGCTATTAAAAGTATCTCATATGAGGTAATTTAAGGTTGGATAAGTCAGAGGAAGGACTTGGAAGGAAAGCTTCCTAATTCCAAGTTCTGTTCTTTGATTGCAATATTATATTGTAACTATAATTCCAGTTGAATTAGAATTAAGAGATAATACTCAAACAAAAAGAGGTTATAGTCCAAATTATTTACCTCACATGTCAGTACTAGATTCAATTTTAAGAAAAGCATTGATATACTAAAGTACAATCACAGGAGAATAAATAAACATGATGGTGAGGAGTCAGAAAGCCATATAATAAAATAAGTGCTTGAAAGAACTGGGGATATTTCATTTTTTTTAAACCCTTGTACTTTCGGTGTATTGTCTCATAGGTGGAAGATTGGTAAGGGTGGGCAATGGGGGTCAAGTGACTTGCCCAGGGTCACACAGCTGGGAAGTGACTGAGGCCGGGTTCGAACCTAGGACCTCCTGATTTCATTTTTCTTAGAAAGAGGAAGTTTAAGAGAAAACTTCATGGCTATCTCCAAATACTTCATGGGCTTGAGACAACAGAAGAAAACCTACTATATATTTTTTTCCAGCATCTAGAGCCAAAGGGGGAAAAAACAATGTTACAGAGACATAGACCTTGGCTCAACATTATGAACTCCCTAATGATTACTAATGATTAAAATTGTGTATTTAGTTTAAATAAGTAGAAAGCTTCTTTTCAATGGAACTTTTTAAAAGAGAAGCTTGATATATGTAGATTGGTATATTAGGGTATGATGATGCCAAATAATTTCTCATGGTCATTCTCATTCTATGATTTGACTAGCTTAAGGGAAGTTTTAGTATTATATTCCATCCCATAAAATAAAAATTTAAACATAGATATTGGAAATATCTATGGGGATAGAAAAAATTTGAAGAACTTACTTTCATCTAGAAGATCCAGCATACACACTAATGATTAAATTCAATATTATTTGAGGAGAGAGAGACCATTGACAACTAGGAAGAAAAGGTAAGATTTCCCATTAATGTTTATAAATGAGTTATGTCATGAAAAAGGCAGATATTCAAATAAAAAGAGATGAAGGAAAGATTCCTTCTATGCATGACAGACACATCACACAGTACAGAGATAGAAGATGGAATACAACCTTAATAGAAAAGTAGCTAGATCAATATGACTTGGACAGAGAGTATTTCATTTTTAAAAATTTCTTCAGTTTATTCCAGTAACAAATTTACACATAAGTTTTCAAATTTACATGATTCGTGTTGTATCCCTTTCCTCTTCCCTCTCCTCTCCCATAGTTGACAAGCAATTCCACTGGGTTTTACATGTATTATCACTCAAAACCTATTTTCATTTATTCATTTTGATAATAGAGTAAGCTTTAAAAATCAAAACCCTAAATGATACACCCAAATAAACAACTGATAAACTTTATATTTTCTTCCGTATTTCTACACCAATAGTTCTTTCCTTAGACGAGGATAGCATACCTTTCATAAGTCTATCAGAATTGTCTTGGATCATTGTATTGCTGTTAGTAGCAAAGTCTTACATTTGATGGTCCCATAGTGTTTCCATTACTGTGTACAATGTTCTCCTGGTTCTGCTTATTTCACTCTGCATCAGTTCATGTAGGCATTTTCAGTTCTTAAAGGACTCTGGTTCATCACTCTTTAGAGTAGAATAGTATTCCATTGCCATCATATGCCACAATTTGTTCAACTACTACTCAAATGAGGGACATCCCCTCAGTTTCTTTCTATTTTTGCCACAAAAAGTGCAGCTATAAATATTTTCGTACAAACAGGTCCATCTCCATTTAAAAAAATTCTCTTTGGGATACAGACGTAGAAGTGGTATTTCTGGATCAAAAGGCACGGATGATTTTAAAACTCTTTGGACATTATTCCAAATTGAATTCCAGAATGGTTGGATCAATTTGCAACTCCTTGAGCAATGCATGAGCAATTACTGTCCCAATTTTGCCACATCCCCTCTAACATTTATTATTTTCCTTTACTGTCATATTGACCAATCTGTTAGGTGTAAGATGATAGCTCAGAGTTGTTTTGATTTGCATTTCTCTAATCTGGAAGGATTTAGAACATTTTTCCATCTGAGAACTGCCTATTCATATCCCTTGATGGTTTATTAATTGGAGAATGGCTGGATTTCTTGTAAATTTGACTTAGTTCCTTACATATTTGAGAAATTAGACCATTATCAGAGAAATGTGTTGTATTTTCCCCAACTTGTTGCTTTCCTTCTAATGTTGGTGGTGTTGCTTTTGTTCAAAACCTTTTTAATTTATTAGAATAAAAATATTCATTTTATGTTTTGTAATGTTCTCTCTCCTGTTTGGTCTTAATTTCTTCCCTTCTCCATATGTCTTAAAGGTAAACTATTCTATGTCCCCCTAATTTACTTATAACATCACTCTTTAAGACATATACCCATTTTGAACTTATCTTTGTTTAGGGCAGTGTTAACAAACCTTTTTGAGATCATATGCCAAAATTGCACCTTCAAGCTTCCTGTGTCTCCCAATGTTACCCTAAACAGCTGAGGGAGGAAGAGCTCACATTCAGCTGCTGGGCGGAGGGGCAGGGAACTTGAAAATGTCCTTGGGCAATGTGGAGAAGGGGAATGGAGCAGTCCTAACTCAAATTTGCCAACACAGGGTATAGGGTGTGGAATGCTAATTTAAACCTAATTTTTGGCCTACATTTTCCAGTTTTCTGGCAGTTTTTTTTCTCAGATAGTAAGTTTTTATCCCAAAAGCTGGGATTTGGTGGTTTATCAAACACTAGATTTCTTAGGTCATTTACTCTATTCCATTGATCCACCCTTTTATCTTTCAGCCAATACTGGAGTGTTCTGATGATCATTGCATTATACTACAGTTTAAGATCTGGTCCTGCTAGGCCCTCTTCCATCACATTTTTTTTAATAAGGTCCCTTGACATTCTTGATCTTTTGTTCTTCCAGATGAATTTTGTTATTATTTTTTCTAATTCTATAAAATATTTTGTTGGTAGTTTGATAGGTATGGCACTGAATAAGTAAATTAATTTAGGTAGAACTGTTATTATATTAGTTTATCCTACCCATAAGTAATTAATGTTTTCCAATTGTTTAGATTTAGTTTTATTTATCTGAAAAGTTTTTTTGTAGTTGTGCTCATATATTGCCTGTGTTTATCTTGGCTGATAGATTTCCAAATATTTTATATCATCTAGTGTGATTTTAAATGGAATTTCTCTTTCTAACTCTTGCTGCTGAGTTGTGTTGGAAATGTATAGAAAAGTTGATGATTTATGTGGATTTATTTTGTATCCTGCAATTTTGCTGAGGTTACTATTTCTGCTAACTTTTTAGTTGATTTTCTAGGATTTTCTAAGTATAATATCACAACAATGCAGAGTGATAGTTTAGTTGTTGCCCACTTTATAATCCCTTCAATTTCCTTTTCTTCTCTAATTGCTACCACTAGCATTTCTAGTATATATTAAATAATAGTGATGATAATGGGCATCCTTGCTTCAGTCCTGATCTCATTGTGAAGATTTCTAACTTATTTGCATTGCAGATGATATTTCTAATTGTTTTAAATGGATACTTTATATTATTTTGAGGAAAGGCCCTTTCATTCCTATGCTTTCTAGTGTTTTCAATAGGAATGGGTTTTGTATTTTGTCAAAGGACTTTTTTGCATTTATTGATACAATCATGTGATTTCTGTTAGTTTGTTTATTGATATGGTCAATTATGCTGACGGTGTTTCTAATATTAAACCAATCTTGCATTCCTGGCATAAATTCCACCTGATCATAGTGAATAATCATTGTTATATATTGCTGCAGTCTCATTGATAGAAAGATTTTTGTATCCATGTTCATTAAGGAGATTGGTCTCTAATTTTGTTTCTCTCTTTTTGGTCTTCTGGCTTAGGTATCAGTACGATATTTGTGTCAGCAAAAGAATTTGGTAAGACTTCTTTATTTTGTCAAATAGTTTTTTATAGTATTTGGGATTAACTGTTCTTTAAATATTTAAAAGAATTCACTTGTGAATCCATCTGGCCCTGAGGATTTTTTCCTGGAGAGTTCATTGATGGCTTGTTCAATTTATTGTTCTGAGTTGGGATTTTTAAGTATTCTATTTCCTCTTTTGTTAATTCAGGCAATTTATATTTTGGTAATATTCATCCATTTTACCTAGAGGTGAAATCACCCTTTTCATTTTTGATACTGATAATTTGATGCTCATATTTCTTTATGTTAATCAAATTAACCAATATTTTATCTATTTTATTTGTTTTCTTCATAGAACCAGCTCCTAGTATTATTTATTAGTACATTAGTTCTTTTACTTTCAATTTTATTAATTCTTTCTTTGATTTTTAAGATTTGCAATTTAGTCTTTAACTGTGTATTTTTAATTTATTCTTTTTCTAGAGTTTTTTATTTGCATGTCCAATTTATTGATCTCATTTCTCTCTATTTTTTTGATATGAGCACTCAGGTATATAAATTTTCCCATGAGTACTGATTTGATTGTTTCCCATAAATTTTGATATGATATCTGCTCATTGTCATTCTCTTCAATGAAATCTATGATTGTTTTATGACTTCTTCTTTGACCTTCCAGTTTTGAAAAATTAGATATTTTGGTTTCCAATTAATTTTTAGTTTATCTCTCCATGAACCTTATTGATTATAATTTTTATTGAGTTATGATCTAAAAAAGTTGCATTTATTGTTTCTGCTTTTCTACATTTGGTTGTGATGATTTTATGCCTTTGTACATAGACAATCTTTGAATATGTACCACATACTGCTGAAAAGGTTTATGCCTTTTTGTCCCGATTCAATTTTCTCCAGATATCTGCTAACTCTAACTTTTCTAAAATTTCACTCACTTCCCTTACTTCTTTCTTTTTTTTGTTAGACTTCTCTTGTTCTAATAGGAGAAGGCTGAGGTCCCAAACTAGTACAGTTTTACTATCTATTTCCTCCTTAAACCCCTTTAGTTTATCTTTTAAAAATACTATATCATTTGGTGCATATATGTTGAATACTAGTATTTCTTCATTGTTTGTGCTACCTTTTACCACGATGTAATTATCTTCCTTAACTGTTTTTTTAACATTTATTAATATTCATTTTTAACATGGTTACATGATTCATACTCCTCCTTTCCCCTTCAACCCCCCCCCGCACCCCCCCTACCCATGCGCATTTCCACTAGTTTTGTCATGTGTCCTTGATCAAGACCAATTTCCAAATTGTTGGTAGTTGCATTGGTGTGGTAGTTTCGAGTCCATCCCCAATCATGTCCACCCCAACCCATGCGTTCAAGCAGTTGTTT
>NC_058130.1:72439820-72485450 GCF_016433145.1 Gracilinanus agilis
AACTTCTCCAGTTTATTATTCCTTTTAGCACAATAGTATTCCATCACCCGCACATACCACAGTTTGTTCAGCCATTCCCCAATTGAAGGACATACCCTCCTTTTCCAATTTGTTGCCACCACAAAAAGCGCAGCTATGAATATTTTCGTACAAGTCTGTTTATCTATGATCTCTTTGGGGTACAAACCCAGTAATGGTATGGCTGGGTCAAAGGGCAGGCATTCTTTTATAGCCCTTTGAGCATGATTCCAAATTGCCAGCCAGAATGGCTGGATCAGTTCACAGCTCCACCAGCAATGCATTAATGTCCCAATTTTGCCACATCCCCTCCAGCATTCATTACTCTCCCCTTCTCCTTAACTGTTTTAATCAAATATATTTTTGCTTTTCTTTTGCCTGAAATCACAATTGCTACTCTTGCCTTCTTTTTCTTATTTGAAGTCCAATCGATTCTGCTCCAACCTGTTACCTTTACACATACAGAATAAAGATAACAGGTTGGAGCAGAATCTGCCTCAGATGTGTTTCTTGTAGACAACATATGGTAGGATTTTGGTTTTTAATCCACTCTGTTATCCACTTCCATTTTATGGGTGAATTCATCCCATTCACATCCACAGTTATGATTTCTATATGTGTATTCCCCTCTATCTTCATTTCCTCTTTTCATCCTACCTTTTATCCTTTCCTTCTTTCCCTCCATACCAGTGTTTTGCTTTTGATTACTCCCCTTGCCCCCTCCCTTATATTACTCCCCTCCCTACACACCTCCTTTCTTATTCCTCTTCTACTTCTCTATAGGGTAAGATAGGATTCTATAACCCAATGAATGTGGCTGTTCTTCCCTCTCTGAACCAATTTCAGTGACAGTAAGGTTCAAGTATTACTCATCACCATCCTAATCCTCCCTTGTTTGTAATAGTATTATCCCCCTGCTCCAGTGCCTCATTATGTGACATCATTTAGCCATTTTACTTCTTTCTTCCTATTTTCCTTAGTACAATTCTCTTTTTTCACTTGTTTTTAACAGATCATCCTAAACCGCTTAATACTATACCCTCTGTTCTAACAACTATGATAATGATAACAATTTTAAGTATTACAGATATCATCTTTCCATAAAGGAATATAAACAATTTATGCATATTGAAGCCCTTAGAGAGTATTTAAAAGAAAATATTTTATGTACCTTTCATGTATTCGTGTCAATGCCTCTCTTTAACTTCTCTGAGAAAGGTTAAATATATGATGAATAGTGCTTGGTAAGAAGTTATTTATTTAAGATTAGAAACAACTTTAAAATGATGAGACTCTTTCAGGAAGTAATTTAGAATTTCAACAAACTTGTGGCTAACCCTATTTTGTACTGAAAACTATGATGCAAATTAGACATATAATTAATGTTAATTCTTCATGTGAATCTCATAGAAATAAGGTCTTTCCTTTTATACAGGTATAAAAATAGTTCTATTATTATAAATGAATAGCTGAAAAAAACATATAAGTTCACATATATTTTGTTTAGTATTTTACCATTTCCACTTGTCTATGACCTCAAATGAGTCTAAATTGTGGTTGATAAACATCACCGTGTGAAACTCTCGGGACTGTAAGGAGGAGCAATTGAGATAATTTAGCATCTGAAAATCTTTCCAAGTGATAAAACAATGTTTAAATTCGATGTGGGGCTATAATCCCTGGCTTTTTGACACTTAAGAAAGCATTTCATTTATTTGAAAGAATGCATGATAATTGTAATAATTATGGAGGATCTTAAGAGTTGAGATGATTGTCAAATTTAGAATACGAATGAGATAGACATATTTGAAACTTATCTTTTCACAGATGAGGAAACTAATACATAAACATTTGAAATAATTTGCCCAGGATACATGTAAGCAAAAGCTAGAACCTACAGGATTTGAATCCAGATCCACCATCAAAATCTAATTAACTTTCTGTTTCTAATGTACCCTTTAATGCACCACACTCACTCCTACTTCCTGGATCTCTGTTATATTTCTTCCAGCACAGGTGCTCTCTGCCTCAGTATAAAACAGAATAAACAGAATCATTTACCAATTGCTCCCCTAATCAGCAGCTGTGACTAAATTATAGGTATAAAAATCTAATTTGAACTTTGTGTAGATTCTGTCTTGAATATTGGCTTTGAATACATTTTGAGAGATGTAGACTAATTCATATTATCTTTTTCATCTTTTTAGTTAAAATCATACAAATTCTGAATGCAAATATATTAATATGTGATATAAATTAATAGCTGAAACCTAGTGTTCTGGTTATTATTATTATTATTATTAATTGGCAACAAAACTGAATAGACATTGCTTAAGCATGAAATCTATGAAGATTTTCAAGACCTGAAGGGAACCTGAGAGCTTCTTATTTTGTATCTACTGTCTCACATAGACAGATTTAATGATAGTCATAGTAGCTATGCACTTATTTTTATGAAATTCAGAATTCAGAGACCTTAATTTCTAACTATATACCTCAAATACCTTCCTTTTTATTTTATTTTTTAAACCCTTACCTTCTGTCTTAGAATCAATACTGGATATTGGTTCTAAGGCAGAAGAGTTGTCAGGGCTAGGCAATAGGGGTTAAGTCACTTGCCCAGGGACACACAGCTAGGAAGTGTCTGAGGCCAGATTTGACCCAGGACCTCCCATCTCTGGGTCTGGCTCTCAATTCACAGAGTCACCCAGCTGCTCCCACTTTCCTTTTCTCTATATCCACACTCTCAAGTCCCTCTAGTCCAGAAAAAAGAATTAAAGAAAGAAGAAAATGACACTCAGAAGACAGAAAAATAGAAAAAACGACTTAGAAATACAGAGGTAAGATCATACTAGCATAAGGTGACTGAGATGCAAAAAGTCAGGTAAAAACCTGTACAAATAAAACATTTTGAGATTTATCAGTGAAATACACTAGACTACAGGAGCTATATTTCTTAACCTCAGAAAAACTCAAAAGTTGTAGAAAAGAAATAGGATATTTTCAAATTGAAATCACCATGATATTATAGATAAAATGAATTTGAGGCTATCAGCTATTCATTGCATTTTTGCATCACCAGGTAACCAAACACTATTTTGTAAATTCTCAATATATAATTGAATAAAGGTATGGAAAGGAATACCAGCAAGTGGTCTTTCTTTTGAAATTTGAAAAAGTAAGTGATTTATATTACCTGTCTTCTCCTCCATCCCAAATAATTGTCTCTCCATGCTTCTGAGAAGTATTAATCAAACTTTCTTTGTCTATCAATCATCAACTTTTAATTTAATCAACCAAAAACTGAAAATACCCCTACTTAACACTGTTAGCCATCAAGTAAGAGAATTCACAAATCACTTACTTAAAGAGTTCATACCCTCAGAAACTCAATCAGTCAGGAACTTGTGAATCCTTTTGATAAGAGTTTATACCTTCAGAGATTGAGAGGTCTGAATCCCACAGACACTTCCCCCCGGGCAGTGATAGGCAATTTGGAAGATGTGATTGACCTCTGTGAAGAGGGGAAAGGACAAAAAGTCATTATAAAAGCCCTGAACTTCTTGGGCTTGGGAGAGTCTTCTGCAAGCAGTCTTCTGGAGATAGTCTTCAGGAAGTCCTCTTTGGACTGGATCTTTAGCTTGGAGGATATTGGATTGGCACTGAAGGAAGAGGTTTACACTGATGAGTCTCATATTGAAGAGGTTATTGGACTTCCACGTGGAGACTGGGATCTGAGGGAACTTTTGTCAGAGTTGAGCTGAATTTCTTTGAATCGGCACTTATAGGGTATTTAGCGGAGATATTTAGTTAGGAAATATTTTCTACTTCCCTCTTATATTTCTCTTTTGGTGTATTAATGTTATATTAAATTATTAAGAGCTAGTAACAGATTTTTTACTTACAAAGTTAATTATTTTTATAATTGACACTCACAATATTAATTTATAATTCTCACATATTTGGTCAAACCATAAATTTAATTCTTACACTTCTTTATATTATATCTGTCTATGAAAAAAAGTAAGGCATGTTTTTCCTTCCTGTTTCAGAACACAGCAAAGGACAGCCTTTTAGTCTGTTCCTGTGAGTTCCCTGTATTTCAGCCTTCTCCTTGTTACTAAGGGAGCACCTTCTGTTCTTGAGATATAATGCTTCACTCTATCCCTAAACACTGGGTAGAAAAAAACATTGGCTTATTTTCCAAGTTGAACTTGGGAAGTAAAATACATTTTAGAGTATTCTATGTGTCACAGTTTAGAAAGGATATATTTATGCTGGATAGGAGATAAGAACAATCAGAATGGTGACAGAAATGGAGACTAGGCAACATGAATATTAGTTCAAGAGGTTGGGTTATTAAACCTAGAAAAAAATTGGCTGGATTTTGAATGTGAAATGTGGATAATAGTCACCTTCAAAAAAGAAATTAGAGCTAAGAATAATAGATGAATGCAAATTAAGCAACCAATAATTTTTCAATGTTAATGATTTAGTATGAATCATATTGAACATTAACATTATAAATTATACTTGCTTTGTAAATATTTACATTAATAGAAATGGAATTCAAACCGTGAATAGAATGATCTTTAATCTAAGTCTTTATCAGCATTATGACTCTCTACATGGCCATTCACTTCTGTTATTATATTTTCATAAATAGTTTGACCTCTATTTTGGTTCTGCTTTTTCACTCTGCACCATTTCATAAAAGGCTTTCGATATTTCCATGCATTACTCATAATGATCAACATAAATTACATCATAGCATTCCATTATATTTATGAATAACTATTTATATATTCCCAATTGTTGTGCTTTCAAATTGCTTCCAAGAAAACAGCAAATTTTATAGAACAAGAAATAAATATATATACAAAATGTATATACAAACATGGATATGTTAGGTATGTGTGTGTCAATCTCTTTCTTCCCTTCTTTCCCTCTATCTCTCTGTTTTGATAGCTATCTAATTGTCACTTAATAGTTTTACACAAGATTATTTGGTTGGGAGAGCAATAGCTTTGGGAGTATCATTAAATATTTCCTTCAGAAAGATTGTATCTGAGTTTCATCTTAAAGAAAATGTTATGAATAAGTGTAAAAAGGAAGTGTATCCCAGACTTAGACGATGGTCAGTGCAAAAGCTTCAGATAAGAGATGAAGTATCAAGAATGAAAAGTAGAAAGAAGATGAATTTATTCCCATCTCACTTTGGAAGTAGGCAAGTGATGTCTGTAGAATCTAGAAAGAAAGACTTTGGTCCTGTTTTGTAGATATTTAAAAGCTAAATTGAAGAATTTTCACAGTACTCATATTTCATTCTAAAGGAAATAGGAATCCAGGGGAGTTGGATAAGTTTGGATGTACCATGGTCAGACTTTCACTTAAGGAAAATTACTTTGTGAGCATTTTATAGGATGACATTGAAATGAGATTTGAGAGATTTGAGGCAGAGAAAGAAATAAAATCAAAGCAACTCTGAGGTGTTAGTCTACTTTCATCAAATTGGCTATGAAAATGAAACTTGGAAATTGAAATATTTGCAGTTGCAACAGTAAGACAAATA
Organism: Gracilinanus agilis; assembly: GCF_016433145.1. Classification (NCBI taxonomy): domain Eukaryota; kingdom Metazoa; phylum Chordata; class Mammalia; order Didelphimorphia; family Didelphidae; genus Gracilinanus; species Gracilinanus agilis. Next base: position 72,445,411 of record NC_058130.1, read on the forward strand.
ATAATATATTATCAGAATAACTGTGAAGGGTGAGGTGAGAATATCCTCCAAGATCAACCCCGAGGTGATCCTTTACATTGTTTTCCCTTAGACCAATATGAACAATGAAGAATCTGGAGAGTATATCCTCCAAGATCAACCCCAGTAGATCTCTTCCATTGTTGCCACTTTGACCAACATGGAAAATAAAGAGAGAGGTGAGAATATCATTCCAGGTCATCCCTAGGAGATCCCTTCCATATCCCATTGGCCAATATGGATCACTCATCCCACTATTTGCACCATTACTTTTTTTCTTTCTGGAATGAAGAAACAGCTAAGAACTGATTTCCATCCCCTAGATCTTCCACAAGATATCTCCTATACCCTAAAATACTATATCCAGAACCAGAAGACATTTAAATACTTATCTCCATATCCATACTTATTTGTGTAAATCATCCATTTCTTACTTGTACCATTCTTTCACTCATCTCTTTATTTCTTTCCCAGCTGACATGACTGAACATGAGGTGGGAACTTAAGTAAAGACATCAAGTCTCTCCAAAACCTCCAAAGATAATCTCTACCCTATTTTGGACAGGTCTTGCCTGTTGAAGGCTGTAGCTTCTTCTCTAGACTAATATTTTCATGTCTTAATTTTCCCTTTCTTTACCTTGTTTGGAATGCCTAAATAAGCCAATATATTTTACAAAAAAAGAATGAAAGAAAAAAAAGGGAAAGTGGTAAAATTAATTGAAGGATAAGAAGTTCCATGAACCTATAATTCAACATTAAAATGTTCTACTTATTTTATATTTATAAACAGAAAGCTATTTTCTCAATGGATATTTTTAAACATAAATTATGAAGTCATACCATTTCATAACACATCAAAGACTTTGACAAAATCTGTAGAATGAATTTTGATAGGATAAAAATTCTTATATTAACATTTGTAAAACTCAAATATTTTAACAAGTAAATTTCTCCAGTAATATAGATTATAGTGCATCCAGGTTTTCCCAGGCAGTATACCTTTTATTCATGACTCCAAAACAGTTCACCACATAGGATCCACCCTTCATATTGAGAGTCTTCCTCCCCTAATCATTATGTGATAGTTTGAAGAACCAGATGCCTCATCACTGATTACTTCTATATCTCCCTACCTGATCAGTCAATCTTTCCCCAACTACTCATGACTATATATTTCTTTTAAAATATCCTTTATGTCAATTCTCCCTGACATGTAATATTTTCAATTGGATTATATGCAGTATACAGCTGTCTACTTAAATTTGGGTAAACTATGAGAAGCAAAAATTCCTGAAAATAAGTCTTAAACTGTATATTTCCTAAACAGTAATATATTTTATTTTAAAATATGAATGATGATGCAATTTATTAAAGGGGATTTCAGCTGTGTTTAAATGAATTAGGATATTTGTTCTTTGAAAATACATCATGAATTAATATGTGCCATGAACCCATTTTCATAACAAGAAAAAGTGTTTTGTTTACTCAATTTTTCCCTCTACTTTATACTTGCTTACACAAAACTATGCACTTTTATTTTCTGCATTTTCTGGTACTCTTTTCTCTTTCTCAGAAGTACTTGGCAAACATTCTTCTTGTTTACAGTGACTCCTAATTCAAAAAGAAGATAGAATTTCATATCTAAGAAGTTAATGAACATTTAACTTATAACCTCTAGACAGATTCTGATGCACATTTCTAATTGAGTAATTTAGGCATATCCACTGAGCTAAATCCCAAGCTAACTTAATGAAGAGTTTAAAATAATATGTCCCTTAGGAAAGTCCTTTTGGTTGTAAGAGGAAGGACATTCTTTTTTTTTTTAAACCCTTACCTTCCACTTTAGAATCAATACAATGTATTGGTTCCAAGGTAGAAGAGTGGTAAGGGCTAGGCATTGGGGGTTAATTGACTTGCCCATGGTCACACAGCTAGGAGGTGTCTGACGCCAGATTTTCCCTTGTTCTTGTCACATAAAGAGTATATTTTTAAAATAAAAACTCATATTGGTGACATCCTTTAATCCAGTTTTTAATGTTCTTATATCTATTTTTATGGAATTTTATTTTTTAATTACACATAGAAACAACTTCAACTATTGTTTTCTGACATTTTGAGATACAGTTTCTCTCAAGTTCCCCCACTCCTCCCTAGTAAATAATTTAATAGTGCTTTAATGTAATATGTATTTTTATATTCCCCATGTCACAGCAGAAGACATATCACATATGTAATAAGAAACTCCTGAAGAAATTAAAAGTGAAGGATGACATGTTTTGATCTGTAATCAGATTCCAACAGTTCTTAATTTTCATGATTATAGTATTATTTGTTGTTTTTTTGTTTGTTTGTTTTTTATCATGATTGCCTCCAGGCTATCTTAGAACCTTGTTTTTCCCAAGAAAAGTTTAATCATTCACAGTTGATCTTTGCACAATAATTCTATTACTGCATACAGTATTCTCCTACTTCTGTTTGCTTCACTTTTCATCACTGCATGTCTCTCCAGTTTTCTCTGAGCTCATCTTTTCCATCATTTCTTGAGGACTAATAGTTTTCCATTAAAACTATGTACCACCTCTTGTTCAGTTATGCCTCGATTGATGGACAGCCCTTCAAATTCCAGTTATTTTTGGTTGCATTAAATCTACTTAAATCTATTGGAGGATTCCTCTCAGTTTCACTGGGTGTGTGATTCTTGGTTTTAGATCTAGATCCTTTGACTTTCACAATGTCATATTCCATAGTTCTAGTCCTTTAATATAGAAGCTATCAGGTCTTGTATAATTCTCACTGTGGTTCTATAATATCTGAATTGTTTAATTCTGGCTGCTTGCAGTACATTTTCCTTGTTATAAGATTTTTATTTTTGTTATTTTTAAATTTTGCTATAATAGCCATGAGATGTTTTATATTAGGATCTCTTTGAACAGGTAATGGGTAGGTCTTCCAATGTCTATTATCCTCTCTTGCTGAAAAATATCAAAGCAATTTCCCCTGATGTGTTCTTGTAATATTGTGTCCAGGTTCCTTTTTTGATCAGTTTTCAAGCACTCTGATGATTCTTTGATTGTCTCTCCTGGGCCTATTTTCCAGGTCATTTGTTTTTTCAGTGAAATAGTTCGGATTTTCTATTTTTTTCATCTTTTTGATTTTGTCTTATTGTTTCCTACTGCCTTTTTTAAAAATCCTTACCTTCAGTCTTGGAATCAATACTGTGTATTGGTCCCAAGGCAGAAGAATGGTAAGGGCTAGGCAATAGGGGTCAAGTGACTTGCTTAGGATCACACAGCTGGGAAGTGTCTGAGGCCAGATTTGAACCTAGGAACTCCTGTCTCTAGGCCTGGCTCTCAATCCACTGAGCTACTCAGCTGTCCCCTCCTACTCCTTTATGGAATAATTAGCTTTCATTTGCTTAATTTTAACTTTTAGGAAGTTATTTTCTTCCTTGAGCTTGTGTGTATCCTTTTCCATTTAGCCCATTCTAGTCTTTAAGTAATTTATTTACTCTGTTTTTTTAAATTTTGTTTTGTTTTGTTTTTGCCTCAATTTTAATGTTGCTATTATTTGCCAGTATTTACCAATATATTATTTAGGGAGTTGTTTTCTTCATTATTTTTTGACTTTCATTTCCATTTCACCCATTCTAGTTTCTAAGTTGTTGAATCTTTCTATCATTCCTTTTATTTTTTAAATAATATATAATGTTATATATATAGTAATAAAAATATTATTTATTTTTAACTCTTTTGAAGTTCTTCCAAGAGATATTTTGGGTCTGATATCCTTATTCACTTTCCTTTGAGGCTTCATATATTTCTTTTTTGCTATTATTGTCCTTATCTGTGTTTATATTTTGATCATCCATGTCACTAAAGTGACTTTATAAGGTTAGGGTTTTCTTCATCTTTTGCTCATTTTTGTAGTTATTGTTTCCTTTCCTCTCATTACCTTGTATATCTGTTGAGGCCACTTTGCTCCTGGAGAAAAGGGAGTGCTGTTCCAAGCTCACAGTGCAGTCTTCTCTGGTGCTTATGGTGGGCCTCTAAATGTTCATTTCCAAGGATAAACTACCTTCCTTCTTATGGAGAGGCTTGTAGTATTTTTTTCAAGTGTTTGTTTGTTTGTTTTGCCTCAGATCATATGGAAGCAAGTTCCCACTCAATGCAGTAGTCACTGGGCTATTCTCCCCTCTCACCCTAGTGAGATGTGTCCCTTCTGCTTTCATTTGTTTTGAGACTCTTTATTTTCTATTTTTGTATTTGGAAGGTTTTGGCAAGCAGTGTACTTACTCTACCTTCTTAACTCTCATTCTGCAACTATCTTCCAATGGTTTCCATAGTCTGGGGATTTTATTTAATTCTTTTTTTTCTTCTATTTATCTAATTCTATCACTCTTTCCCCACTGTTTTTGCTCCTTCAAGTTAATTGATTATTTCCCTTCCCCCTTCTTTCCTTGCTTCTATCTATATTTCTTTGATAGTTTTTCTTTCATTTTCTGTACTTTCTCTATTTAACAAAGATTTTTTTACCTCATTCTCTTCATTAATTCTTTTCCTTTTGATCCATTGTCTATATATTAATTTATTACTTCTTTAATATTTTTGTATTCTTCAAGGATAAGACTATGGGCACATAATTTATGAGTTTCCTATTCTGAACAATTCTGATGCTATTTCTTTTAGAGATCTTGCCCCACCATCTCTTACCCCTTTTCATTTCATTGTGCATCTCTTTTGTAGTTACTACTTCATAAAGGATTAATCAGGATAGATTAACTGTCCCATGATAGAACTTATATTATGTACCAAATAATATTGGTTAATTCTACATCCTGCCCTGAGTTTGTCTATTATCCTTCCCATTTGACAGGCAATCTCATTTATGGGCCATGTCATTTCATTCTTATTGAATTGGGTTGCCTCCAAGAACTATTTTTCATGGGGACAATACACTCAGAGGAAATAACTTAAATGGATATCTATACTTTCCCATATTAAAATTATAGTAAGAATCGTCAAGTCCCAGTTCAGAAAAATTGTTCATCCCACCTTGAAATATTCTTTTACTAAGATCCTCTACTTCTGAGGGGTCAAAACTTCTCTAGTAAATTCCCCATTTCAATAACTCCTTTTTTGCCACTATTCTTATTCTCCATTTCTCCCTCTGATTGCTGAAAGACTAAAGGATTTGTTTTTCCCTTCATTAATTAACTTGACCAAGGTACCTACTTTCATATTTAATCTTAAATGCATTTAAGATAAGGCCATTCACTTGAAACTTTCATGGACCTTTCTCTAAATCCCTGAATTTATATATCTATATAAAATGTTTGAGATGTCCTTTCATATAAATTGTTTTCTTGTTTTCTTTATACTGAGAATGGCTAGACTGACACATTTTAATTCTTTCAGTATGTGAAGTTATTGGTCTTTGGATAAGATCTCACATTTCAAGAACAATATGCTAAGATAAAGCCTACATCTGCTCCCAAAACAGTTAGTCTCAGCACCTCTGTTCCCTTTTCTATCACTTTGCCTCCTTCAATTTAAAAGAGAAGTGGCTAAATAGGACTGGTCCATTTATAGCTCCATCATTCCAAACTGACCAGAAATGGAGATCTCAGTACTTTAGAGAGTCTTAATTTATTTTCAATTTTTTTTAGCTTCATGTATTTAAATTATGGGATTCAGTTTTTGATTCATGTGTTTCTTTCTCTTGCATATCTGTTGATATTGTTCTGTTCTGTGACAACACACTGTGACTGTTAAGTCTTCAGAAACATCTCTCTTATGGTCACTTAAAAAATCAAAAGAGAGGTAAAAGGGGAGAAGTGCACAGAAAAAGAAGCATTTCCTTTTTTACCATGGAAAATTTTGGCTAACAATATTTTAAATTGATAATGTAATCAGGCTACCTATTTTCTGAAAGTTCTTTCTTGAGATAATTTAAAACCATCAAATCATAATCAGTGAAGATTTAAACATTTTGAGATATTAAGAAAAATCATGTCTTTCCAAAGATATTTTGGGTGTGTTGTGATGTGTGTATGTGTGCATGTGCGTGAGAAATAGAGGGGGGTGGTGAGAGAATTGTGTGGAATATATTAGTTAAAAAAATGTCTAAATGAAGTAAAAAAAGTAATAATCTCTTAAAAAAGTACCTGTCATGTACTGAGTACTCTGATAAAAAGATCTAAAGTTATGCTAAGGGAGAAAAGGCCACCTGAAACATAAGAATGAATGAAAGTTGAGCAATAATAAAGAAATAAGAAAAACTTTGAGATCACAAAAGGCATAATAATGAGATTTGAATCTTTTTTAAGGGCCATCCACTCAGTGCATAATGATGTCTAGGAGATAGTTTGAAGAAAGAGATCAGTTAAAATATATTGAGAACAACACTAACAGTAAAACAAATGAGTAGCTATTCAGCTAACACTTCCATATAAACATGCAATAAATGTATAAAGAAGCAAGCACTACCTTTAGGCCCTAATTTATAAGCCACATATTGGTGTCCCAAATAGACTGTATTTCTTTCCCCTCTCTGGAATGAAAAGCCTGGAAGTAGGAAGCACCTTTTTTCCTTTTTCTTTTTTATTATCACTTTTTCAAAATGTAAAATTCAATGTTTCAACACCTTGTAAAGTAGTGATTACCATATCCATACTGATTTCCCAGTGTTCTTTCTCTCACAGATGTGATATAGCAGTGTCTATTATTGTTCATTTGACTAACTGCACAGCTAGCTATTATGGATCACTCTGAAGCTTTCACAAAGTAGGAAAAAGAACATTCCTTTACAGGTCTTTCAGTGCCTGCCAATTTGATAAATAGATGTATTTATTGCCACAAATGTAGGAAAGTCTCAGAAAATGAAAGGTATTTAGGAAATGTTCCACTATTTCTTTCTGAGTTTTAAAAGTTTCACTTATGATATTTGGGGCTTATCCAGGGGAAGAGAAAACTCGACTAACAGGTTCAAATGAAGAATTTGCTACCAGGAAATGCATTTTAGAAGTGGCCCCTTTTCTGAGGGGGAATAAGACAATTTAGGAAACTATGTTTCATATAAAATTACAAAGGAGACATTTTTATAATGAAGCAGTGTCAGCTTGATGCTTCAATTCTCAAGCAAGGGCATGTAATTATAACAAAAGTAATAGACTGCAACCTTGTTATATCATTTGAAATAGAGAAACATTTGCTTTATCATAGACTGAAACAATTTTGATTCTTCCTCCTATTTAAAAAAAACCATGAAAGTCCATGGACTTTTATGGAAGTGTTAATAAAATATAGAGGACAGAGAGATCAAGTCTATTCATTGTTAAAAGCACTTTTTAGTGTTTTTCTCCAATTGTCTTTGAGACCTTGACCAAGTCACTTATTAATTCTGTACCTTTGATGACTTTGAAGGTTCCTTCAACTCTAAATCAGTGGCCTGTGGCATATGGGCTACCTCAACATAAGTCCACTAAGAGAAAGAAGAAAGAGTAAGGGAGAGAAAAGTGCTTGTAATCCTGTCCTCCACAAAGGAAAAAAGTATTTCTACCCACTGCTAACTATGTGACAAAGAATACCCATACATGGGTTAAAGAAAAGATCATTGATTAGCAGGAGACCTGGAGTTCTAAACTTAACCTCTTCTAGACCAGCTTAATTCTGAACTATGTTCAGAAACAAAGATCCATGATTTAAGCAGTTATGGAAAGCGGATAAGACCAAAATTTTGATTCTTAACTCATTCCTATGTTTGGTCAGCCTAAAACCTCTTCTAAAAATAGAAATTCTGATAAAACAATGAAGGACTAAGTTCCTTTCCACAATATCAAGATCAAACAATTTAGAGAAAATTGGACAAAGAAAAGAAAGGTAAATTTTGGTCTTATCTTAGGTAAGAGGAGGGCATTTTTGCTTCTATTTCCTTGAAAAAATGGAAAATTTAATAAGACATGATATGAAAATATGGACAGACAATGTCATAATAACAATTAGCTAATTATTGAAATATGAAATAGTTAATTAATAACATTAAGAACAATATCACCAACAGTATCTATTAAGCGTCAAGTACTACACTAAACAGTTTATAAATATCTCATTTATTCCTATTAATAACACTAAAATGTAGGAGCTATAATTATTCCCATTAGACAGTAAAGAAAATTGAGGTAAACAGAACTGAGACTTTTCCAATGTCATATAAGTGTAGGCCAAATCTGAAAACAGGTCTTCTTGGTTCCAGAACCAGTATTATATCTTCTATGCCATCTAGGTACTATAGTATGGCTATGGATCTAAATATGACCAAGGAAGATAGATAAATCCTATTAATTTATTATATTCAGATTATTAACTTTATTTTTTTAGAAAAAAATTTCCATGGTTACATGATTCATGTTCTCACTCTCCCCCCCATAACTCCCCATAGCTGACACTCATTTCCACTGGTTTCTTCATGTATCATTGATCAAGACTATTTCCATATTATTGATAGTTATACTAGGGTGGTCATTTAGAGTCTACATCCCAAATCATGTCTGCATCAACCCATGTGTTCAAACAGTTGTTTTTCTTCTGTTTTTCCACTCCTATAGTTCTTTCTCTGAATGTGGGTAGTGTTCTTTTCCATAAATCCCTCAGAATTGTGCTTATTATTAGTATTATTAGATTATTAGTAGAGTAAAATGAGTTTAGAAAGGATTATCAGGTGTTGAAATCTAATTACTTCTAGAAGAATCTTCATAGAAGAAAATGCATTATAATAAGTTTTGGAATTTTATATATTCCACATGGGGGAGATTATTATATTATTATATTATATTATAAATGATTATCATAAAATTTCCTTCTCTATAATCTTTTAAAAAATCAAAAGCCAACTGTATAGAAAAACATCTCTGACATATATTAAAATATATGGTTCTCATTCATAGTGCCTTTAAGTTAATGTGTTCTTATATGTTCTTTGGGTGAGGAGTTAGAAAGTTGGAATGTTGTTGCTACTGGTGCTGTTGTTGATTTTTGAGAATCCACATTAAACAATCTTTGAAAGCAGATAGCTGAAATGAAAGTAAACTACCTTCTAAGGTAAAATCACTGTCATAACAATTTACACAGTCCAGAGTGGCAAACTGAAATATTATTTTATTATGAAGCTTAAGCCTTTAAAATGGCTAGAACCATTTAAAATTGATGAAATCCAGAAGGTAAGGTATGAATGCATTTTTCATTCAACCTTTATATCTCCTCTGTTGATTTTAAAGTCTATTTTTTCAAGACTCTCTAAGTAGAGACATTGAACACCAAAAAAAAGTTTAAATATTGTGTTAAATGTTTTGTTATACCTATATTATTAAATGTAAGACTTCTTGCACAACTCATTTTCTAAGCATGCTCATCTTTTCTATGTTGATAATATATTCCTTTGACCTCAAATGTTAGCAAGGAGTTCAGAGGCCTTTTGAGCATAGATGATGTGAGCTTGTTATTTTCTTCCTTTTTTCTATTTATCATCTATAAGGGGTAAAAATAAAAGGTTGGACTGAATTATTTAAGAGTATGGTCACCAGGAATTTAATTACTTAATTCCAGATTTATTTACAAAAGGAGAGATTGAAAGTAAGAAAAATCAGAGAGAGGATAGGGTAAGATATCTAACCTAACATGCTAAGTATTTTGCTCTGGCCCCTGGCTCAACCCAGGCAGAGCTAATTAGTCCTCAGCCAGAGGGGCCTCAGTCTTGAGCCAAAGGCCCAGTGATGAATGAAGCAAGGACTTCAGCCAAGAAGCCTCTCCCCAGAGGGGAGGCCTCTCCTGACTATAGTCTCTTCAGATAATCCAGGAAGGAATCAGTCATTTTCCCTCACCCACATGGTAGTTCTAAGGAGAAATTAAAAGCAGTACAAGGTCCTCAGTAAGAGCTCCTCCAGGGTCCAGTTCAAGGCAAAAGAGAGTATCATGGGAAGATCTGGCCACTTTTAAAGACCATTCCTTTTGGCACTTCCTGTGGCTCTGTACCTTCTTCCCACTTTACATGTACCAATTACAGCTAAAGCTTTGATTAAGACTGCCCAGGGGGCAGTCAGTCACTTCTGATTCCTCACCAACTTTCCCACATGTGGGTTACAGACCTCCCCCATTCAAGGCCAAGTGGCATGTTTACACTTCTGGTGATTAAATCTAAAAATGGCCAGGGGGAGAGTTAATCTCATCTTCACATATCCCTCATTCTAGATTTCTTGTAGATCTTTCACTTCCACTGACCTGTTGGATCATCTAGAATGCTAGCTCTATCTCTCAACATTGCAGGGATGCTCCAGAGATATTATAAGATTTTGTCTAATGCTATTCTCTCCAGCCTTCATCCCCATGTGTTTTCTCTGATATTCATCAACACATCAAAATTTCATATTTCTTCCCTATCATTAATACCAGTCATTTTCAGCTACTACTATTTAATTAACATCAATTAACATTCATAACAAATACTACTGAGAAACTATAGCAAGGCTAGAATGCAAACATGCCCCTTCTTCCCATTCCCAAAAATCATGACCATATTTTTTACTATATAACCTCAGTCCTTAGGAAACATGAGCTCAGATTTAAAAGATTACTACAAAAACATTGATTTGACTAACCAAATTCATTTTCATAGGCAGAGGAAAGCGGCAATGGATCATATTACTCCTTTGATTGCCAAAATCATTTTCTTCTTGTTAATTAACTTTTAGGTTGGGTCAAGAAGGCTGCTGTTGGATTCACTTCACACGGGCCTTGACTGACCAAAAACTGATGTAGAACATTATCCCTGGATCCCCAGTTCTCTTCTGAACTTCTGAAGTTCAGAAATTTATAGTTTTGTCCATTCTGTCTGCAGTATTTAACTAAAGGAAGAAAGGATAGAAACAAGAACAGAAATATCAATTGGGTCATGAGCTTATGACTTCATGCCAACTCCAAAAGGGAAAATAGTTCACTGCTTCCATTCACCCTGCAACTTAAAATAAATACTGTCTCTTTTCTCAGATGCACCCAGATAGGAAGGAGTCAAATTTGCTTCCATCATTGACTTTTGTATAGTTTCCAGTGTCAGCTCAGCAATAAATAAAAAAGATATTCATTAATTAGAACAGAAACATTCATAGATTGTGCATGAACCAAAATGGAGAACTCCATTATGGAAACAGGTCCATCCTTGTGTTCATGTATGAGCAGCACAATATGTTGTTTTTTAATTTTTTTTCAAATGATGAGACTCCCATTAGCCAGTCTCACTTACACTGGGTTACTTAAGTAAAAATTATTTCTTATTATTCTTTAAATAAGACCCTCCATCGTCTGGCACAGGCATTTTCACCAGTTATTCCACATGCCTGAAAAGATCATCTTCATTTCTCTCTTCTTGTCCTCCTCATCTCCTCATCCCCATTTCCTGTTTTTGGGGGGGACTTCCATCAAGTCTATGATAAAACCCCCTTCTATAGGAAGCTTTTCCAATTCTATTTTCTTTCTGATAACTTCTAATCAATAATTCATAATCTCCTATTATGTGCCAGGGACTATGCCAAGCATTGTGAATACAAAAAGAAGCGAAAGATAGTCCCTGAATTCAAGAAATTTACAATTTATATAATGCAAAATGTGTACAGTATAAATAGGAAATAGTTAATAGAGGAAAATACCAGAATTCAGAAGGATTGAAGGTTTCTCGTAAAATATGATATTTTATTTAGCATTTAAAGGAAGTCATAGAGATAGGTAAGACAGAAAAGAGGAGGAACAGCATTCTAGGGACAAAGTACTTCTAGGAACTGAGAGATAGTGTCTTAGTAGAATAGCCAAGAAGCTATTGTTACTTGATCACAGAGTATGTGTCAAGGAGTACAGTGTAAGAAGACTAGAAAAGGTAGGAGGATTGTTAGATAATACAGGGCTTCCCCCTATTGATTATGTCTCATTTATTCTGTATCTATATTCTTTGTACGTAATTTGTTAACATACTGTCTCCTTTATTAGATTAGGGCTCTCTCAAGGGTAGGGCCTGCTTTTTGCCATTCTTTGTATCTCTAGCACTTAACCTTGTCTCTAGGGCACAAGCTTCAAAATACTTCTTGAGTGATTAATTAACTTACAAAGTATTTGTTGAATTAAATAATAAGTAGGAAGATATATCACCATTGGTATCCTTGTAAATATAATAAAGCTTGCATTAGGAATTTTAAGAAAGCATGATATGATGTGAAAGAGTATTGGACATTAGACCAAAAAGACCAAGTTTAACTCTAATTTTAGAAATTTTCCAGCTGTGTGATTCTGGGTAAGTCATTTCAATTTGTGGAGACACAGTGTCTTTTTTTAGAAAAATAAGAACAATATTAACACCTATACCATAGTGTGTTTTGTTTATTGGTTTGGTTATGTGGGGAAAATAAGGAGAGGATTGATTAAGAGTATATATGAAGTCACTTCTAAATGACCAAACCAGAGGATTTTACATTTACATTTTAATTTTACATTTAAATTTACAATTTAAATATACATTTAAATTACATAAAAATTTAAAATTTTACATTTAAAGTATGTTAGAGGTCTCTTGTTTGAGAAACAAGGCATTTGAAGCCCTGAAAGGTTCTGCGCTTTGCTCAAAATTTTGTTCATTGTAACAGAGCCAGTAATACAATTCAATTCCTGGGATTCCATGACCATTATTCTAAGCTCATTCTTTCCACTGCATTATGCAGTGGAAAATTTAAAAAAGTATTACAAGAGTTTATTCATTAATACCAAATTATTCAGTTCAACAGATAAGTATCAAATACCTTGCTTAGACCTGAATGATTCTGTTTATTTGTTTTTAGTCCATAGCCATGAGGTCATCATTAGCAGAAACTCTTTTAATAGGAACTCCCACAAGTACAGAAAATAAGTATTATTAATGTCTGAAACAACAAAGAAATTCTAGAAATGTAACATAACCATTTCCTCTTCTAAGTTACTATCAAAGCTTTGCATTTACTAAGTAAGGAATTCACCATCAAAATGATATCTTTCCCATAAAGCATGGAGTTTAATGGATTAAATCAATTTATTTAATAATTATTGTTTTGCACAAAATAGATTTAAAAATAAATTGGTGGGGTAGGTAGGTGATTCAGTGGATTGACAACCAGGTGTAAAGATGGGAGGTTCAGGATTCAAATCTGGCCTCAGACACTTCATACCCATGTGACCTTAAAATCACTTAACCTCCATTGCCCTAGCCTTACTGCTACTTCTGTCTTGAAACCAATGCTTAGTGTTGATTCTAAGAGAGAAGGTAAGAGTTTTTTTTAATATTGGCAAATGAATAAATAAATGAATTGGTGAATAAAATGAATATAGGTAAATTAAAAATAAGTAAACATAGATTGGAAGAGATAAATGATAGAGAGAGAGAGGTAGATAAACACACAGAGAAAGAACAAAGAAAGAAGTAAAGAAAGGAAAATAAATGCAGACAAACTATAGGAGTCTTACTGCAAATAGTAGAATAGGTTAATACGAGAATATTTCCTCCTCCTCCTCCTCCTTCTTCTTCTTCTTCTTCCTTCTCCTTCTCCTTTTTCTTCCTTCTTCTTCTCCTCCTTCTCCCACTTCTTTCTCTCTATTTCTGTCTGTCTGTCTCTCAAAACACCATTTGAATTTAATCCCCACATACTTCAAATAGTTTTACTCCTCTCCCCACAATAAGAACCAGAAAATTTCATAAAAAAAATTAGAGGTATAAAAGCACTTTGCTTCTTTCTTTTAGGTTGACTGAGCTGAATTAAAGGATTCTATTGATCTGAAACAGTCACAGATAAACAATGCCGGGGTGAGTTTCTTCAGCTTAAAGAAGTATAGGTTTAATTTATTTTGCTTTTGGTGATGGATAACTTTCTCATCTTTACTTCTGTGAGATACTTATAGATTTTTTACTGAATAATATGTATTGAAAAGCTTACAATTTTAACTACCACTTTCTGCTTTTGGCAAAAACCATTTAAACATATCTTCAAAAATACATTTTCTTAGACTTTAAATGAGTCTTCTGTTAGTTATTATTATTTAATGACTTCATTTAAAATGATTCTAAACTGATCTGCAGAATTTGAAATGTCAAAACCTCTTTGATCTGGTACCAGGTTTAACACAGTAGAATTTTGTACTCTAGCTAGGAAAAAAAAACAAGCAAAAAAAAAAAAGTTTCCAAAAACTCCTGCCTTATTAGGTGAGCAGAAAGCTTCAAATTGGTCAAGTTCTCTCAGTTGATTGTGGTAGTAAGACAGCTAGCCTTCCAGGCCTATTTATTTAGGGTTCTCCACATGTAACGAAATCTAGTTTGTTCAAAGGAATTACAAAAGTGAAAAAAGATATGATTGCTGTCCTCCAGGTGATTACATTCTAATATGGATGTTTGGCCAGCCAGTCTAAGATTTTTTTGAACCTGAGGGTGAAAGTTTCGTCATGGCTAACCCTCTTAACAGAATGCTTGTCATGCTGGGGAGCACTTCAGTGCTGCTTTACAGTCTTTAGAGAGGATGTTTAACTCTCTGGCTTGTTACAATACCTCAATTTTTCATAGAAGTTTTCAGGGTGTATGACTCATGCCAATGGCTGACCATACCCCTGGGGAAAGCTCTGGCCTATGTACCATCAGGGATGGCCATGACAGTATCATCCTATGGGGCTTTTGTACTATTGGGGAACTTTTTACATTTTACTTTTGGGAAGGCAGAAATTACTAACCCTGCTATGGAAACTTTAATTGAACAGATGAAGGTGATAATAGAAATAAACAGATAAGGGAAGGCAAGGAGCTAGATGCACAGACCATCATGTAGCTAGAAGTAATTGAGGGAACAGTTTTAACTAATAAGGAAGAAAGCAAATAAAAGGCCAATGAGACTACCAATACTGAACAACAAGTTACAGGGCCAGAAGCAGCTCCTGTCACCATTTTACCCATCACAGATAGGATTGTGGTTCAGCCAGATTCGGGGAATGTGCATGTGAAGGGTTATAAATCATTCTCTGTGGGTGATTTAGAGATTTTGAAGAGGAGGTTTCCCCAGTTCTACATAAATCCATGTCTATATAATCCCACCTTTGAAGATGTGGAGTTGCTTTTGTCAGAACTGTACACCCCTAGTGAGTAAGCAGTTTATAGCTGAGACTAGGAGCAACCTCAACCTAGCCTCTTGGCCTGATCAACATCAAGACTTAGAGTTATTGTCCTATGCCAACATGGCATATCTGAAACGTTGTACAGAGGATTTGGTGGAAGCGATGCCTGTGCATACATGTAGCTCCAATGCATAGGGATCCTTTGTAAAGCTTAGGCAAGGAGAAGAGCACCCAAGCCTTTATTTAGATAGGCTTTTGGAGGCAGGAGAGACAATTTTGGGCTTCAGGGATATGACTACAGAAGACAGCATTCAACATATTAGGCGTCAGTTTGTAAAGGGTAGTGCAACTCCCATGCAGTTATACTTTAAGTTGCATTGCCCACAGTGGGAGATCATGCCCATTCAGGAGCTTAGAAAGACAGTGGCCTATGTTCATGAGTCAAGGAAACCTGATCCTAAATAGTCCAAGGCCTCAGAAAAAGACAAGGAGATAGCTGACTTGAAAAGATAACTAAGAGAGGCACAAAAGTCAAAGGAAATCGAGGAGATCAAGAACATGGCTCTAATGTCATGTAATCAAAGGAGCCAGAGTAGGCCAAGGCAATCCTTCACTAATAATAATAACAACAACTCTGTGAAAAGCTGTTTCCTGTGTCAAAAGTTTGCCCATATTGTCAGGAATTATAGATTCAAGTCACAAATAAATTTTAATAACAAGAACAATTACAACAACAGCAATAGAAGAAACACCTATTATAATTCTAGATATAATAACAACAGCAACAACAAGGACAATAACACCAAATATAGTGACAGGGTAAAAACAAAATGTTGTGATCATACCTGTGCTAGCTTTAGTAATTCCCCTAGTTTGTCCAAGATGGAGGAATATGTGTTCCAAGGAGAGAGGCCACGTACTAATTTATGAATCGAGGAATCAGCATTAGTTGTTGCAATAACAGACAAGGGCTGTTGTAGGGATAAGACAGAGAAAAATGAGAAAGAGAAACTGGGAGAAGAAGTCATAAATTATGGGTTGGTGGATGTAACACAAAGTTACAAGGGAAGGGCTGAAGAAGAATTTCAGATGGAGTTATAATATATTAGAAATAAAAGAGAGGACCTATGGGAAGAGAAGTAGCAATTTAGGGAATGATGAAAGAAAAGCATTTACATCTACACTTAATCTTGTTCCAAGCTTGAAGGGAGTAGTATTCATTAATTCCCACTGTATTAGAGAAGAAACATCATTATGTAGTAAGGCTGTGGATCATTTAAATCAATCAGTAGTATAGCAGAGCAAAATAACAACTGCACTGAATTTAGTTGGGTGTTCTAATGGGGATCTCATAAAGACAGGCAGTATCAACAAGGGAGATAAGTTCCTGTAAACCATTGAGAAGGAAAGTGCAAAATTTTCAGACATAGGCACAATCTCTTCTCTATCACCAGCTAGAGAAGCTGAAAGAGAAAGTGAAAAGTTTAGTTGCTACAATGACAAAGAGACTTTACAGTTGGATCCCAATGCTAAGGAATTTTTACCAACCTTAGCTCAGGGACAGTCGCATCAAGATGTAACACACTGAAATGGGTTATGTCTAAGGTGGAATACCTTGGCTTTGTGTTGGAAAAAGGCTCAAGAAGGATCTCCCAAAAAAGAGTTGCAGATATACAGAAACTGTGTATGCCTAAGACCAAGAAGTAGCTCCATGCAATTTTAGGAATCATGGGTTACTGTAGGCAATGAATTCCAGGATATAATCTGATCTCAAAACCTCTGACAGACTTGACTAGGAATACTGTCTCAGAAACTTTGAAACTTACATGAGAGTACAAGCATCCTACTGAAAAACTTAAAACAGCTGTATTGTCAAGCTCTGCACTTCGAATCCCTGACCATGCAAAACCATTTCACCTGTTTGTGCATGAGGACAAGGGAATAGCTAGTGCTGTATTGGTGCAAACTCTTGGGGATCAGTTTAGACCTATTGCTTATTATATCTCCCAGCTAGATGTTGTGGCTCGTGGGATGCCATCATGTATGAGAGCAATTGCAGCTGTTGCTCTAATGGTGAAAAAATCTTCAGATCTGGTTTTGGGATGCAGGATCATGCTGTATTCACCTCATCAAATAGATACCATCTTGAAACACAGCAGCCTGCAAGCTTTTACAACTCAGTGCTTGTCCCAATATTAAATTGTGTTGCTGGGCAATGAGAACCTAACTTTCCATTGTTGCAAGGAGATCAACCCAGCCACACTAATGCCAGACTTACTATTAGAAGGGCAACCCATCCATAGTTGTGCAGATACTTTGGAAATAGTGCAGAAGAGACTAGAGAAGACCTAACTGAAATCCCTTTGATCTCACCTGACCTGCCACTATTTACCAATGGTTCTACATATGTGTTAGATGGAGAAAGATTTATGAGTGCAGCTGTTGTGACTCAGGATGAGACTTTATGGTATGTAGCTCTCCCAAAGTCTATGAGTGCCCAAGGTCCCGAAATCCTATGTCTCACCAGAGCTCTTGAGATTGGCAAGGATAAGAGAATAAATGTTTATAGAGACAGCAAATATACTTTTAATGTAGTCAATTGCACTGGCCAAATCTGGAGATACAGTGGCTTTATAATTGCTGGTGGGAAGGAAATAGCATTTCCTTGGGAGCATTATATGTGGGAGCATTATAAACCAACTCCTGGAAGCTGTCCAGTTGCCCAAAGGATTTGCAGTGATGCACTGCAGATCACATCAAAGGTGTATAGATTGGGTGTAATTAGGAAACAGAAGGGCAGACATAAGAGCCAAATATGGTGCCCATTTTGGACCCTACCATGTGCTAAACTTCTCCTTGGTGGATGAAGCAGATCTCAAACAAGCATACTCCCCAAGGGAAGTGAAGCACTGACTAGAAAACCTTGGGGCCAAATTAGTGAGAGGTGTATGGTTTTCAAGTGCAGACAAACACATTCTTCCAAGATCTTTGTACAATACCCTATGCAATGCATTGCATGCCAAAGGGCATTATGGGACTCAATCCTTCATAGATGGCATCTGAAGATACTGGACGGATGGCACCCAGAATTTCTACATCTGCAACAAGTACATGCCAGAAATGCAAGGTTCACTTACAGTACAATCAGGGAATGACCAGAATTAAAGGGCTTGGTGGGAGACAATTGGCATATGCCCCGTTTGAGTGCTTACAAATTGATAACATATCAATGCCCAATTGTCAAGGCTACAAATATGCCCTAGTCATCATTGATAGGTTGACTCGATGGCCAGAAGTGTTCCTAGAAAAGAAAAACAATGCTGCCTTTGTAGTGAAAACACTTCGGAGAGAGATAGTCCTGAGATTTTCAGTACCAGACAGAATAGACTTGGACCATGGATCACACTTTTCTCAAAACATCCTTCATGATATTTAAAGAGAAGCCTACATAGTATTTACCCCCCTCAGTCATCGAGACAAATTGAGAATTGCAACAAGAAAGTTAAACATTGACTGGAGAAGTGTGTTCAGAAAGCCATCTGAAATGGGCACAAGCACTCCCCATTGTTCTTTTTTTTTTGAGAAGTCAATCCAGTGGTGACACTCATTTATCACCGTTTGAACTTTTATACAGCCATGCCCCATGGCATAGTTCATCCCAGAAATCAGCTCACTTATCACACCTTGGTGCTGAATGCCAGCTATATAGATACAATAAAAGCTTTGACAAAAAGACTGGATGAATTGCACAAACTTGGATTTCTAACTCAGAGAGTTCAGTTAGATTTTAGTTTTCATCAGTTTAAACCAGGAGAAATGGTCTACATAAGAAATTTTGCAAGGAAATCTGTTCTGGACCCTAAATGAGTCTGGCCTTATCATGATTTTAATCACAACCCCTATGAGTGTCAAAGTTGAGAACAGATCCCTGGTTTTACATCATGCATGTAAAGCCTGTAAAAGAACACACTGTAAATGAAGAACACCATGAAACACTAACTGGTTTAGATCAACACCAAACAAATACACAAATAGATCCACAGCATGTAGAATGTACTGATGAGGAAAACTGAACTACTTGAAATAAAAAAAAAAACTGGAAAGTTGTTACAACCTATATTTGTTGCAAAGTTATGTTTTGCACAAGTTAGATAGAAAAGTTTATTGTTGCACACTTGTGTTATTTTATTTCATATTTTGTCATACCTGTATTATATCCAAACCCTATTTTTCCCTCTGTTTACTTTCCTTTCCCTTCTTAGACAGTGATAGACAGAATAAGGCATAGGAATAGTTTTTTTATGTTGTTAGGGATAGAGAGCATAGTTTTATGTTGTTAAGGATTGGGAGGATAGTTTGGATATAGTGTAGAAGAAGGTGATGTGTGCAAAGATGTATGATGCCTGAAGAATTCCCAGTGGAAATTCTATGTACTAGAAAACTGGGGTTACTGTGGCATCCATGTTTCTGAGAGGGCTTCCAGCTGCATCACAGAATTCCATAGTGCCCCCCAGAACTTGTAAGGGAGGGGGCAATTAAGGGCAGTTGGAGTCCTGGTATCAAAGCCAGGTCACCCCTCTTGCAGGGGTCCTGACACTTGGCTCTTGATTCTGGACACACACACTCTGTGTAGCTCCTGGGGCTGAGACAGTCTCTGACAGCCAGGGCTGCTTTACTTTGAGAGCTAACCTTCAAAGATAGACCTTCAAGCAAGATCATAGTCTACCTTCAATTTAGCTGGTTAGGTTTTAGAAGGAAGAATATTTAGGGGCTTAGATAGGAGTTCAGCCATTCAAGGTACATTTCCCCCTTTGGGGGGAAGGTGCTGCTTATTTGACATAGCTGATTCAGATAGCCTTCCCTTACCTCTCATTCCTAAATCATTTCCCTTCTTCCTGTTCCCAGAAACCATTAAACCCTTATTATTGAGAAACTGTGCCTGGATACAGATAATTTGTGGGGACACTCACATCCTCCATAAGACAAGATCCTCTTTCTAGTGGCTCTGAAGTTGATCCTGGCTTCAGAGCCAGTGGGTTGCTCCTAAGACATCAAACCTCACCTATTTCTATCCTGTGGGGAAATAATACATATAGAGAAAAGATAATATCATAAGGGTTTAGTCTTTACTAATACCAGCCTGAATCCTGAATTTACTTAGCCAGTTCTAGCCTCCATAGCTTGACTGAAAGATAATAGTAACTGATTCTAACAGTTCACTGTGTGGGGGTGGAGGAAGATTCTACACCCTCACTTTAGCCCCTCCTATCCAGTCAAGTCTGCCTGTTTCTCCTCTGATCTGGAACTGGGGTGTATCCATTGCCATCTGACCCTAATCTTACAGATGTCAAGGCAAATGCAAAAAATAACTCAGGTGACATACTGTGAATTATTGTTAGGTTAAAGTCAGAAAGACCTGCTATTGAGTTTTCAAACTATGAATTAACCAGCTCAAATTATGGACAAGTCATTTAATCTATTTCAGCAGATTACCTCATGCACCTCCAGTACTCTTGTTTGGAAGATCGAATATAATTTTGAATGTGATATATTTTTAAAAACTCTTAAGTGATGCACACATATACACACATATTATTGTAAATTGAGAGGCAACTTAGTTTAATGGATGGACTGGGTGATTATACTGGCTTGTGTGATCCTGGGAAAAGTTAAATAATCTTTCTTTGCTCTAGGTGACTTTCTAAGAGCAAGTTGGAGAATAGTTACTGACTACACTGATAGAAGGAGTTATCTCACCTAGGTTATTCCTATTCTAATGAAATTAGAGCCTCTGTCCCTCTCTTTATTATTCATGTTGAGACAATCATAGAAAATGCCATAAACTATAGAACATGGAATGTTTGATGAATGGAGTTCTTTAATTTGGCATTGTGACTGAAAGAATCATACATGAATAACAAATTTTCAAAGAATTAGAATGTAATAAAACACTAGTGAATATTGAAACTGTACAGAATACAATTTAATCTTCAATAATTCAAAAGGAATTTTAGATTCTGGCAGAATATCAAGGTCATTGTATACTAGATATGAAAAATCCCAGATTAATAGAGGGTATTCTATTAAGATTCACTATCAAAACAAAGTTAAAAAAGAATAATTAAGTTTAAAAAATAGGATTTATTTAATCTAATTTAATCTTAAGAATAATACTTTGAAATCTTTGTTAAAAACCCTTGCTTTTACAAGTGTCAATAAAACAAAGTATTTACTAAATAGTTTATGTTTCTACTATGAAACATAATAGTAAAATTTTTATTTGCCTCTTTTGCATGGAGGCTGTATATACAAGAACAGTATAAAGGTATATATAGGTATAGTCATGGATGCATACATACACTTATATGAAATCATTTCATGTTTTCAAATCAAATGTTTCCTCACCTGGATAAAGGGACTAACTAGATTTCCAACTTGTTACTTTCCTTCCAAAAGATTATCCACATCCACTCAAGAATTAAGTGTCATAGGGAAAATTTGATCCAAGAGCTCCCAAATTCAGTATTCTTTTCATTATTGGAGCATATTAATTATCACCTATTTATTTTTCCTTTCTCTTAATAATATAAGACTTCTAGTTTCATATTTTGCCCTGCATGTGGGTCAAGAGCATAGATAGAAAAACAGGAGTTTTATAAACCAGTTTCCTACTGTAATACCAAAACAGATTGGAAAAGGAAAGTAAAGTATGATCAATTTGAGAAGGACCTCTGACCACTTAATTTAACCCAAAACATTGTGATGCTTCCTGTGGGGTTCAAGAATGTTACTTCATCCTATTCAATATTGATCTCTCAAACACTGCCAGAAACATCAAGTTTTTTGAAAGCAACAGCTTATCTGAGATGTATTTCTTTTCTTGGTCTAGCATCCTGGCCATTGAAAAGTAAATACAAGTAGTCATAAGTATCAATTTCAATTGCAATGTACAGTTGTATATACAGTATTGAGGTCATTTCAACATCTCCAAGGTTTAGAAAAAGGATATGCTGAATGTAATTGAACAAATACTATTACATATTTTCCTTTTCATAACTTTGACAGGTTGTGCCATTTTAGTTATAGCTCCAGGTTTTATTAATTCTTTAAAAAGTTATTCTTTTTTTACGATGATTCGAGTTCATTTCTCTTGGATATGTTTTGTTTCCAGTGGAGAATATTCCCTGAAAAGTCTGAAAACTACTAGGTTCAAACAGAACAGAAGATTTTTGAGAGCAGAAACTATTGGAAAAAAGTAAGAGGAGCAATAGTGGAGAGAGATTTCTTCCTTATGTAAGAAGAAAAAACCTAAAAATCAGAATTATCTGAAAGTGGAATAGGATTGCCTTACAAGGAAGTAAATTCCCTATTACTGGTGGGTTTTTTTTTATGGAAGCCAAATTATTATCTGATATCAAAGATCTTATAAAGGGCATTCATGTGAAGATACTGAAGGCCTGGATGCTCTCTGAGGTCTTTGCCAACACTGAGATAGTGTGATCATTCAATTATTAATTACAATTTTTTTCTTCTAACAACTTAAAGTTACTCATTTAAAATATTTGGCTGGGTTAAAGAAGGTGGCTAAATGGATGGATTCAAATGGTTTCCCTGCAAGGTAATACTAGCTGAACTGAGTGATACTCTTTCTCTAATTTATATCCTTTCTTTGTTATTCTGCTTTACAATCCTTTCTTTATAAAATTTACTTAAAATATAAATCCAAACACTTCATTCCCTTGTAGCTCCCGAAAGCTTCTATTAATGCTAACTCCTCTGTTTGGCATTTACAGCCTTTAATATGCTGAAGCCAACATACTGTTAGTGAAGATAGGAAAACTCTTGTCTATTTTAACTTAACTTCTTGTTTATTTTTATTTCAATCATTTTTAATTTTTATTTTTTAGAAAAAAATTTTCCATGGTTACATGATTCATGTTCTTACTTTCCTCTCAACCCCCCCAATGCCCACCTCCCCAACACTCCTTTCTACTGGTTTCTTCATGTGTTATCAATCAAGACCTATTTCCATATTATTGATAGTTGTACTAGGGTGATCATTTAAAGTCTACATCCTAAATCATATCCACATGTGTTCAAGCAGTTGTTTTTCTTTTGTGTTTCCACTCCAGTAGTTCTTCTTCTGAATGTGCGTAGCATTCTTTTCCATAAATCCCTCAGAATTGTCCTGGGTTATTGCATTGCTGATAGTACAGAAGTCCATTACATTCGATTATACCACAGTGTATCAGTCTCTGTGTTCAATGTTCTTCTGGCTCTGCTCCTTTCACTCTGCATCAATTCCTGGAGGTCTTTCCAGTTCACATGGAATTCTTTCCAGTTTATTATTCCTTTGAGCACAATAGTATTCCATCACCAGCATATACCACAATTTGTTCAGCCATTCCCCAATTGAAGGGCATACCCTCTTTTTCCAGTTTTTTGCTACCACAAAAAGTGTGGTTATGAATATTTTTGTATGTCTTTTTCTTTATTATTTCTTTGTTGTACAAAACCAGCAATGATATGGCTGGATACAAAGGCAGGCATTCTTTTATAGCCCTTTGAGCATATCTCCAAATTGCAATCCAGAATGGTTGGATCAGTTCACAACTCCATCAACAATGCATTAATGTCCCAATTTTGCCACATCCCCTCCAACATTCATTACTCTCCCCTGCTATCATTTTAGCCAATCTGCTAGGTGTGAGGTGATACCTCAGAGGTGTTTTAATTGGCATTTCTCTGATTATTAGAGATTTAGAACACTTTCTCATGTGCTTATGGATAGTTTTGATTTCTTTACCTGAAAATTGCCTATTCATTTACCTTGCCCATTTATCAATTGGGGAATGGCTTGATTTTTTATACAATTGATTTAGCTCCTTGTATATTTGAGTAATTAGACCCTTGTCAGAGTTTTTTTGTTATGAAGATTTTTCCCAGTTTGTTGTTTCCCTTCTGATTTTGGTTGCATTGTTTTTGTTTTTACAAAACCTTTTTAATTTAATATAATCAAAATGATTTATTTTACATTTTGTAATTTTCTCTAACACTTGCTTGGTTTTAAAATCTTTCCTTTCCCAGAGATCTGACAAGTATACTATTCTGTGATCACTTAATTAATTATAGTTTCCTTCTTTATATTCAAGTCATTCACCCATTATGAATTTATCTTGGTGTAGGGTGTGAGATGTTGATCTAAACCTAATCTCTCCCATATTGTTTTCCAATTTTCTCAGCAGTTTGTGTTAAATAATGGATTTTTGTCCCCAAATTTGAGTTTATCATACACTGTCTTACTGACATCACTTACCCCAAGTCTATTCCACTGATCCTCCTTTCTGTCTCTTAGTCAGTGCCATATCATTTTGATGACCGCTGATTTATAGTATAGTTTAATATCTGGTACTGCTAGGCCACCTTCCTTCACATTTTTTTCATTATTTCCCTTGATATTCTTGATCTTTTGTTCTTCCAAATGAACTTTGTTATAATTTTTTCTTATTCAATAAAAACGTTTCTTGGTAGTTTTATAGGCAAAGCACTAAATAAGTAAATTTAATCAGGATAGAATGGTCATTTTTATTATGCTAGCTTGTCCTACCCATGAGCAGTCAATGTTTTTCCAGTTGTTTAGATCTAGTTTTAATTATTTGGAAAGTGTTTTGTAGTTGTGTTCATATAATTCCTGTGTTTTTTTGGTAGATGAATTCCTAAGTATTTTATATTGTCTAGGGTGATTTTAAATGGTGTTTCTCTTTCTACCTCTTGATGCTTTAATGTGTTGGAAATATATAGAAATGCTGATGATTTATGTACACTTATTTTGTATCCTGAAACTTTGCTAAAGTTGTTTATTATTTCTACTAGCTTTTTAGTTGATTCTCTAGTTTTTTTAAGTAGATATCATATCATCTGCAAAGAGTGGTAGCCTATTTTAATACCTTCAAATCCTTTTTCTTCTCTAATTGCTACTGCTAGAGTTTCTAGTACTATGTTGAATAATAGAGGTGATAATGGGCATCCTTGTTTCACTCCTGATCTTATTGGGAAGGCTTCTAATTTATCCCCATTGCATATGGTGCTTATTGATGGTTTTAGATATATACTGTTTATTACTTTTAGGAAAGGTCCTTCTATTCCTATATTTTCCAGTGTTTTCAGTAGGAATGGTGTTGTATTTTGTCAAAGGCTTTTTCAGCATCTATTGAGATAATCATGTGATTTTTGTTTGTTAGCTTGTTGATGTGGTCAATTATGTGGATGGTTTTCCTAATGTTGAACCATCCTTGCATTCCTGGTATAAATCCCACCTGATCATGATGACTAACCTTCATTATCACTTGCTGCAGTCTTTTTGCTAGTATTCTATTTAGGATTTTTTCATCTATATCCATTAGGGAAATTGGTCTTTCTCTGTTTTGGGTCTGCGTGGCTTTGGGATCAGTACCATATTTGTGTCATAAAAGGAATTTGGTAGAACTTCTTCTTTGCTTATTATGTCAAATAATTTATATAGTATTAGGATTAGTTGTTCTTTGAATGTTTGATAGAATTCACTTATGAATCCATCAGGCCTTGATGATTTTTTTCTCAGGGAGTTCTTTGATGGCTTGTTCAATTTCTTTTTCTGATATTGGATTGTTTAGGTATTCTATTTCTTCTGCTGTTAATCTAGGCAATTTATATTTTTGTAAATATTCATCCATATCTCCTAAATTGTTATATTTATTGACATATAATTGGGTGAAATAGTTTTTAATGATTGCCTTAATTTCCCCTTAATTATAGGTGAAGTCTTCCTTTTCATCTTTGATACTGTTCATTTGGTTTTCTTCTTTCCTTTTTTTATTAGATTTACCAGTGCTTTGCCTATTTTATCTTTTTTTCCAAAGTACAAGCTTCTAGTCTTATTTATTAATTCAATAGTTCTTTTGCTTTCAATTTTATTAATTTTAACTTTGATTTTTGGTATTTGTAATTTAGTTTTCAGCTGGGAAATTTTAATTTGTTTGCCTTCTAGTTTTTTAAGTTGCGTGCCCAATTCATTAATCTTTGCTTGCCTTAATTTGTTAATATATGCACTCAGTGATATAAATTTTCCCCTTAGTACTGCTTTGGCTGCATCCCATAGGTTTTGGTAAGAAGTGTCATCATGGTCATTGTCTTCAATGAAATTATTAATTGTTTCTATGATTTGTTCTTTAACTAACTTATTTTGGAGAATCATATTATTTAATTTCCAATTAGTTTTTGGTTTGCCTCTCCATGTATTCCTGCTAATAACTATTTTTATTGCATTATGATCTGATAAGGTGGCATTTATCATTCTGATTTCTTGCATTTGTTTGCCATGTTTCTATGCTTTAGTACATGGTCAATAATTGTGAATGTTCCATGTGTTCCTGAATAGACAGTATATTCCTTTTTGTCCCTATTTATTTTCCTCCATATATCTATTAAATCTAATTTTTCTAGGATTTCTTTCACCTCTCTTATCTCTTTCTTATTTATTTTTTGGTTTGATTTATCTAGATCTGATAGGGGAAAGTTTATGTGTCCTACTAGTATAGTTTTATTAGCTATTTCCTCCTTGAGTTCTGTCAGTTTCTCCTTTAGAAATTTAGATGCTCTGCCATTTGGTGCATACATGTTGAGTACTGCTATTTCTTCATTGTTTATACTGACTTTTTTTTAAATTTTAAACCTTTAACTTCTGTGTATTGACTTATAGGTGGAAGATTGGTAAGGGTAGGCAATGGGGGTCAAGTGACCTGCCCAGGGTCACACAGCTGGGAAGTGTCTGAGGCTGGATTTGAACCTAGGACCTCCTGTCTCTAGGCCTGGCTCTCAATCCACTGAGCTACCCAGCTGCCCCCTTTATACTGACTTTTATCAGGATGTAATTAACTTCCCTATCTCTTTTAGCCATATCTATTTTTACTTTGGCTTTATCAGAGATCATAATTGCTACTCCTACTTTCATTTTCTCAGTTGAAGCCCAATAGATTTTGCTCCTTCCTTTTATTTTTATTCTTTGTATGTCTGCCTGTCTCATGTGTCTTTCTTGTAGATAACATATGGTAGGATTTTGGTTTCTAATCCACTCTGCTATTTGCTACCATTTTATGGGCGTGTTCATCCCATTCACATTCAGAGTTATAATTATCAATTCCAAGACATTTTGATTCTCTCTCCTTGTCCTGCCCTTTCTTCTTTCACTATTTCCTTCTATTCTTGTGTTTTTAATCAGTTGACCTAATCCCCTCCATTATTGTACTTCCCTTTCTCACGCCTCCCTTCTTATTCCCCTATTATTGTTCTTTATGGTCTTTTTAAGCTACCCCCCCTGACCCCTCTCTCCCTAGTGTTACTTCCCTCCTCATAGGTTCTTTTGTTACCCTTCTACTTCTCTACAGGGCACAAATCAATTCTCTGCTCCAATGAATCTGACTGTTCTTCCTTCTTTAAGTTAATTTCAGTGTACTTAAGAATTAAGTATTTCCTCTCTCCAAGCTCTTTACCTTCCAGTGTATTGTTCTCCCCTGTTCACACCACAAGCTTCTTTATGAATATAAATTTACTCCATTTTGTCTGTTTTCTCATTTTTCTTAATATTATCTCCTTTTTTCCCTCTAGTTTTATATATACATTTATATATATTGAGAGAGAGAGAGAGAGAGAGAGAGAGAGAGAGAGAAAGAGAGAGACAGAGAGACATTTCATCCTATATAATTTATCACTGTTCCCTCTAAGTAAACTTCTTCTAGTTACCTTGTTTATAACAATTTTTAATATTAACCAATATCTTCTTTTCTTCTAGGGATACAAATCAATTGAACTTATTGGGTCCTTTAAAGGAAAGCTTAGGGCATCTGGGTAGCCCAGTGGATTGAGAGTCAGGCCTAGAGATGGGAGGTCCTAGGTTCAAAGCTAGCCTCAGACACTTCCCAGCTTGTGACCCTGGGCAAGTCACTTGACCCCCAATGCCCACCCTTACCACTCTTCCACCTATGGGCCAATACACAGAAGTTAAGGGTTAAAAAAATAAAAAATAACGAAAAGTTTTTCCCCCCAGCTCTATTAATTACCTTATGGTAATTCTCTTGAGTTCTATGTTTGGGCAGCAAACTCTCTGTTTAAGTCTGTTTTTTTTTCTTTATGAATGCTTGTAAGTGTTCAATTTTATTGAATGACCATACTTTCCCCTGCAAAAATATAGTCAGTTTTGCTGGATAGTCAACTCTTTGTTGTAAACCTAGTTCTCTTGCTTTTCAAAATATTATATTCCATGCTTTCTGATCCTTCAATGTAGATGAAGCCCTATCCTGTGTTATCCTAACTATGTTTCCCTGGTTTCTGAATGACTTCTTCTTAGCAGATTATAGTATTTTGTCCTTGGTCTTGTAGTTTTTCAATTTGGCTCTGATATTACTGGAAGTTGTCAGTTGTGGATTAAATGTAGGAGGCAATCTGTGGATTCTTTCAATTTCCACTTTTCTCTCTTGTTAGAGAATGTCAGGACAGTTTTCTTGGATAATTTCCTGTAGGATTATATCTAGGCTTTTCCTTTTGTCATGATGTTCCAGTAGACCAATAATTCTTAAATTGTCTCTTTGAGATCTGTTTTCCAAATCTTAGGTCATCCTTCTCCTTCTGGTCTGATTTTCTTTGTTGATCATCTTTTGCCTTCTTTGCTTTTGCCTTAGTTTTCGAGCTGGTCAATTTTTATTTTCAAGACCTTATTTTCTTGTTTTAGTTCATATATTTCCTTTTTCAAATTGTCTTCAGCCTCTCTTGATTGTTTTTTGAGTTTCTGAAGTTCTTGAGTTAATTGAATTTTGAGATCTTCCAAAGTCTGTGTCCAATTCGCTGGAGCTTCCTGATCTTCTTCTATTTCATCTGCTCTTTTTTTCACTTCCTGGAAAGAAGCTGTCAATTGTAATTGTCTCCTTGACTTGTCAAGGACTCAAAGCACCCCTACTTAACACTAAGTAAGAAAGTTCACAGTCACTTACTAGAGTAAGCTCACACCTCAAAAGGCTATTGCCACCCTCCTTGGCCAGTGCTAGGCAAATTGAAAGATTGTGAATGCCCTTTGGGCAGTCTAAAACAGTGTTGAGGCTGCCATTTGTCCACTTGAAATTGGAGGTGGATGCAGGAAATGATGAAAGATGCCATCTTTTATATATGATGGGAACTTCCTGTGGAGGCAGTTGGCGCTTTGAACTTGGTGTTGGTGAGACCTCAGGCTGC
Organism: Gracilinanus agilis; assembly: GCF_016433145.1. Lineage (NCBI taxonomy): Eukaryota > Metazoa > Chordata > Mammalia > Didelphimorphia > Didelphidae > Gracilinanus > Gracilinanus agilis. The sequence continues at coordinate 72,474,843 of NC_058130.1, forward strand.
TTCCCCTTGAATTGTTATGTGAGTAAGTTAGGCTGACTCTTTCTCTTCCCTTGGCGTTTCTGGAGGCTCCAGCCTCCAGGAGGCCTCTTTTCTTAGAGGAGGCCTTGTGGCTAGAAGCCTTCTTTAATTAAACTCTTTGTCCCCTCTGCTGGGGCTCTAAATCCCTACCTGGTTTGAAACTTTGGTCCCGGCCAGAGTTTCTCTCTCTCAATTTCCCTACCTTCAACCTTCCTAATTGTAAATAAGCCACCATAAAAGTCATCCTGACTTGCATCCATTTTATTTTGAAATCAAATTAATCGATTTCTGGCAACCATACCTTAAATATCTAGTCTCCCCTCCTACAACTTCAAATAACTATCCAAGTCTCAGAGAGTTTGCATGCTTCATCCTACATTAAGGTTAGAATCTACATTTTATTGTTGTTTCATAACTTTTACAGCTTGAAAGATATCTTCAGTTCTTTGGGAGTTGAAATTCTTTATTTCATCTATTTTTTGACATCATCACCAGCTTGCTTAAAAATTCATTACTGATCAAAAGAAGGATATTATTGTTATTCAATTCTGAGTGTGAATCTAGAAATTCCTGGATGTTTTCATTTTCTTGTAATTCAAAACCAATTTTTGTTGCTTCTTCTGAAACAGTCTCTGCTCTTAAGAGGGAAAACTGATAAAATTACTATTTTCACAATGTGGTAAAATTTTATCTAAACATTACCTCCAAAGAGTACTTATGATTATTTGTTTCCACACAAAATTAATGTTTTTTTTTTAATTTCTTCTCTGATGTTTTATTTTTCCCACATATAAGTTTAGAAAATTTTATCATCTCCCAAGTTTGAGGCAATTTCCTATTCATTCCTTCCACTTTTGGGTAGTAGGCTTTAAATGTGGCATTGATTCTGTGATGTGTTGAGTACAAAAACGATGGGTATTTGTTTGCCCCAAAAGAAAAAAAAATAGTGATTTTTGCCTTATCTCAAAATTAAAACAACTGTGATTGCATGACCTATAGCATTGTATAAAATTATTAATGCTTTCCTTGTGATATTGTTGTTTTCTCAATATTTTCCATCAGTTGTTTCAACTTAAAAATCAGTCTTTGAAAACAGCTTTAATCACCAATGATTTCTTATCTGACCATCAAAAATTGGAAGCAAGAAGTAGTTATTTACTCTCAGGGTGCAAGGTTTCAAGACCAATAAACATACATTGTGTTTAATTTAAAATTCTCTACTGTAGGTGATCCTTAGAAACAAACTCTGATTTGATATGTGTGTGTATTTCTTGGAAATGTGAGTTGTTCAGTATGTCTATTTTTTCCACATTTAAAATATATTGATTAGTATAAGTACCTTCTTCAATTACTCTTTTTTGGAACTTCTGAATATTTTGTTGTCACATCCTCTTCTGCATTAGCTGTCAGTCTAATAATCTAACATTTAAGGCAATTGAAGGAAAATTTTAAAGTAATCAAATCCAACAATGCTTGAAGTAAAAGATTTTTTTCACTTCACTTCATTCCCATTTTCTTTCACTTCCTTAAATATATTTGAAGCTTTTATCTGAATTGTTGCTCTACTAAGAGAAATTCATTTTTGGTTCCAATATTGCATCCTTCCAGATAAAAGATTTTCCATTTTGATCATTGAAACATATTCCTAGTAGTCAGATGCAAACCACAAAAAATTCAATTCAGCTTTGCCTTTTTCTTTCATTTATCTTGTATGTTTTACTATATTCTGTACTGGAGATTCAGACATTCAGGAATCCATGCTATTTTTAAGTGCCTATGCTCATATTCATGCCATTCAGTTATATCAAACTGCTTTAATGAATAACAAATCTCTCCTTGTTTGTGCTAGCAGTATTTACATCTAAGGTATTCTTTCTTTCCAGGTTGTTGAGGGTTCTTTCTAAAATGAATTAACAAAATTATAGGTAATGTGGTATGTCGTTGCACATCACATCCAAATATAACAACAGACAAGTGCAGAGTGACAGTGTCTTGATGGTCTGAAAACTTTGACTATTTTGCAAGCGTGACATTTTTTGGTATTTTGCTCACATCAAATGTGACCTGTTATTTTATAATTCATAGAAAAACCAAATTTTGCTTTATCCTAACTCACATTAATTATGATCTTGTAGTAATAAAGAAGTTTATTAAGTTTAGAAATAAAATCTAAGAAGTTCTCATTCTTCCTTATGTTCTGAGTCACCTTCTCTCTTAATGTAAGCATTTATCCTTGTAATTCATACATTTTTACTAGGTATTTTTTACTATTCTAATGTCTCAAGCCACAGTTATTTTGTAGCAGTTGTAAGGCTCTCTTTATTCTCATACAGTCTGTCATTAAACATGTTTTGAAATGTATTGTAGTAGAGAATAATGACTTGGGACTATTTTGCAAACCTCAAAGTACTGTATAAATACTAATACTACTAGTCCTTCTATTACTACTTCTCATTTTCATTCTTATTACTTATAGTACTTATTTGTCTTTCCATATTGAGAAGTACAATAGATAGAGATTTAGATTTTGAGTAAATAAAGTCCTCAACTTTGGATCTTCCTTCCTATGTTTTCTCTTGGGGAAAATTACCCCACCCTTTAAATATTTGTTTTGTCATCTTTAAAATAAAAGGAATGCCTTAACTTACCTTTAAATTCCCAGTCATAAATATGTAATTGTTGATAGAGAGTTTTTCTTTTTAGTGAGTATACTTTGCTTCCTTCCCAAAGAACCAGACTGCTATATTCACCCCACTGTGTTCCAGAGTTCCCAAAGGGGTTTGTGGTTGCCTCTTTATTATTGCCATAAACTTGAACCCCCTACCAGGTCTTTTCCTCATGATTAGGTTTCAGTTGGTCACCAGCAATCTGGTCCCAAGTTACCACTTAACATCGGGAAGCTTTTACAAAGGGGTATTTACTTCAAAGATGCAGCAAGGACAAAATACAAACATCTTCTCTAGTGCCTTGGGGACTTACTCTCCCCAAGGCACCTCAGTATTTGAGGGCAGGGACTCAAAACTTAGCTCAATTGAGTTAGTTCAATTAACAGACATCATTAGTTTCACCAAGTTCACTCCCCAAAGCAGCATCACTGCTCAATGAGTCCTTGCCTCAACCTCCTGGGGTTCTATCAGTCATTCATGAAAGTCAGCTTTTCCCTCAGGGCATAAATGTTGCACTGGTTATGAATTCAGACTCCAGAATCCCAAGTTTCTAAGGTTCCTTCCCAAATTATAGGTTCCATTATTTTCATTGGTCATTGTGAGAGGATTTATGTGTATCCTCAGTAGCACTGAGGCAAAGAGGTGATACCTGAAGTCCAAAAGCGTTTTTGAATGTCTGGGCAATCATTCAGACAGTTTCCTCTCCACCAAATGTTTAGTCAACCAGAACCAATCATAAAATGTTCACACCTACTTCAAAGTCCCACCAAAACACTTCTAGTTCACATCATCACTAGTTGGCTGGATTTTTAGAACAGGTTCTCCAACATTTGCATAAGGGGAGGCACTGAATGCAGGAATCAGACCTCCATTGCTTCTTAAATAAAACTTTGAGTTTAGCTAATATAGTAGGTGAACAATGGTGGAGTGGTTGTTATTTGTCCTTTGTTTTGAAGAGGATCAATGACGTCCTAGAATGATGAATGTAAGTGAGGCAGAGTTGCGCAGTGGTCAGCCTCACTCTCTCTTCCAGTGTCATGACAAAATAAAAGTCAGGATGAATGGTGATGGATTGGGATACAGTAAATGACTTTTTCATATTCAATTTCTGACCAAATCTAGAGTGCTCCACAGCTTCTGCTTCAGTGGCCTCTTGGCCTTTGGAACAAATTGTTTTCAACCATCCATTCTACCAGAGAAAGTCTTCATGTGCTTGGAGTGGACATCTTCTTACTTTAACAATGAGTTTGAGGCTTGTTGGTTACCTTCAACCTGGTTTAGCCTGCATGCCAAGACAGTTTTAGCAGAATATGGCTACTATACATGTTATATTTTCTTGGAGCCTCAGGTGAGAATTGAGTTAAAGGTGGAAACCAAAGATGGTTGAGCAGCTCTGAAGAGTTCCTCAAGACTTCAGTAGAGAAGTGCTAGTAGTCTTCCCTGAACATCCATCATCTACCACATAGTTTGAAAAAAAAAACAAAAAAAAAAAACTAGTGTATTCAAATCAGGTCCAAGTTACATGGATAACATAGGTAGGAATAATGGACTAGGACATTTGTATTTTATCAATTTTTGGAATTGAGGTCATGATTAAGAGGCATGACCAGAGGCTTTTGTGTTGTGCCACTAGAAGTTAAATTATTGGACCAATGAAAAACTGAAATAATTTGTCAAGAAATTTTTTGCTAATCAAGAACAAAAGTTGGAAGTTTGAAGATCATCAGATACTGTCATAGTTCTGGCCCTAAACAATATTGATTAGCAATGTGATAATTTTATTCCCTTGTCTCTTCTAGCAGCTTAAAGGAAATCAAAGGCTTTGGGTTAGAGAGTGCTATGATTAAAAAGCTGAAATGTAAGGGAATTTATGGAATGATACCAGCAGAAATGGTGCCAGCATCTTAATATGACTAAGCACAAGAAATCTCGTTAAGCCCAGACACAGAAATATTGATAGTTCTTTCTCAATTCTGGAGGTGCTGGCAGATGACCATTCTTAGTTGATGGAGTGGTAACTAATAGATATAAGTAACTTAAAGGGTTATTAAATCATAAATTTCGTGAGAACAGAATCGGTGTACCTATATTAGGTATCCTAATATTTAACATAATTACATGTGATTTAGTTTTTAAATTTAAATTTTCTATTACTATAAATTTCTTTTCTCTTTATTCTTCCTCTCTTCCAATTGCAAAAAGTAATTATTTATTCCTTTTTTAATTTAATGGGGGACCTGGAGGTCCTCTTACCATAGATATGTGTAGGGATTAACCAGCCCACAGTGACAGGAAGTAGAAACCATAGAAACAGGAAAAAGAAACCATAGAGACAGGAAGGAGGAACCATAGAGACAGGAAGTGAGGTAGAGAGAAGAGATAAAACGTTGCCAGTATCAGCTAGTCAATCTGTCAGTTGCTGCCAATTAGGGCTGACCATTGCAGTGAAGTTGGCTGCTGGGCGTGAGTTGGTCATTGGGCTTTGGCTCTTGGGCATGTGCTGGGTTGGTGGTTGGCTTTTAGTTGCTGGAATATAAAAGGTGGGCCTGAGCTTACTGAGAGGGCTTTTGGCTTTAGCCTTTAGAGAGCTTTTTGGTTTGGAGGGTTTTGGTTTTTGGTTTGGGCTATTGGGTTTTTTTCCCTTTCTTGAACTTTTTGGAAGGTGGCTGGTCTTCATTGAAAGAACTAATTAGGTTTGGATTAAACACTGATTGGGTTGGTTTTGATTGGGCTAGATTGGGTTGGAACTTTGTGGAGGTGATTGTTAGTTATAAGTAGATATTGGCAGTTTTATGTATTAATTATAGGTAGTTATAGGTATTTATGTGATAACTAGTATATACATTAGGAAATTTTCTTTCTCTTCCTCTTTCCTATATTTCTCTTCTTTACTATGTTTATTTTACTATATTCTTTTACTATCTCTATTATAATTAAGCTAAATTGTTAATTGTTAAACACTGCTAGAAGTTTTCTTTTCTCTTGCTTAAAGGGATAATATTAATTTACAACTGCTATGTTATTATTAAACTTAAATTATTAAAAGCTGCTCTCTTATTTTGTCAAACCCCTATTTTAAACCTTACACAATGAAAGATGGAAAAATGCAATACATTTGTACAGAGTTAAACAAAAACAAATCTACACTCATCCTGTCTAAAACATGTGTTTCTTTTCTTTTATAAATTTCTTTTTATTTTATTGATTAATTATGAAAATTTTTCTATGGTTCCATGATTCATATTCTTTCCCTCGCCTCTTCCCATCCCCCTCCCACAGCCTACATGCAATTCCACTGGTTTTACATGTGTTATTGATCAAGGTCTATTTCCATATTATTGATATTTGCATTAGGGTGATCATTTAGAGTCTACATCCCAAATCATATCCCCATCGATCCATGTGATCAAACAGTTGTTTTTCTGCTCCCACAGTTCTTTCTTTGGATGTGGATAGTGTCCTTTCTCATAAGTCCCTCAGAATTGTCCTGGATCATTGCATTGCTGATATCTGAGAAGTAGATTACTTTCAGTAATGCCATAGTGTATTCATCTCTGTGTATAATGTTCTCCTGGTTCTGCTCCTTTCACTCTGCATCAATTCCTGGAGGTCTTTCCAGTTCACATGGAATTCCTCCAGTTCATTATTCCTTTAAGCACAATAGTATTACATCACAATCAGATACCACAATTTGTTTAGCCATTCCGCAATCAAGGGGTATAACCTCCGTAAAACATGTGTTTCTAATACTATGAATTAAGCCAGTAACTTTTTTTTTATTTTCATGAGATAGCAGGTAATCTGCTATTTTAAAATAAATTCTTTATGCATTTGAACAAAAAGAAGATGAAAATAAACCTTTATAACTTCAATGCTATTATTTTATCTGTGGTAAAGGTAGTGGTAAAGGTAGATTAGAATTAAGAATATAATGAATATTATTTTGACTTTGTAGTAATCATGTTTAATAAGTCCAATATTGCACTCACCTAGGTGCTGGATCAATTTCAAAATGAAACAAAATATAGGGATGAAATTGGAACATATTTAAAGTTCAGAAGTATTCTTTTTAGCCTTCCTACCTATTTGCACTCATCAGCAAGTTTTTCAAAGGTTGACTAAACTCCCACTTCTGTACTTCCCCCAGGTTGGCTTTATACCACAAAGTTAGATTGATTCCTAACTCAGTAAAAATTTCATTACCAATATGGAAAAAAGAAACATCTAAGGGAAGTAATTTGATTAAACTAATTCATGCTGAGGTGTGAATGGCTGGTACTATATATCATATCAGGGGATATTTGCATTTTAAGAAAGTCACTTATTAACCTAAAGGATCCCTAAGTATTTCAGACAAGCAAACCAAGTGAAATGAAGCCTGTCAGGAAGTACTGCGCACATAAGAATATTTTTTGCTAATATCATTACTTCCTACATTCTAGAAAGTTTTTGAAAATCACTGAGTTGTTGATTTTTGAAAAGCATCTGAGGTCTTTGAAGGAAAAGAGTATACTTTGAATATGTTAGTATTAACATATTATTAGAGTATTAAGTTAAATTCAAAAGCTTGGAATAGGGCAAATAAACAGAATTAGGTTATGGGTATATTCTAAAGAAAAAACTAACATCAAATCATTATATGTAAAAGGTAAGCAAGGTTAAAAGACTAATTTAAATATGATATGGCTAAATTATAATAAAAAAGAACTACTTGGAGGCAAGCAAAAAGTCTATTAACCATAACTTTAAATGAGAATGGATTAAATAATTGAATCTTAAAGAGTTACAGAATGGAAAAAAACATGGACCCGGAATATCTACTGTATGTAAGAAACACTTTAAAAATTTACAAAATGAGAGTAGGAGTTTAAGATAACTTGTGTTATATATCAGATAATAATTTTAAGGAACAATGATAGCATACATGCTTCTAAACAAACCTAAAAATTTATAACATCTTAAGAGATACACAGAAAATGTAAATAACACACTAATATTGACATTAATATTTAAGTACCAAATAGCATAAAATTAGAATTCAAGGGTACGTGAATTGCAAAAGTTAACTAAAAGTTAAAGTATAGGTGGTAACACTTCAATAGGAAGCTAAAAATACACAAAACATTAAAGAAGGCTTTAATAATCCTCTCAGAGAAATACAAACCCAAGAAAAAGATAAAAAAGGAAAATCTAAGTGAATAAATCATTATAGAATTTAGAAAATGAAAAACTTACTACATATTATACAAAGTAATATTAAAGGTAAAGGTTTTATATGTTATATATGTATATATATATATATATTTCTCAGAAACATCAGTTTTTCTTTAAAATGAATAATATACAAGGGCACTGAAACATTTTAATTCAATGTAATATTTTTTAATTGAAATAACATTTCCCATATAAAAATGGGAAAAGGAATGGGGCAGCTGACGTGAATTCTGTCAGATGTTTAAAGAACAATTTTTACTTAGTAATAAGCAATTTTTAAAAACTATCACATTATTTTTGAGACATAGACAGGAAATGATAACATAAGGACAGATTTACACCATAGCCACTAATGATTTAGATGCAAAACCTTTATAGCATATATATATATATATGTGTGTGTGTGTGTGTGTGTGTGTGTATGTGTGTATGCAAATGAGAAATGTATCCATATTTTTATAAATATCTAGAAAGATATTCACTATGAGAAAATTGAATTCAAATCAGAAATGCAAGGATGGTTCAAAATCAGGAAAATAATTAGCTTTCATAATGACTAACAAAATCATAGAAAGTCATATGATTATATTAAAACATACAGAAAAAATCTCTGGCCAATACAATCATTTATGGTTTTTTAAAGGAAAGACAACCTCTATTGAGAAGCCAGTTTTACTACTGTAAAATATTTTTTAAAAAAAGATATTAAAATTACGAGCTAGCATTTTTTGCTTTAAGAAAACATTCAGGACTTTAATAATCAACACACAAATAATGCAATTATTTCTCCTTTCTCCACTAATATTTCTCAGAGTTCTAGAAGTGCTATCCATAGCAATAAGAAAAAAGAAAGAAATTAAAAGTATCAACAGAAACAGGGTAGGGAGGAAATCTTCTGTATTTGCTGTGAAGAGTCATTCCCAAATAGAAATGTTGTCAATTTATGTGAACAAATCATTCTCCAAATAATAATTATAAACTACAAGTAAAAGAATGCTCCCTCCAAATAACAAATGATGAGTAATGCAAATCAAAGTAGCTGAGGTATCACCACAAAACCAGAAAAATGGTAAAGATGGAAAAAAATGGAAACAGTAACATCTGAAGAAGTTGGAAAAGAATAGATACAATAATACACTTGCCAATGGAGTTATATGCAGGCTTTCTCATTTTGCAAAATTATTTGGAATTATGCTAAAAAGGAAAATATTATTTATGTCAATAGCCTTTGAACCAAATTTCTAAGTGCAAAAAAAAATACTCCAAGGAAAACAAAGACAGAAATAAAAGTTGTGTATGTATATTATTGTATATATGTTTATGTGTATAAATATGCATACACATATACATTTATTTATGTGTATACATGCACACATATATATGTACATTATATATGCATATGTGTTTGTATTTTTCAGTTGTTTTCTTTTATATCCAACATTTCATGACCCCATTTGGAGTTTTTCTTGACAAAAATATTGGAAATGTTTGCCATTTCCTTCTCCAGCTCATTTTACAGATGAAAAAACTGAGGCAAACAGGGTTTAGTGACTTGCCCAGAGTTACACAGCTAGTAAGTGTCTGAGGCCATGGTACAGTACACATATAAATAAATGCACACGTATATACCCAAATTTATATATTCATTTATGTATATATAAGAATATATATCATAATATCCATAATTGAATTTTATTTTATTTTTTTATTTTTATGCCTTGCTTTAGCAAATATGGGGAAATGAAACAAGCATCCATCAGTTGAGGAATGGTTTTGAAGTTGTAGTAAAAGAAAGTGAAGATATCAAAGGACTTCTATGTAAACTAGAGTAATATGGAAAATTTGTATGAGCTGATACAGAATGATGCTTGTACAATCTGAAAATAACAAAAATTAAATAAAAATAGAACCAATTTGGTAGATCAGCAGGAAGAATTATTGCTTCTCCCATTCCTACCTTCCCAATTCTTCCAAATAAATTTGGAAAGCATAGCAAACTAAATATTGACTGGAAAATCTGATTTAAAAAAAACAAAAAAACAAAAAATTCCAGTTTTTTCCAGCCTTGGCCAGCACAGGGAGACAGACAAGGAGGGAGGTCTGCCAATCCTGAGGGTGGAATTTAGTCAAAAATAAAGAGCCAGAAATGGAGGAATTTCAGTAGAGAGTGAAATTATGCCCCTTGGAAAGTAGAGGTCTCAAATCCATCACAAAAAAGTCTAAATTTGTTAAAGAACAGGCACCACCTCACATGCCTCTTATTCACTACCCAGTTCTTTTATTGATCTCAAGATTTGAGGAGGAGAACTCTGCCTAGGGATCTTGTGTTCCAGGGTGAGGAGTGATCTCAGGCTCGACCCGTATACTTAGAAGAAGTAAGTTCAGAAACAAGAAACAATTTTATGTCCCATACTCTAGGAGCAATTTCATGAATAAGTCCAGTCTGAGGTCTGCCCAGAAATAGCCAAGGCAGGAAGCCCAGACCAAAGAAGAGCCTGTCATTAAATGCCCAACCTGCAGAGCTTTGTAGATTGCTGACAGTGGCTGAGTCAAGCAGCTTTCTACAAAATCTTCAAAGTAGATAAGTCCTACAGAGCTACTGCTCATACCTAAACCCACGTCATAAACATACAGATCTTAATAAAATGCAGAAGAGGGGAGAGGGAGAGACAGAGTGGGGAGAGAGAGAGAAAGAGAGAGAGAGAGCTGT
>NC_058130.1:72485833-72560043 GCF_016433145.1 Gracilinanus agilis
GGAGAAATAGAGGGAGAGAGAGAGGGAGAGAGAGGGGGGGAGAAAGAGGGATGGAGGAAAGGAAGGAGGGAGATAGAAATAGAGGAGAGACAGAGTTGATCAATGTGGAAATTGATTAACTGTAAATGTCAGGAGTTTTATGATTTGTTTCTTTCTAATTACATGGGAGTGGGATTGAAGGACAGAAGGTGAATTTTGACTGATTAATCAATTTTGAAATTATTACAATAATGTAATTGGAAAATAGGGAGATCACACAATTTAATTCTGTGATAGGGACCAAGCTTAACCACATAGAAGAGTTATGAAAACAAACCTTCCTTCTTTGTGAAGGTACAGGATTATGGATATGAAATATTCCATATGTTGTCATAAATGTTAAACATATTATTCTAAATTCTTTGGATGTAAAATTTTCATTAGTTAATAACTAAAAGCCTTTCTCGTGATTACAAACGGTGTTTTTTGCCAATGGAATAAATATGGTAAATAATGACTGTATACACTGGAGTTTCAAGCTTGAGACTTTCATCTGATAGTGATTTATGTGTTCTATCAAGTAGTACTTCATTATCCATATTCAAAAGTTTTGGGCAATTTTCTAGTATTATTTCATGCATTGGTATAGTCAGCCTTTTGGATTTATCATGCTTATTTATCAGAAGACTCAGGAGACTTAATTGATGTGTACATAAACTTGTTATGGCAATTTCTTTAGTTTGTATAAAATTAGCAGCATGTATTATTTTAGTGTTTCCTTTTACTTTTATTCTGCGGATTTTTCTTCATTATCTGCACCTCTCCAAATCTGCCATTCTCTTTTTCAGAACCTTAGTACTTTTGAAAGATTCTCTATCATGTGTTCTAATTTGTCTATGGTTTTAAATATAATATTTAAACTTGGAAGACAATTTGCAGCCCAATTTTGAACCTTTCATTTTTTGTTGTTGTATATTCAAATTTCCAAGCCATTCTTCAGTTTTTAATTGCTGTACCATGATATTTGGTGCTCTGTGGCATGTTCTTTTCAAATTCTTTGCTGATTTTATTTATTATATTTATCTAATATGTTAAGCTTTTATTCATTTTTTGCTCATTTTTTCCTATTTTTTTCAAAGTCTTTCACTATTTGTTTATCTGATTAGGAGGTATTTTTAATTAGTCTTTTAGCCTCTTCCTTATATTCCTACTAACTTGTCTCTGACATTTGTCTTCATTTGTTTATCCTTCCCTCAATGATTATAGATTTTCATTTCTTTCAATTATACAGTAGAAACCATTTTTAAAAATTGGTATCTGATATTTTGTGATTCAGATTATCTCCTTTCCTTCTTTAACCCCACTGCTCCCTGAGACAACAGATAATCTCATATAGGTTATACTAGTGTTGTCATGAAAAACATACCTCAATCATTGAAGAATGCTTTCTTTCTTTTTATTTTCCTACATAGATCCCTGAAGCTAAGCATCCTCAGTAAATTTACAGTTGGATTGTGAGAGTCTGCCTAGCTCTCTGTAATAAACACTTTGGTGTAAATATTACTCTCAGCTAGGCATTTAGTTCCCTTTTCCTTGTTTCCAGAAGGCCTATCCTATCTAGTAGGCTCTTAGCTACTCTACTAACTTCACAATTGTATTCTTTTTACTTTGTGTGACTGAACAGAGTTAATATTTTATATTTTCTCTATTTGCAAACGTGAAAAAAATGTAGTTCAAACAACAATCCATGAAGTATAGATAACAAGCAAGGTGACCTGAAAACCATAATACGAGGGGATACATTTGGCCATGTTTTTCCTAAAAGTTAATGGAAAATATTTGTGCAGCTAAAACTAACCTAAAGATCTTAAATGCGACAATTCCTTTGCTACAACCTCAATGAAGATGTGTGATGCAAAGTTTCTAATTTAGTAGAAATCAAGAGTTGGGTCAGTCACATTATTCATTACTAATAATCTGCTGTTACGGAGATATCTTCAGTTTCATTTTATTTTACAGCAACAAAAAAAATAACACTGGATAATTATTTCCAAATGGGGGGCTTTGATCACAGTTCCATTAATGGTGGTGTAGTGTCTATTTAATCCAGTAAGATACAAAGTGAAAATGAAGTGTTGAACCTTGGAGCAGTTTCATTAATAGGTGCATGTTATAAACCAAAACACTATCCTATTTAAAAGGTAAGAACAAAATGGTTGTTTTTTTTTTTTTCAGAGCTGAAATCCCTTTAAATGTAGAAACTCTTTTCTTGACATCCTGTCACTTTGGTTTCATTTTGTTCCAAAGATATAGCAAATAGTTTTAACTATGCTTTTCTTAGAACAGTTATGTAATCATCCCCAATGTATGACTTTGGGGTTTGTTCTCCCTACTACTATTTCTCATGAAAACTGATATTGAAACAGTAATTTAAAAAAATCAGATAATAATCATTATTAGCAAATATAATTAGCAAAATGCAAAATCTCCATCTGTTCTGTATCTTTGCACTTGAATTAGGTTCAACCAAACTTTTCATGCTGGAGATGACATTCTTTGGAAGACCGGAGTGTCTCGGTGAAAGCTAGGAGTAGGAATCAATTTGTTAAAGTATTCAATGTTAATATTTTGGATCACAACAAGGTCTCTGCAGTTGAAAGCATTAATTCTACTCAGTATGAGTCTATCTTCATTTGTAAAAATGAAGAAGATTCATCCACACGGTCCCTTTTATCATAAATAATTTAACTCCAAGGATTTTAACATGCTTCAAATAATAGTTAGCGCTCGAATCAAAGTAGCTAAATGTAATCATATTTTTAATTGAAAGGAACCTAAGTGAGACTCACAGAATCACAGACCAAGAATTAGAAAGGAGTATATATATATATTTTTTTTTTCTAGTCATATTTTTTAAATGAAAGAACAGAGGTCCCAAGAATTTGATTGATTTTCCCTAAACTACATGAATATAAGTGGCAGAACCAGAATTTGAATTCTTGTCTTGTCATTCTATGTTGAGCTTTCTTTCCACTGTACACTTTGAGATCATCTAATCATCACCACTTTTATTAAACATTAAAATTAAAAAGATACTTTGGCCATATAATCATGCTTGATTGTTACCAAAAAAAACATTTGTTTTTCAAATGGAGAAACTGATTTTCAAGAATTGATATACCCACTGCCCACATTCTAATAGTTGCTAAGTGTTATAAGGCATATTGGAACCTAGACTTCCCTTGACTTCAAGTCTAGTGTTTTTTCTCTCATTACATGATGTTGGCTTTATTTTATAACTCCTTTAATTTACAAAGGAGGAAACTACAGTTTAGATAACATTTCTGACAGATTTATTATCTTTACATAAAGTTCTGCTTTACTATTATCCTATTTCTGATAATGCAATGTCTGTTCTTCAAGTTTTCTAGACCAGATGCTTGGAGCTTCTTTGATTCTTTACCTACTTTCATTATCTATATACGAGTCTGGTTTCTTTAATTAAAGAATCTTTTTTATTACAATAATTTTTTCCAGATTACATGTAAGTACAATTTATTTTCTGACATCTGGTGATCAGTGTTCCTATTCTCCCATATATCCTTCTTCCCTACCAAGAAGGAAAGTAATATTACATCATAAAATACCTATTCCCATGATTGTCATGTTGTGAAAGAGATACTGCTTACTCTAGAGAAAAAATAGATGAAATAAAGTTAAGAATTGTATATTTCAATCTGCATTTGGAATCCAGCTGTTTCTTCTATGAGAGTGGATATCCTTTTTCATTGTGAGTCCTCTGGAATTATCCTGGATCCTTGGCATGTTGATAACAGTTAAGTCATTCGTATATCATTGATCTTCATATATTATTGTCTCTACTGTGTACAACATCCTCTGTGTTCTGCTTATTTCACTTTGCATCACTGCATAAAAAATCTTTTTTAATTGTTAATCCATTTGTACATTATCACTGTGACACTGTATATTTATTACTGAATAGCTCATGCTTCAGTCAACTATCTTTTCCTAAATGTCCAAATCATCTTGTCTACACTACCAGAAAAATATCCCTACCGTTTTTGTTACATCACTTCTTAAAGAACCAACAATGCCCCTTTTTGTCACCCTTTCAGATTTAATTTTTTCTACTTGTTTTTCAAGGTTCTTAAAATGACTATACCCCTTCCATACACACACACACACACACACACACACATATTTATTTATATATCATATACAGTCTTGCATTGCTCCAAGACATAAACATGCACTATATTAAGGTATGGAAGACTTCTGATTCCTGTAAATTCCATGAGTTTTGCCACACTTGGTACACTGCTATCTTTTTTTTTCAGTGCTTTGTCTAAACTCTTCTTCTTCTTCCCCTCCAACCTAAGTAAATGCTAACCATTCTTGAAGTCTCAATTCGGATCTCAATTCAATCATGAAAACTACTCCAACTCACATTGATGTGTTCTGAACCGCAATTGCCCTTTTGGGCCACCTAGACTAGTACTTAACTGCTCTCTAATTGTTGCTGATTGAAAGATTTTCCCACTTGTTTCATTTGTGTAATTGACCTCCCCAAGTAGAGTGAAAACTCATTTGTTTTCCTTTACTTATGATCTGGAAAAGAACTTGAATTCTGAAGAGTTAATGATGTGCATCACACAGAGGTTAATGGGTAAAAGTATGGTGGGTGTAAAAATGCTGCAACAAATAAACATCAAGGAAGTCTAAGAAAGAACAGTAGCAAGAGATGACATTAAGGAATTTTATAATAAAAAGGAAAGAAAAGATGGTCACATCATGACATGTAATGCAAGGTGGCTAACAGAAACTTTTTACTTCTGTAATTTCTAACGGTCACAAAAAGTCAGTTAGACGTCTTAGAATCCTCAGAAAGTCAGTTGGAACTTGAAACTATAAATAGAGGTGAAGTTCCAACTGATGGGGCTTTTGCCTCCTGTGACTTTCACTGTGGCTGGAGGCTTTTGCTTAGGCCTTTTGGCTTGGCTTTGCTTCGCCTTGGCCTGTGCTTATCTTGTCTTGGGGAAATGTAAACCTATCTCATTTCTCTGGACCTCTCCCTGATCTCTCCATCCATATCCCTCCCCTTCCTCTGAATTTCCTGTGGGTCCTGGATGGAAGGGAGGTCTTGGTGATTGAACATTGTGGGTTTTAGTTTCTATAGACAAGTAGAGTATTCTCAAATAAGTTACCCCTAGTTTTAGTGATTTAATAAGGATTTTACTTAAAAGGCAGTCAAATCTCCCGACTGGGAAAGCAGGACTCTCTCAGTCTAAACCTCTCCGTGACCCATCCCCAACCATCACCCCTCTCCCTAGCAGCAGTTAGAAATCCTGAACCTCTTTCCCTCTGACTAATCTGAGATTAATAAATTCCTTTGTTACCTATTCAAACCTCTGGTGAATCATTGTATTGAAAATTGAGGCAAGGGCTAAAGAGGGAAGGAATCATTTTCTTTTTATTTCTTGAGAGAACTAGGGGCATCCATCTTGGCAGGAAGTACCTACCCAAGACTTCTTCCAGCCATCAGTTTGACTGGCAGGGAGGAGCCCTCTCAACTCCTCCCTCAAGAGACTTTAGAAATTAACAAGAGAAACCCTCCAGCCAAAAACCTAAACATTTCTGACTGGTCTTAATTTCCTCCCTGTATCCTCTGTCTCAAGCCTCTGGGAATAAACGTGTTTGAGCTGCCCTCTCCTACATACCCCATTTCCTTTATCTCCTATATACCTTCCTATACCTTCTTTCTTCCTCCAATCACCTTATTATCACCTAATATCCCCTTTATCTTTACTCATACCTAAATTGCCTCTAGACCCACTCAGATTACTCACTTTTTTATAACAGACAGCAACAGGTTAATAGGAAGATGAGAGATTGTTCCACTAGTACTTTGTATTGTTGAGAGAAAACAAAAAAGAACTAAAACATTTTGGGTTGGATCCTTTAAGCAAAATTTGGAAGGGCATGGGGAAGAATCACATGGGATTGGCAGTCATGGTGATTCACATTGTGAAATTTCAAAATAAATAAGATGACAGTTCCATTTGAATATTTAAGAATTATGATTTAAAATCTAGGGCTAGAAGAAGCCTTAGATGTGTTATGTTTTGGTCCATATTTTAGGGAAGAGAAAACTGAAATTCTAAGATGATAATTGTAATAACTTACTTAATTTGCTCTTTTCTGGGGCCATCTAACACAGTTTCTCATTTTGTCTAACTTTATCTTTTTGAATCCTGTCCCTGGGGTATTCTTTGATGAAATTTAATGATGAAACTTAATGAAAACTGGAAGCAAACTAGAGACTCATCCCTGACTTTGTCTTCATACACTTGAATCTCAATTTACTGCTCATACATATTCTTGACTCTTAAATGTCCCTGGGTGATATCCTGAATGACAGGTGACCTCTGTAGGTGTTGGAAGTAATTATTCCATAGTTTCCATAAAAAAATTTAAGATTTGCAAAGAATGCTACATCCATATTTTCATTTGATCCTAATGACCATGGGAATGAGTAACACAAGTGGTTTGACATTTTACAGAAAAAGAAACTGAAGTTCTCTGGATTTAAAAAGCTAACCCTCAAACCGAATGCTTGAAATCAGTCAATTAAAATACTTTTATTCAGCACTTACAAAGAGCCAAGTGGTGGAGAAACAAAGACCAAACTTCAACAGCTCTATGGAGTTTAATTGTAGATGAGGAGACAACATGTACATCAATAAATATTCTATACAAATTAAATATGGGGGACTTGATCCTGGAAGCTATGTAGATCAGAAAAGGCTTCATCTAGGTGTCATCTGAATAGCGTTATAAGGAAAATAAGAGATTCCTAAAAAATGGAGGTGAACTGAGATTACACTCAAGGCCTTGGCTAGTGAAAAAGTATGGAATTGAGAATTAAAATTATGAATGTGCTGGAATCAGCTCAAATCAACTCACAAGAGACATTTTTTTAATATATAGTGTAATCATTTATACATTAGAAATTGGTAGATGCTACAAAATAGGATTTAATTTAATGTTGTCAGTTGCCTAAAATTTAAGAAGTGAATGACAAAATGTTAATCATATAGATTAAATTTAAAAGTTTGTCCAAGAGCTATTTGTTAAATAATAATTAGTATAGAATAATGCATATCAAGATGAGCAAAAAGGAGTGTAGAGTATAGAAGAAGCTGTATTATATAAGAATGGGACAGTTCATTAGGGACAAGCTATGAAGGACTTTCGAATTAGCAGAGGAATTTATATTTGATCCTAGAGGTGCTTGGGAACCTTTGGGAAAGGGGAAGGAAATGCATAATTATATCACACTGCTATAGGTCAGGCACTGTCCTGTGTGTTTCACCAATAGTCTCATTTGACTCTTTATCCTCACAATAATCCTTTGCAGTAGATGCTGTTATTATACTCATTTTTCATTTGAGGAAACTAAAACGAACAAGCATGAGTTATTTGACCAGAATCATGCAACCAGTAAGTATCTGAACCCAGATTTGAAATCAGGATTTCCACTCTGCAGGTCTAGTATTCTGCCCACTGCATCATCTAGCTGTCTCCCATTTGATATGTATTTGAAGACATAACTGAATTTTTGGAAGAGCATTTTGACAGCTATGTAGAGGACTATTTGTGGTAAGTAGAGATGAGCTGGATAAATCAGTGACCATGTGTAGAGAGAGAAGGAGATGAAAACAAAAGTTATTTCAGGAATGGAAATGACAAGACTTGTCAACTAGTTGTTTATATGAGGGAATGTAAAATAAAGAATGAAGGAAAATGGTTAAACTTGTGAGCAAAGTTGACTTAAAAGATTCTAATATTTTCAATATGTAGAAAGTGTATTTGATGAGAAGTGGAACGAGTTTTAATATGAAGCTGTTGAGTTGAAGATGCATGACCCCACTTACTTGAAATATTTAATAGGCAGAGATATAAATAGATTCTGAGATTGGATATATTTATTTAGGAGTCATCAGCACTGAAAGGAAGATTATACTTATGGTAGAGGTTAGGCTACTAAGGGAAAGAATGTAAAGTAAGAAATTCAAAGACCAATCACTGAAGTGTTCCCACAGTTAGGGTTGTGTGATTTACATAAGGAATTAGAAAGGTAAACTAAGAAGGAACAGTCAGAAATGGAAAGAAGAGAGAATATATAGGAGGGAAA
The DNA here is from genome assembly GCF_016433145.1 of Gracilinanus agilis. Taxonomy (NCBI): domain Eukaryota; kingdom Metazoa; phylum Chordata; class Mammalia; order Didelphimorphia; family Didelphidae; genus Gracilinanus; species Gracilinanus agilis. The sequence goes on from NC_058130.1 coordinate 72,494,028, forward strand.
AGGTGTTGAGATGTTGAGTAGGATGAGAGATAAGAAATAGCCATCTAATTTGCCAATTAAGAGATCTTTAGGAACTTTGGAAATTCAACTTTCAGGAGAGCAAGGTCAAAATATAGATTAGAACAGATTGATATGTGAGAAAAGAGGATGTGGATACAAGTGCTAATAGATTTTCTAGTATATAAAAGGCTTTTTTCCTAATCAGTGGCAGAATCAAAATTCAATCCTAAATCTACTAACTCCATATGCAGCCTTCTGGTTCAGAGGGAAGAGTATTTGAGCTGGAGTTGGAAGACATGGGTTTGACGTCTGTCTCTCTCACATACTATATATGTATGCTCTTTGGCAAGTCATCAAATATTCTCTGCCTCAGTTTCATCATCTAAAGTAGGAGGAGATCTGGATGAGAGGGTCTCTACGGTGGTTTCCAAATAGTATCTCAGTGATGCTTTGAACAAATATCTTAACACTGGAGTCATTTAGTTACTCTAGGGATGGGAGAGATGGATGAGTGTGAGTAATGAGAATGATAGAGAGGTTGATCTAAGTACCAGATAACAGATTTTTCATTGAACATTTTTTTCCTTGAAAGCTTTTTATAGGTTGAGGACTTCCTGAATAAGAATATTCAACATTCTGACTTCTTAACGTAGGACATCTTTCCACCAAGGTGTAATGCAAACTTTAACAAACATGGCTCTGAGACACATTGAAATTCAGTGACTTGTCTAGGGTCATACAGCTAACAAATATAAAAAGTGCCATTTGAAATAGGTCTTCAAAGTTTGTGCAAATGAAATAAATACAATATGTTAGGCGCTTCACAAATTAAAAAAACACTTTAGAACTACAGACTATTATTAAGGATAGGGTCAGGATTGGTGATTTAATTGGTATAAAGAATGCCCTAAAGAGGAAAATTCATCTATCAATACAAATCAGAATTTTTCATTGAAGTTATTTTCTTAAAAAACTACCTTCCTAGACACTGAGAGTTTAAGAGATGCACCCATGAGAGGTTAAGTTTTTTACTCAGAGTCAAACAACCAGTAAATATCAGACCCAGAATTTGAATTCAAGGTTTTCCTATCTAATTCTCTCTCTTTGATTCTCTACTGCCTTTCTAGTTAGGATTATCAATAAACCAGGGAAACAACTGATCGCATAATTTTAAAATCATTTATTAATATATCGGATGGTACATGCCAAAATTAATATAAAAGTGCTGAAAAGACTTTGTAGAGAGACACGATGAAGGTAAAGAGGGGGATAAAGAGTGCTTCTTGAAGAAAGTAAGGAAATGGAAAGTAAGGATTAATGAATGTTTGCCTCCTCTCTTTCACATCTCGCCTTTAAAACTAGAGCAAAAAAAGAAGGAGAAGAAGAAAGTCATTGTAGACAGAGAGAATAGTACATGCCACAGTGCAGAGGTAGGGGAAAACCAATATATATTAAGGAAAGAGAAGAGAAGAGTTTTGTTGTATACATTCTAGAGGAAAAAGATTTAGAAATTCCCCAGACAGTACATTCCTTTACACTTTAATGAGAATTACCTTCACATTTGTTTCATTTCTCCTATATCATGTAAGATGTTTTCATTTAGGTATACTGTTTAACATCTTTTTAATTTAACATTAAAATTAAACATCTTTGTTAAAATGTTAGAATGTAAAGATGTTAAAATTTAACATCTTTGCACAAAATTACTCTAATTAGGAATGCAGAGAAAAGGAGCATTCATGAAGAAGAAAGACAAGTCCTTGGCAACAACATGATATCACTCTTGGCTAAGCATTAGCCTTCTTTTCAGTATAACTCTTCGAACTATGGAGAGGTTTGATTATGGCAAGTTCCAGTTGGCACATTCCACAAAGGTGAAGGCATTCACAAAAATCAAACATAATCCACAGGAGCCAAAAAGAAAAGAAACAAACAAACAAACACACTTCTTTTTGAGCAATCAGAAATGCCTTTTGTGGTAGGTATCCCATGATATTTGGCATATGGGCAAGGACAACTCTTATTGAACCATAAAAGGTGATAAACCCTCCACATCTGACTAATTCCCAAGATTCTCATTCTCTCTCACCTGACCCCAACTATTTGTAGTATCCTACAAAAAAAAAAAATCTAGACGTCAGTTAATTAATCAGCTAGTAAAGGTAATATATGCTTGAATCACACAGAGGAACTACCCTAAAGTCTCTACATAATTCATTTCATCACATTTTTCACTGTACATGCCCTTGATTTGCCAAAGATAGTAGCACCCTCACTATTCCCTGTAGAGTCCTAAGCCCACAAGTTCATATCCTTCTCATACTTCTCAACCCACTAAGCTTTCACAAGTTTTGGATTATTTGGGGTAGGAGGGAATGGGGACAGGAGGAGTGATTCTGTAATTCTGACTCCAAAATAAGCTTCATAAATCACTAAAACATGAAAACTCTCAAATGCCCACCACAGAAGACAATTTCTTTAACCTAACTATCTCATTATAGTCATTAAGTGTGACTTAAATGATTTACCTTTTTATGGCCATGTGATAAATTAAAGAATAGACTATAAAATTTTTATATAACTAAAATGCAAAGAAACATTGGTTTAACTCTACTATGCCTCCTCCCAAGAGGTAAAAGTAGAGAAAATAAGTTAGTTAATAGATTGGCAGATTGGGACTCACCAAAAAGCAGCTTCATAATCAATCAGAGAAAACAAAGAGAAAGTCCTAGCATACTGGAGTCCCACTCATTCCTTACTCCGCTAGGTATTTCATATAACCACTAGTTCCTCTCAATCTCGACCTTGTTCACTCATTGCCTTTAGAATTATTGTTCTGATCTTGTACTGCTCTAGGTTTCTTCAGACCTCTACAAGATCCCAATAAATACCTGGATCCTATGAGATCTGCCTCATATCATCACTTTCTGTGTCCAGCTTAGGATGGAGTGGGATATATTACTGAGAGGAGTCACAGCATACAGCAAATGACTACTTCTACTGTCTCCCAAGGCTTTCCAGATTCAGTAGCCTCAAATCTCAACTACATGCAGGGAGGAAATAGCATAAAAAATATCCTTTCAAGAGGCAACAGAAGATTAAACTTGAGAGTACTGAAAAAAAATGCATATGCATATGCACATAGGACTTCTAGGAATCTAATTATGAAACAATTTTGTATAAATATGAATAATAGGGAAGATAATAATCATCATGGTCAGTCCATTCCAATATAACAGAAATATGGATATTACCTAAATTAAATTACAGATTTGGTGCCATATAAATCAAGTCACCAAGGAGTTATTTTATAGATCTAGAATAATATAATTTATCTGGAGAGAAAAAAAGTTCAAGAATTTCAAGGAAAATAATGGGGGAAAGTAAAAATAAATGGAGCTTAGAAGTGTCATGTGTCAAATTATGCTCAAGTAGTAGTCAATAAAATAATTTTGGGGCTGTTAATAATAGAAAAGTTAATAATTGGTACGGATTAAGTAAACAAGATCTATAAGCAGTAGATGCAGGAATATGATGTTAAACAAACTCAAGAACACTAACTGCAAGAGGATAGATATTTTATTTGGTAAAAATATTAGGAACTCTAATAGATTTAATTTAAAACAATAATTACTATCATCTTACACAATAAATTTTAAGTGGATACATGAAATTATTATGAATAGATGTATTTTTAAATATATCTTTCACAACTGGAGTTAATATAAGTATCCCTTCCTAAATATGTGATATATATTATTCATAAAGGATAAAGAGAACAATTTTATCATTACTAATCAATAATTAATATCGATTATATGAAATTGAAAAACTTCTTCATGATCCATGTAGTTAGAATCAGAAGATAGTCAGGACATCATAAAAAGAAAGGTCTCAATATTAGGAAGATTAAAATTTAAAACCTCACTAATAAATTTAATGATGATGATGATGATGATGATGATGATGATGATGATGATGATGGTGGTGGTGGTAGTGGTGGTGGCTATTATAATAATACCTAGCATTTACATAACTCTTTAAAGAATGTAAATCATTTTAGAAATATTACCTCATTCATCCTCTCAATGAAACTTGAAAAGTATATGATATTATTTTCATTTTACAGATTAGGAAAATGAGGCAGAATAAAGTTAAATTACTTGCCTAGTCATATAGCTAGTGTGGGAATTAAACTGGGGTTTAAATCATCTGATATATATCCTGCAAACAAATTCCTGTTGTGGAATTTAAACTTGGGTCCTCCTGACACCAGGTCCAGCACTCAATATACACCTTCTTGCTTAATTTATACTGGTTATATGATCTCAGGTTACTGTCTAAAGTAATAAGCTACAAATTAGGGGGCAATCAGCATTGGTAGAAGTGATTTTCTTATTTTGGAGTTCTCTATAATCAATGAATTGGGAAATCTAGTCTCTATTCATGTGCTAGGATCAGAGAGAAAATACTTGGGGCTTAGGGGGAATTCTTCAAAACAAATTTCCGGTAAAGGTATCATATTCTACATATTTAAATATTTTATACAAGTATATGAATAAGATTAATTTCTCAATAAATAAATGATCAATTCATAGTTCATAAGTAAATTAATGCAATTTATTAAGAAAAATCAGAAAAAATGTCTTCCAAATCTTAAATGATAACTGAAATGCAGATCATAATAATGAGGTTCTTGCTCACACCTATCAACTTTATAAAGAAAACAAAAGAAGAAAAAAGCAGTTTTGGATGTTTTTGAGAAGACAGGAACTCTAGCACATTGTTGGAATTGTGAATAGGTTGTAATATTCTGGGAAATTACTGAGAAATAAACCCACAAAATCATGAAAAATTGTCTAACTTATGGCCATGTGAAGGCATTTAATTCCAGGAGGTCAGAGACAGAAGGAATGTATCTATATATAAAATACACATACATATACATATATATGACAACACTGTTGTGACAAAGAACTTATAAAAAAGATGGGTGCTTTTCAATTAGCAAATGATTGAACAAATTTTGATAAATATAATTATATTGTATTATATCACAAAAATGAGGGAAATGTCTTATTTAGAAAATATGGGGAAATTTTATATAGTCTTAGGCTACATGAAGTAACCAAAAAAAATGTGAGAGAGAGAGAGAGAGAGAGAGAGAGAGAGAGAGAGAGAGAAACTGACATCCTGACTACAATGATCTGTCAACAACTCTGAAAAACCTCAGAAATTTGACCAAAACAGTCATCTATCAAGATCTCTACAGAAACATTATTGTGATCATTTCTAGTTAGACAAATGAAAGACTAGAGTTACAGAACCAGACATGATGCATTCTGAATTTTGTCAAGTATTTTGTATTCTTTCACTATGTATTTTTATTACAAATATGAGGTTCTATCTGGAATGAAATAACTACATTTCTCTCCAAATCCAATCACATTACAAAACAGCATCCTTCTTAAACAGTCATAATCTTTGTGTATCATGGGCCCCTTTGGAATGTGTAGATGAACATATATAAGTTGACAGATATATTTATGTATATGTATATGGATGTCTTACCAATCTGTCCTCTTATAGGTCCTCCTCCCTCATTAAATAAATGAAAATAAATCAACCTCTCAATACATAGATGTATAGTCAAACAAATATATATCACTACATTGCTAGGTATCAAGATGTATTTCTTTTACTATATTTTAAGTTCATCACTTCTCTGACTAGAGGTAAATGGCATGTTTTATCTTGTGCTTTTGAACTGGGGTCCATTATTGCACTGATCAGAATTCTAAAATCTTTCAAAGTTTTTTAAGGTTATTATTATTCTTTTCTATGTGTTAGCAATCAGTTTCCTTTAAATTATTCATATACCTCCTTTCTTATGGCACAATAATATTAAAATTTATTTATATATCAAAATATGTTCCATCATTCCCAGTAGATTGGCATCTCCTTGGTTTCCACATTTTGGTTATCAGGAAAAAAAAACTGCTAAAATAATTTTTTACAGACAAGTTCCTGTCCTGTTCCTTTGAGGTTTTTTTTGGAGGAATATGTCCATTAGTAAAGTTAGGGTTGAAGACTGGGTATAGATGACAAATTTTGGGATCATAGTTGCAATTTACTCTATAGAAGGACTGATACAATTCACAGTTCAATGAACTCTCTACTAATGTATCCATTTTCCAATAGCCACACCAATATTTATCATTTTCCTCTCTTGTCATGTAAGCCAATTTTATTGCTCTGAGTTAGAACTTGAAGGTGACTTTAATTTTAATATTTCAAAAATTTGTTCTCTAGTGCATTTTTGTTTGCATTTTGATAGCTTGGATTTTTAGCTAGTGAAAGTTATCTATTTACATTCTTTTCTGATTTATATACTTGGAAATTGTTCTTACTTTCATAAATATGAATCATATACTTTTAATCAATAATATTGACTATGAAACTTTCATCAAAGAAACTTGTAATTATTTTTTCTGGTTCCCTAAATTTAACTCCTAATTTTAACCACATTAGATTTATTATAAACAATAATATTCTATTTAGAATCCTGCTTCAAGCCTTTCCCCCAGACTAATCTATCTTCCACATAACTAGCAAAGTTATTTTCCTAAGTAGCATATATATAGCTATGACATCCTATACTCAATAAATTAAAATGGATCCCTATTATATCTAAGATAAATTGTAAACTTTTCCATTTGATGCTTAAAACCCTTTAAAAATTAGATTTATCTTATCTTTTCAGTATTGTATACATTTCTCTTTTGTGGAATCTATGGTCATGCCCAAGTATAAAACACTTCATTCCCCATATTTGTACATATTCCTGATATATTTGTGTATGATGGAAAGATCAAGGGTAATCACCTTCATCTGTGGCTGAGGTAGGGTGAATGTATAATGTATTGGAAATGAGTAGGTTGATGAAATGAGTGATTTATGTGCTGTGGGAGAGCCAATATGTATATTGAAGTCTCCTAATATTAGGATAGGAGTGGAGGAGGTGAGAAACATTATGATCTATATGAGGAACTCATTGAGGAAGGAAGGGGAATGACCTGGGAGTCTATAGACAATAACTACTGGAGAGCTATTTTTTATTTAAACCTTTCAATTTTAACCAGTGTGTGAAGGTGCAGCCAGCCCTGGGAAGCGTGACTATGTAGGCTGTATCATCTGGAGGAAGATGAATTTCAGAAAGAGCTAGTAGAAGGAAAGAGTCATAGAAGATCCAGTGGAAGGACTATTTGATTGAAACTTAGGTGTGTGAGAGAAAAATGGAATGAGGAATTCATTTGAGAATGGATATTCTCTGTCATTCAGACTTACTGAACATATTAACGGTATGACCGGGTATGAGAATGTACATCACTGAGTATGGAACACCAATCTTTCTTCCAAAGAAAGTTGGAGATTGGGCTGGAGGAAAATGTAATATGAGAGTCACATAGTCAGATAGTCAGATGGAAAGTCTTGCTTCATTATTCCTCTTCCTGTTGAAAGGTAACATCCACATTAGGAGAAAGAAATCTCATTCCCAACTAATATTCCTCTTCCTTTTTTCTCAAAGGATGGATGCAGTAGAAGGAAGACCTGAGATCAAATAAATGGCAGGTTACTTCCTTTTGCATCAGAGATTCTCCTTATGATTATTGAATGGTTGGGATGACAGCAGAAAAGGAAATTCCTTTGTGCTGGCACAGATAGAAGACATTGTTTTGAGTGAGATGGAAGACACCCAGTCTGGGCTCTTTATCCTTTACCTCAGGTGATGCATTTTGCCTAGTAGGAGGAGGAAGGTACAATGCAAATAATTGGAAGGATATTTGGTTCCTTTTCTTGCCTGGTTTACTCATGTCATCATCTAATCTATTATATTATTTTATATACTATATACACATATAGTATATAAATATACACTATTCTTTTATATATATATATAATAAAATATACTATATTATTTTATCTTTTTCCCCAAGAATAGCATGAGATATTTTATCAAAATTTTCATGAAGATCTATTTGCCTTATATCTACTGTATTCCCTAGAACAATTAATTAGGTCAGTATCCCTGTTACAAAAAGGAAATAATCTTAATTTGGCATGATCTGCCATTGACTGAGCTATGCTAGTTCTTGGTAATCACTGCTTCCTTTCATGAATGTCAGTGAATCATGTCTTTTTTTTACATGTCAATGGAATTTTTTATATTCATTTTCTTCTGTTTTGCAATCCACTTTTACTCCCTCCCTCTCACCTCTCCAGAAGACAGGTAATGTAATAAAGATTATGTGTGTGTGTGTATATATATATATATTTCCAAGTTTGTCAAGTTGTAAAAGAAAATACATTGCTTATGCTAGAAAAAAATTCATAGAGGAAATAATGTTATATTTTCATTTGCATTCAGACTCCATCTGTTCTTTCTGTGATGGTTTTTTTTTCATGATGAGTCTCTTGGAGTTCTCATGGGTCCTTGTCTTATTGATAAGAGCTAATTCATTCACAGTTGATCATTATACATTATTGTTGTAACTGTAGACAACATTCTCCTTACTGTGCTCACTTCTCTTTATTTTTGGCTTCTTACAAGTCTTTCCAAGTTTCTTTGTAGTCATTTGTGTTTGTCATTTCTTATGACACAATACTATTCTACCACAAGAACATACCACAACGTATTCAACCATTTGTGAATTGATGGACATCCCTTCAGTTTCCAATTTTTTGTCAGCACAAAATAAAAAGAGCTGCTATAAATACTTTTGTACAGGTAGGTTCTTTATCTTTAATCTTTTGGGGGATACAGACTTAGTAGTGGTATTACTGGATCAAAAGGTATGCACAGTTTTGTGGGCTTTTGGACATGACTCCAGATTACTCTCCAGAATGGTTGTATCAGTGCACACCTATGCCAGCAGTGTATGTATCCCAATTTTTCCACATCCCTTCCAGCATTTATCTTTTTTCTTTTTCATCCTGTTAGCCAGGCTGATAGGTGCGAGATGGTATCTCAGTAACCATGCCTTTAAAAGTTCATTTTAAAGTTTTTTCATCAATGGAACTCAAGTTTACTATTTATAGTTTGAAGATGTAAATGTCACCATGCCCCTCTGGTACACACACTTTTAAAAATACTGAAATATTTACTTTTCTCCACTAATAAATTGACACTTATGTAATGATCATTGAACTTTCACTGATAATGACTCTAATCATTTTATCAATGTTTTTAGTACTTAAATAAGAGTTCATTTGGATATTCTCTTATCAGAAGAGGATATTGAGCTGAATAAAGACTGTCATTTCACATGGGATTGCTAAAAAATAAGCCTATAATTCATTATTTATTTAATGTTTAAGATGGTGGGGAAGGAAAATTACTTGAAATTTTCCTTGCAGAAAATAATGTTCCATAGTCAATCAATTCCCCCCTCCTTCCTATGGAGAGATGTTTTCTTTGCTATAGGAAAGGGATGAATCTCTTTCTTCTAGTGAAAATCAGCACCTTTTCTAAAATGTCTAATCTTAGAGAATTCCTTGAGCATTCAGAGAATATGTGACTTTCTCAGAAACACAAAGCAGCATATAGTATAAGTAAAACTTGAACTCAGGCCTTTGCATTTTAAAACTAGTTCTCTTTCAACCATATCAGTTTCTTCTTCTGTGAAATAATAGAATTAGGTGGGGAAATATGATTTGTTTTAAATAATATTCTCTTACATTTTAAATTTGGAGAAATGCATCTAATTCAGGAAAAACAGGATAGGCTTTTGTTGTATCTTATTATATATTATATCCTGCTCTGTTACTGTACATATAACTTCAAAATTACATTATTTTAATATGAATTTCCTTAGTATAGATATTATAATATGAATTTCCTTATTATATATATTGTAGCCTGCTCTGTTACTGTACATATAGTTTCAAAATTACATTATTTTAATGTGAATTTCCTATATAAAAGGCTTTTGTACAGTTTTTGCCAAGTGTATTAAGAAGAAAAATTATTACAGAAGAAACTATTGATTAAAAAGTGCTCCATATCATCTGTTTGATTAGATAATGCAGAAGAACTGGCTCAGTTCCAAGTAGCAGTTATCCCAGTGGGAAAGCCTATAACTTGTAGCTACAATAATATCTCTATAGGCATAATAAATTTATCTGCAATTGGACCAATTGAGATTTCATGGTCTACAGCATTATGAATTTGTCAGATCTGTTCAATTGTTTCAAACAAAATGACCCCATCATATTGTTCATGCCATTTGGATAAGAAAATCAAAATGAAAGGATCTAAAATTAGGTTGTGTACTGACTCTGGGCAATTGGTCTTTGTCCAGAATCATTTTCCTATCTGTTGATAGATTTTCTTTTGCCATAACATTCACAACTCATTTGTGCCTAGTCATAGCTCATTAGCCATCTGGTCTTCTATTATCCCAAATTTTGGAAATGTGTATAATTTTAATAAGCTTTCTGTAAATCATTTTTCTTAAATCTAACAAGGAAATATATGGCACTTGGTCCACAGTCCACATGAAATGTATCATATTGTTATTGTCATCTTAAGAATAAAATGGTAATGGAAAAATTTTAATTAATTCAGTGCTAGAAGAAAAAGCAATTACTTTTCCAACTTCATAATATACAGAAAACCAATATTCTTTGTATATAAATACGGTACATTCATATAAATGTATATTCATGATCACCAACAATGATTTTCCAAATCATAAGTATTATTTGTCACAAGCAGTGATGTGGGTTACATTGTAAAATTACTCCATCTTTTCTATTTTTTAAATTTACTCAGGGCAGAAATTGAATTACCTTTCATCACAGATTATTTATATATTTTGTTGAATGGGGGGAGGGGAAAGAATGTCAGTACTTCTCCTATATTATAGCCTTTAAAGACCTGATTCATTGTGATGTTTTCTTTTTGGGAAGAACCATTTTTACCCTATGATTAAAGAAAATCTAGTGGTGATAGATGTAGAAAAATAGAGGGTCCCATTTGTTGAGAACTTAATCAAAAGAATTAGCCAACTATTTAAAATTTTGTTTTCTTTATTAGAATTTAAACTTCTTGCAAGTAGGGATTATGTGATTCTTTTTTACCTGAATCCCCAGAGCCTCACATAGTGGCTGGCAAATGATGGTTACTTCATAAATAATAATTAATTGTTTGAATGCTTTTAGATACCAAGGAAGAATAATTTTGGACTAAGCGATTCATGATAATGCACTTGCTTTGTGTATTTCTATGGCTATTGTGAATCAATATTGCTACACATATTTGTTTCACTATGCCTTTTTATGAATGGATTAAGTTTCCCCCCTGGATTATCAGGTCGACTCATATGCGAAAGTCAACCCTCATGAATTTTTGGACAACCTGACCTCTTGGGACACAATCTTTTAACCAGTTTCATGGCCTCTTGTTCGTATTCTAGTCCATTCTCTATCCTATTGTCTCCATCCTTATAGCATTCTGTACATCATTCATTCTGTCTCTACTAGCCAGTTGTCATCTCACTGAAATTATTTATTCCTTTGAATAATAACTACTGCACAACTGTCACATGGAATGACATAAAATATGGAATAATATAATTTATTAACTCAAGTCACTGGATAACACAACATACATACAAATTTAATTTGATAGAAAAAAAGAATTCTTGACAAAAAACATAGTGCTAGAATACTGAGAGAGATGGACAGAGATAGAAGGATTCAGACAGAGGCAGGGAGGCAGATCAAGACAGAGATAGGGATACATTGAAAATTTAAAACTGAAATTGGGATCTTATTAAAAAAAGAGAGAGAGAAAAGAATAAATGAAAGGGAGGACAAGATATCCTTCAACAGGAGCACATCCATTTCTCCCCTGTTATTGTTGACTTCAACTTCCCATTCACCAATAAATTCTGAACCAAAAGTTCTGCTTGTTTCTGCCTCCACAGCAGAAATTACAAAGGGAAGTTTTAACTCTCCTTTAAACTTATTACCATTTCACTTATTTGATTAAGGCTTTTTCTTGACCCATAGTCCTTTATACTCTTACTAAGGCTTTTCTTTATACAAAAGGGTTTTTTATGTCCAATAACTTTATAATTTATTTTAAGGAGTGTAAAATCATGCTGGCTTTTTTCTTTCTTTCAGCAATTTATTGGGGTTTTGTTTGTTTCATTTCGTTTAGAATTTCATTTTTTCCTTTATTTTATTTGTGACAAATTAACATATAAGTTTTCCAAGACTGCATGATTCAAATTGTCTCCCTCCCCTGCTTCCCTTCCCCCCTCCCAGAGTTGATAAGCAATTCCACTAGGTAAAAAATGTATTATCACTCAAAATCTGTTTCCATATTATTCATTTTTGTAAGAGAGTAATCTTATAAAACCCAAACCACAAATCATACATCCAAATAAGTAATAAATCATATGAATTTTTCAGCATTTTTACTCCAACAGTTCTTTCTCTAGATGTATATAGAATTCCTTTTCATAAGTCCCTCTGAATTGTCCTGGATCACTATATTGCTGTTAGTAACAGTCTATTACATTTGATTGTCCCATGATGTTTCAGTTACTGTATACAACGTTCTCCTGGTTCTGCTTATTTCACTCTGCATCAGTTCATGTAAGTCCTTCCAGTTCTTAAATAAATCAACCACTTCATCATTCCTTATAGCATAATAGTATTCCATCACCATCATATACCACAATTTGTTCAGCCATTCCCCAATTGAAGAAAATCCCCTCAGTATATAATGTTTTGCTACTACAAAAAGCACAGCTATAAGTATTTTCATACAAACAGGTTCAGCCCCAATTTTTTTTATCTCTTTGGGATATAGACCTAGTAGTGGTAATCAAAAGGTATGTATTCTTTTACAGCGTTAGGGTATAATTCCAAATTGCTTTTCAGAATGGTTGGATCAATTCACAGTTCCACCAACTGTGTATTAGTGTCCTAATTTGCCAAACCCCATACAACATTTATTAGTTTCCTTACTGTCATATTGGTCAACCTATTAGGTTTAAGGTGGTACCTCAGAGTTGTTTTATTTGCATTTCTCTAGTCAGGAGAGATTTTGAACATTTTTTCATATGTTTTTTTTTATAGCTTTGATCTCTTCCTGTGAAAACTGCCTATCTATATCCCTTGCCCATTTGTCAATTGGGGAATGGCTTGGTTTCTTATAAATATGACTTAGTTCTTGATATATTTGAGAAATTAGACCTTTATTAGAGAAAATTGTTATAAAATTTCCCCCCAGTTTGTTGTTTCCCTTCCACTCTCGATTGCATTGGTTTTGTTTTTACAAAAACTTTTAAATTTAATATAATAAAAATAATACATTTTACATCTTGTAAAGTTCTTTATTTCTTGTTTGGTCTTAAATTCTTCCCTTCTCCATAAATCTGACAGGCAAACTACTCTATTTTCACCCAATTTGCTTTTATATCACTCTTTATATTTAAGTCATAGGCCCATTTTGAACTTATCTTGGTATAGGGTGTGAGATATTGACTTAACCCTAATTTTTGCTCTACAGTATTCCAAATTTTCCAATAGTTTTTGTCAAATAATGAGTTCTTATCCCAAAAGCTGGGATCTATGAGTTTATCAAACACTAGATTGCTGAGGTCATTTACCCTTTGTCTATTCAATTGATCCTCACTTCTCTTCCTTAACCAATACCAGACTGTTTTGATGACCACTGCTTTCAAGTACAGTTTAAGATCTGGTACTGCTAGACCACCATCCCTCATATTTCTTTTCATTAGTTCCCTTGGTATTCTAGATCTCTTGTTCTTCAAGAGGAATTTTGTTATTTTTTTCTAGTTCTATGAAATTTTTTTATAATTTGATAGGTATGGCAAATAATAAGTAAATTAATTTTAGTAGGAGAGATGGAGAACAAGAGAGATTTATCATTTCTTTTTATGCAAATTCAATTTTCATCATTCTTTCTGATGTGGAGGTGAGCCTGGGATCCCAATAGTTATGTCAATTCTGACAAGTCCTCTTATTTTGGAAAGGTTTCATATATGGTCTTGTCAATGGACTCAATTTATTTGCTAGCCTACCATGTAAAATTCGTCTTCCACACATCTGTCAAATTGATACTCTTAATGTATAGGTATGATAATGTCAATACCTATTCTAATAGCTCCAGTTATTCACTTAAGACTTGAGGATAAATACAAATCACACTATTTAGTAAACCTTTCATGATCTGACACAAATTCACCTCTCCAAAGTTATTGAATGCTATTTCCCTTCACACACTCATTTTTCTAGCCAAATTGACCTACTTTCAGTTCCACATTACACAGCCTTCCATTTCCTACCACCAAGCCTTTTAATATACTTTTTTCCAGACCTAAAATGGTCTCTTTGCTCATCTCTGTCACACATAATGGCTAGCTTCCTATAATGCTTAGCTCAAGTGTTGTCTCTTACAGTAATCATGTCTTGATATCTCCAGATGACAGTGTTCTCCTTATGGAAAATATTTATTGTATTCTTATATTTTATTTTATATGTATATACTACTTTTTTCTCCTGTTTCAACTCCTTGTACCTCAAAAGAATATCATCTCTTTGATGGCAGACTGTTTTTTAAACTTACATTAATATGTCCAGTACCTAGGACAGTTCATGAAAAAAATATTTTAAAATTGCTTAATGAAAGTCAATTGAAATCATTTATACTGCTTTCTATTGATATCATAATGATGCTGGTAGAGTGTGAGGACTATCCAACAATCTGCATTTAATTTCGCCACAATCTACTTTCTCATTGCTCTTTGTGTTTTGATCATTTAAATCGGGAAAATTTCCTATCCTTCTGTTTTGTTTCACAGTAGAATTTGAAATCTTGGAATTTTAGCTATCCCCTTCACAAGCCCTTAGAAATTTGTTTTCCCAAAATGTAGAGCTGATTTCAATCTGCTACCTTCCTCTTCTTTTTCTCGGTTACAAATTCAAAAAGGGAGTGACACCAACAACCTTGAATTTTTACTGTTACTTTGCATTTTTTTTGTTTTCCCCCTTACATTAGGCCATTATTTGGCTCTGAAACTTTTAACCATTTTTCCTGGTTCTGTCCAATAGAGACTGTCAGAACAAATCTAACCCTTTCTCATGAGTCTTTCCAATAACTGAAAATGGTTATTGTGTACAAAATCTCATAAAGTATTCTATTCCCAAACTTAAATGTTATGGCATGGACTTATGGACTTCCAACCCATCATGATACTTATCCCTGGATATCATCTAGATCAGTTCTTAACCTGAGCTTTAGTGACTTCCATACTCTTTCCTGGAGGCCAAAGGGCTCCATGACTCAAAGCAAGGTTAATGATCCCTAGGCTATGTTATCACTAAACTTCTTAAACTGTTATACCTGGAACTGAAAAAAAAATATCCCAAAGCATTCCAAAAGGGTATAGTGCAGTGATATTTTGATGTAATTTCATTAAAATTCTGTTTCTCAATATAGCCTAAGGTCATTGGATGTTTTGGCAGCCACATCATGCTGTTCTGTCCATAAATACCAGAAATAAGATATTCAGATATTGTCTTTGAAACTTGATTGATGTATATAGCACTCCTTCTTAATATATACTTTTAACATTTTGACAGTTTCTTTGACACCTCTTAATAGGCTGAAAACCATTTATAACTGTTTTGTTTCTCCTGCCAATGTCTTACCCATCTATTTTACTTTTATTTTCTTACCTTGACTTGCCAACTATGTATATTTTCTCCTTGATTCTTTCTATAAGTCTTATCTTCCTTCAGATTTTCCTTTTCCTCTTCCTTCTCCTTAAATTTGTTATTCTATTTTAATCTTTCCTCAAATTCTACTAAAATTCTCCATTTCAAATTCAACCTTTGTTCTCTTCTCAATTCCATAGTCTTCTGAATCATTTTAGGCCTTTTCCACCATGTCACAGGACCTTTCTATCCACAAAAGATAACTTTATCCTAGTCTTCATGCCC
Organism: Gracilinanus agilis; assembly: GCF_016433145.1. NCBI lineage: Eukaryota > Metazoa > Chordata > Mammalia > Didelphimorphia > Didelphidae > Gracilinanus > Gracilinanus agilis. The sequence goes on from NC_058130.1 coordinate 72,510,069, forward strand.
TAGAAGTACCCTCTGACTCTTTGGGCCCTTGTTCTATTTCATGGGTTCAGAACAGGACCACCACTTAAAGAAAAATATCCAGGCTTTTAATGCCTGCATTACTCTCTGGGCTCCAATTCTGACTTTCTATAGATTGCATGCTTCTCTGCATTCATTTACACACATCATTTCTTACAACACAGAAGTATTCCATTACATTAATGTACCACAATTTGTTTATTCATTTTCCAAATGATGTATATCTACTTTGCTTCTAGCTTTTAGCTATCACAAAAAAGTATAGCTATAGATATTTTAGAGCATATGTAGAATTTTTATCAATATCTTCCTTTGAATATGACCAGTAATAGAATCTCTGATTGAGACAATATAGACATTTTACTTAATTTCCATAGTTCAAATTCCTTTCTAAAATAGTTGTATCACTTCATAGTTCTAACAAAAGCATATTAGTGTACCTTTGTTCCTAGAACTTCTCAAAAATGCCTTCTCCTCTTCTAAATTTTGAACTTTCTTTTATATGTCTTCCTCAATTAGAGTGTGAGATCCTTTAGAACAGGAATTTTCTTTCTTTTTTGCTTTCATTTATATTATTCATTGAATATTAGGATGCTTTGCATATATTAGGTGATTAACAAATGTTTATTGACTCCAAATAACAGGCAAAAGGACAGAAAAATTGGTTGTTCAGCTAAGGTCATATCTAATGTCAAAATAACATTCCTAATACTAGCAAATATCAGAGTAAAGAAGGATAGGAATTATGAAAGTCCTGAACAGGAAAAGCATATTATCATCTTTTCTTTAGTTAAGCTTTTATGTTTTTACTCTCATTTCTTGTTCAAAGTGTGACAAATTCGCAGAAAATTAAGAATTCCTACATTCAGTTATAAATGGTGGGGCACCATTTCTTCAAATATAAAATGGAGATAATAATAGATCATATCTAGGATTGTTATGAAGATAATGTGAGATAATATATGTAAAGTGCTTATTGCCACAATGATAGGCACATAATAGATGCTAAATATGATAGGCATCATTTTTATTTTTATTGTTTTCTTTTTATTAAATCAGTATAGTATCTCATATATCCTTTCCTATCTCCAAGAGCTATTCCATATAACAGATAGTGTTTTTTAGAAAGGGTTAAAAAATAAGCAGAATTGACTAAAATATATAAAATATCTGAAAACATGTGAAATGTGTAACACCTATGGGCCTCTTACCTCCACAAAAGGAAAGTTGGGGATGTTTTCTCATATCTCCTCATTAGAATCAGCCTTTCTTTATGATTTTTTTCATATTAACTTATGATTTTTTAGTTTGTCATTCTACTTTTCATTTACATTATTGTAGTTATTATGCATATTATTTTCTTGACTACTTATTTCCCTCTGCATCATTTCACATAAATCTTTCCATGTTTCTCTGTATTCATCACATATATGCTTTCTTTGTGCAAGGAGTGCTTACACTGAGCTCTTCCGCAATAAGTATCATTTCTTGGAAGTTCCTGAATTGTTATTGTCATTATTTGAAAAATCAAAAAGACAGGGTGAGTCAAATGAGGGCATACGAGAAAACATCCCAGGATAAATATATTTATTCTTTCTCTTTTGAGATTATCTATTATACTATTTTCTACTCCAAAATATAGAGATATCCAAATTGGCTTCTCTAACCAATAACAACTTGTATTATGGCTCTGAAAATGTTTATTTTATTTTATGTTAAGGAGAAGTGGTATATTTATGGATATAGGTATTCTATATGTATTCTGTAGAGTTAATGTGACCAAAAGCAATACTAAGAAAGTATGTTTGGTTCTTGGTGGTAAGCAATTATTGATCAGTATTAGACTGAGTGTTTAGTATCTATAATAATAAAAGAAGACTGTTGATGGATTAAATGATATAAGCCTAATATTCATAAGCATATCATGAGGCTTTTTTTACTTTATATATAAAGTTTTTAAATTTAAATGAGTTATTTTAATATCTTAATTTCTGTTTCATTGGTTCCTTCTAGACCTAGGAATGAATGAATATCTGGGAGAATAATAATATATTCATAAGAATATAAATTGGGTTCACATGTATGTTTTCATAGTTTTCACAAACTTAATTTTAGAAAGGTGAATTTTAAAGCATTAAGAAGTTTAAAGTATATCACATGTTAGTTTTAGAATATTGACTTTTAGTGATCATTTAAAGGTAAATATCAAACTATAAACAAGAAGAATTTGTGCTCTAATTTAATGTTACTTTGAAAAACATCAAAAATGTTTAAGAAAAATTTAAACATATTAAATGAAACAATATGCAGTATGAGTAATAATATATATATATGTTCATGTTTGTGTATGTTTGTGACATACCTATATGATTAACTAATAAATATTTCCAAATTCCATTTGAACTTCTATGTTCTTTTAAACCCAGGATAATAGATCTAGATCTTGAGTGGACCCCAGAAGTCATCTAATTCAACTCTACCTTTTATAGATGAGTGAATTGATAAGAGGTAGTTTAAGGAACTTACTTCTCTCAGTAAGCTGGACAGGCTCTCTATAGGATTAAATTAAAATTCTTTTGATAGTCATTGAAAGCTCATTACCAACTTCCTCCATTTTACTCTTATAGGCTTATTATGCTTTATTCCCCTTTAAATTTTCTACCATCCAGAAAAAAAAATTGATCATGTTATTCCTCATGGCATTCTATCTACCATGTCAAATTGTTAGAAAGTATTTGTTAAATTAAATTTTAAAAGCACTGTACAAATTACTGTGGAAATAAAGGGAAAAAAAGTAAAGTTACATTGTCCTAAAATAGTTTATATTCCAATTCAGTAGACAGTGTGCAAATAATTGTGTTTCAACAAGATATATACAGGATGAATTGGAGATAATCTCAAATGAAAGGTTCTACTGATCAGGAAGATTAAGAAAAGCTCTAGCTATGTTTTTGGGTAGGATTGAAAAGTCTCTAAAATGCTCCCTCCTCACTTCTGCCTCTACTCAAAATCTCTAGTTTCCTTAATGACTTAGCTAAGTTAGAACTTGTACATGATGCCTTTCTAGTTTCTAGCTCCTAGCAATTGCTTCAGCCCCACTTCCTAAGCTCATGTTTATTCAGTATTTATTTGGTGTATGTATATATATTGTCCTCCCTGATAAAACTTAAATTCTGAGAAGACAGTGATTGTTTCATTACTGCTTTATATCCTCAGACCTAACACAGAAAATGCATTTGATAAATGGTTACAGACTTAATGAATCATTGTTCAAGGTCACATCAGTAGTAAAATTTAGAGACTTTTTGGAATATAAATGATTATATTTTGCCCAAATAATAGATATACATCTCTAGCCACATATTTAAATAGTTTTTTAATGGTACAATGGAAATGACTGCAAAGTACTTTATTTTCATGATGAAAAAAAAATCCTCTTGTATGAGAAGCAGGCATATCAGGAATTACCAATGTAGAGTCAAGGCTAATTGGTTGGGAAACTATTGCACAGACTGGCAGCAAACCTTTTTTTTCTCTCCTTTTTTAAAAATAACTATTAATCACTGCTTTATCAGGCATAAACACTAAGAATGGCAGTATAGAAGCAATGATTTATGTACAATATATTGAGCACATAAAAATTCTACATGTGTTTTTATGAAAATAAAATGGATGATTGATTGAAAGGCCTACAACAGGGCAATATTATATAGAACACTAAAGGTTAAAAGGAAAAATAGTACCATTTAGAATTTCAAAGACTCAGAAACTTATTATGTATGGGGAGGAGAGTTACTTGGGAATAGAAACAATATGGTAGAATGGAAAGAGCACTAGCTTTGGAGTCAAAGGACTTTTACCTCAAATAATCCTATTTTCAATATTTATGTGGATTTATATATATATGTATATATATATATGCATATATATTGGTATATCTATGGGTTTATATATGTATATTTACATTCTTACATAAATATATATAAATGTATATAAATGCAGATGTGCGTTTGTATAATGCATGTATGAATTTCTACCCTTAGCATCTTTTTTTTTTCCTTAGCATCTTTTTTGCTAAATTCAGATTTCTAAAACCTATTTGGAACCACTATCCAGGCAAAATGACTACTCATGCCAACTTGTTTTCTAATATATCTATCTTGGACTTTTAAGAAGAAAACATGGAAAATTTTCATTAGACCAAATTCTCCCAAAATGAAATTAAGTTAAATAATAAATAAGATAAATATGACTAAGGCATTTCATCACCTATTTATTGAAATTAATTCCCATCCTTTCAGTCTCAGGAGAGATTGAGTTCTTCTTCTTCTTCCCATTCTACCATATTAGTTCATGATAGGAAATAAAAAGTGCTAAGACTTGCCCATCAACTGAGCACAAGAGCTTCAAGTTCCAGCTGTTGTTTCAAGTCAAAAAAAGTTCTTCTTCCTAATACCTGAACTGTTAGCATGAAAAATTGTAACTCTAACTTCTCAAGGCAGGAACCCTAGTAAATGGGAGAGTCTTCAGGGTTCGGTGTATTAAAGATTCTTTCCTTTAGTATGGGGGAAAATCATTAATACTCCAAAAATGTCAAAGTCTAACACAAAAGGTTTAAGGGGACACCTTCTTGGTAAGTGCATGTGAGCATCTCTCCCTACCATCAGCCATGTCTCTTGCACTGCCCTTTCCTTTTTCTTATACACTTTTTTCTATATATTTCATTAGACATTTCCTCAGATTCATTTTTCAGCTTCCTCCTAAGATTTCCAAGTGGAATTATATTGTATCAATACATATAAAGGTGATAAAAGAAGGGTAATCTCCTTGTCACTGTTATCATTATAGAAGTTAGTATTTTGTAAATAGTTTAGTGACAAATTCAGGAATGACAATATTATAGGTGTGGGATTTCCAGCCTGACTTTGAGTGGATACAATAAGAAAAAATATCCAGTATGGAAATTTCACCAATATATACTCAGCTTTTTGTTAAAATGTTTTAGGGTATATAAATGGTATAAAAGAAAAGGGCAGTTTTCGTACAGGTTTGTGACTTTTATCAAATTAATAAATCTTCAAGTTCACAAAACTGTAAGGCTTCATAATTTTTATACATTTTCCCATATTATATTCTAATAGACCGATTCTAATGAGACAGGTTATATTTTCAACTGTTAATTGAAGGAATACATAGAGGGGGCAATTGGGTGGCTCAGTGGATTGAAAGCCAGTTCAAATCCAACACTTGTGTGACCCTGGGCAAGTCACTTAACCCCCATATCCTAGTCCTTACAAGTCTTCTGCATTGGAACCAATGCAAGGTAAGGGTTAAAAAAAAGAAATGCATACAAATATATAAAACACCCCTACTTATACCCATGCAACCTCCAAAAAATCTATAATTATTTTTAATGTAATTTCTTATAAATCCAGTAAATCAATAAGTATTTGCTAAGTGCATAATTTGTGGTAGGCATTTTGCTAGTCACTGGGAGAAATAGACACAAATTAAAATTTTCTACCCTCAAAAAAATTAGAGTATATCCAGAAAAAAATGTTATTTTCCCTTTGCAGATAAGCAATCAAAAAGTGATTTGACTCAGAAAATGAGAGCTAAGAAGGTGTCAGGAAGGACCTTATGTAGAATGTTACACACTTAAGCTGAAGTTTGAATTAAAGTAGGGGTTCTGAGAGATGAAGGTGAGGAGGGAATGTGATCTGGCCATTGTAAAGGCACAGATTTGGGTGACAGAATATTTTGTAAGAGAAAAAAAAGACCAGTTTGGCTGAATGGCAGTGTGCACTTAGGGAAGTGATAGTAATAAGTTTGGAAAGGTTGGTTAGGGCCAGGTTGTCAAGGACTTTGAAAACCTAAGGTATTCCAGCTGTGTGACCCTGGGCAAGTCACTTGACCCCCATTTCCTACCTTACCACTCTTCCACCTAGGAGCCAATACACAGAAGTTAAGGGTTTAAAAAACAAAAACAAACAAACAAAAAAAAACCCTAAGGTATTAATATTTGGTCCTGAAAATAGTAAGGGACCAACCACTATAGCATTAAAAAGGGGAATTATATAATCATCTGAGCAATTTAGATAAATCATTTTGGCAGTTACATGAAAGATGGATTGAAGAGAGGAGAAACTTGAATAAGGGAGACCAATTAACAAGTTACTACAATAGTCCAGATGAGAGAAACTGCTGATCTGAGCATCTATGATGGCTGTGTAAATGAAGAGAACGGAGCAGATTTATTGCAACCATTTTCCCCATCTAGAATATATTAATGGAAAGATATTTTGGTGGATGCTATTTCTTTCTTTGTATTTTCCTGTTTCCTCAGTGGATAGTAGTAATGTAAAAGCTTAATAAATTTGAAATACCACAGCCAATTACCCCTAGGAGAATGGGAGAGAATAGAAAAATATTTATAAGGAAATACTATTGGGAGGTGTATTTTTTCAAGTTCTTAGTCTAATAAGAATTCTCATTTGAATGAGAAATATACTTTCTACATGACTTAATAGGAGAGAGGATAGAGATAGATTTTTAATCATTTGTTTTTTTTCAGTTAACATTTAGAAAAAACTGTTTTGTAACTGTTTTCTGACATTTGTGCATTCAGAGTTTCTCTCTTCCTTCTTCCTCACCATCCTGATGTGGTAAATGTTTTGATATAGGTTTTATATTTTTTAAATTTTTATATTTTTAATAATTTTATTGAAAATTATTTTTTGATAATTTGATAATTTAATTTTTATAATTCCATGCAACACATATTTCCATATTCCTCAAGTCATCAGAGAAGATACATATTACTCATAGAATAAAAAAGCATGAAGGAAATAAATTGGAAGATGCCCTGTTTTGGTCTTCACTCAGACTTCAGTACTTTGGCTGTAGATAGAATTCTCATCATGAATCTCATGTGGTTAAGTAAGCTTGGAAACTTGCTTTGCTGTTAATGGTTAAGTCCTTCACAGTGGATCAATGCTTATATTTATGTTACTATATACATTGTTCTCCTGCTTCTGCTCACTTCACTCTATATCAGTTTTTCTAAAACTTTCCAGTTTTCTGAACATCTCCTGTTCAGCATTTCTTATGGCTAAATAGTATTCCATGACAGCGATACTCCACAAATTCTTCGCCCATTCCTCAAGGGATGGATGGCGCCTGTTTCCAAATCTTTGCCAATACAAAAGAGTTGATAAAAATATTTTGGTACAGCTTAACAATTTAGGCAAATCATTTTGGCAGTTACATGAAGGATAGATTGGAGAGAGGAGAAACTTGAATAAGTAAGACCAATTAAGAATCACTACAATAGTCCAGGTGAGAGAAACTGATGATCTGAGTAATTATGATGGTTAGGTGAGTGAAGAGAACAGGACAGATTTCCTTTAGTTATTTGTCTAAAAAAAAAGAGTTGCTAAAAATGTTTTGGAAGGTCATTTTTCTTTTCTCTGATCTCTTTGGGATATAGACCCACCCACTAGTGGCACCAGTGGGTCAAAGAGTATGCATAGTTTTATGGCCCTTTATAATATTATATGGTCCTTTTTTTTTTTTTTATAAAACTATGGCTCTTTGGGCCTGGTTCCATATTACCTTAGAGAATGGTTGTATCAGTTTGCAGTACCACCAACAGTGTAATGGTGTCCCAATTTTCCCACATTCCCTCCAACATTTATTATTTTCCCTTTTGGCCATGGAAAATGGATTTTGAATTATCATGTTTAGATCTGGCATCAGTGGGTAAGATTCATTTGGAAAATAGCAATACTTGCATGTGTGTGTGTGGATGTGTGTTAGAAAAGACTTTGAAAATAAGTAGATGCCTATTAATTAAAAAATGTCTAAACAAAGTATTCTACAGGGATGTAATATGTTACATGAATGTTATAAGAAATAATAAACATGAAAAATGCATGAATACATGAAAAGACATGAACTGATGCAAAATGAAGTAATCAGAATCAGGAAAGTAATATATACAATGACAATAATAATGTAAATACAAAATAAGACAAGAAAATGACCAAGATCCATTACTTAGAAATAATAATGGCCAAAACTCAATCCAAAGGCTTGATATGAAAAAAATATCTCTCTCTTCTCATTTGCATAATAAGTGGGGGATTGTGGGCATGAGATAATTCATATAAAATGAGAAATTTTGATGTAATGTTTAGTTCTGCAGATTATTTTTCCTTAGTTTCCTTTTTTATGTATTATAAGTGATCATTCTCTGAAAGAGGAGGAGTAAGAAATATAGATACTATTAAAACAAATTATATCAATTGAAATTATTTTTGAGAAGTTTCAGATCCTTGTGAAAATTGTTTTGTGAGGCAAGATGTTAGAAGAAAAGAATAGGAAAGAAATTCAAAAGAAGCACTTCCTCATCCAACACCCTATTATATCTGAACCTCAATATTTACCTGTCTTAGGTGATTCCATGATTGGAAATTGCAAAAAAATAATTTCAAATTGCAAAAAATGGATTATCCAGGGTGAGGCTTCTCTATTACACTCTGGATGAGTTGACCTCTGCAGTTTCTCCAAATAAAGGAAATTCAACATCATAATTTATAGATATAGGGGACTGTGTACATGCTCTTCTTCTTCCTCCCCCCCCAAAAAAAATCTGAAGTTCAGTGGCATATGAGTCTATTTCCAAGTCTAGGAAGCTTTGAAGTTTTCTCCTTTGGATTTCTAGTTACTCCTATAAGATTTTCTCTTTCCACGTCTCCCCCAAACCCTGCAAAGACTTGGGCTAGTTTAAGGTTTACCTGGAGTAGAAAAGCTTGGTGAATCAGTGATTGAAATGATGTCATTGCTACATTCTGGGATCTGAACAGAACTACAGTAGGCACTATACTAGGGAATAACACTGTCTTTACATGCTGAAGCCACCCTAGGAAATTTGTGAAAAAATGACTGATAGAATTTCTACCTATTAGGTACCTGTACACAATGGTCAATATGGCCATTGGTGGAGGGAACTGATCACGGGACAGGCTCTTTGTTTGTCATGAGCTCTATTATGAATTCTATATATTTTTTATCTTCAAAATGTCATATATTTTCTTCTTTGGGTTTTTGAAAAATGCAAACTTTCTTGAGTTTTTATTTCTCTAGATTTATTTATTTTATCAAAAGTTTTTATTTTATTTTTAAAGTTCTCTACCCACAGAGAGTTAGAAAAAAAATGTACTTTTGCTAATTGCTGAAAGACTCATCTAATCCCTGAAAATAGTCCAAACTCTAGCAGAGTACTGAATCACTATCTAAATATTACAGAATGGTATTCAAATTCCCATGTAAACAATTATAGTTTTCATGTCTATACTATCAAAAGTTCATCTAGGGATTATAATAATGATATTTGCTGATTTGTGTCACTATTGGCACATTTGTAATATCCCGTAAGTAATCTAGGATATTTAGTATTCACATTTTTGGAGAGTTGCAATTAATAGGGATTATTGAGCTGATGGATATATTTGCAAGCCAAATCTCTTGACTTTCCTGGAATATTTTTTGGGTTACTCTTCCTGGGTTCACATCTATCAGATTCTGCCTAATGGTTCTAATGAGTGTTTTTTTTTTATTTTATATACCCATTGTTTGTTTGATCAGGGTTTTATGAAAATCCAAAAAAATTTTTTTTGAGAAAAGCGTATGATTGATTTCCAATAAATTATTTTGGTTTCTTGTTCATTTATACCATTATTTGGAGAGTTATTGTTTTCTGTAATTTCATTGAGAGGATCTTCATTCATACAGGCTTTTTAATGGGGGAAGGAGGTTAGATGCTTTTAGAATTTCACAAAACATTGAAATTTAAATAATAAAATGCAACATTTCTTAATCTAATTATCTAAAAAGTCTATAACAAATATAAAAAAATAATTAATTTTTTAAAGAGATCAACTAGAATTTTAAAAGTTGAAGTATCTAAATAAAAAACCATAAAGCTTTTGGTTTCTGTGTTTCTGGTGATTCCATATTGATAAGAATGTTAGCCATTTAAGCTTTAACACTGTTTAATATTTAATATTTCATTTATATTTAATAAATAACATATTTAATATTTCATCTCTTTAATGCAAAACATCATATTTTGCATGTAACAAAGCCTTAATTATATGAAAAGTGTTGGACTACAAATTATGCTTAGTCACCAGAGGCCCAGAATTTTGTTGTAAATAGAGTTTAAAAGTCTTTAGCCTTCAAGATAAATTCTTAAAATACCAACAATAAGAGTTGAAAGGACAAAAAGATGCAAAAGTTTGAAGAAGACATGCTATGACAAGCCCATTTAGCAAGCAGAAGAAAAACTTAATTAACACAGGATAGCAATTAAAATCCAGGGTCTTCAAGCTAGGACAAGATATATGTTATAAGATGATAAACTTTAGAGCTGGAAGAGACTTTAAAGATTGTTTTGCCCCATTTCCTTATTTTATAAGTGAAGAAACTGAGGGCCAAAGATGTAAAATGTTAACAGGTATTTTCAGTTTTATGAAGTTAGTAACTGATATAACCAGTTTTAAAACTCAGGATGAAGAATAACTCAGTCACTTTAGAATGTAAACATTATTTGCCAATGAAAGGGTTAAAATAGGGGTTTTGACAAAATAAGAAAGCCACTTTTAATAATTAATTTTAATGAAAATATAATAGAGTTGTAAATTAATATTATCCCTTTAAGCTAGAGAAAAGAAAACTTCTAGCAGCTTTTAACAATTAACAATTTAGTTAAATTAAAATAGAGATAGTAAAAGAATATAGTAAAGAAAGGTAGGATAGAGAGATTACTAATTTTATACCCTATAAATATACCTAAAATTCCTAATACTAACAAAAAATTTTTAAAACCCTACTCTGTCTTCAAGGACAGGCTCTTCTGCCTGGCCAGACCAGACCTAATCTAACCTATTCTACTTAAAATTGATTCACTAACTACCTATCTACACTAATAAATATACAGCCACCACCCATGACTTCCTTAAATAAAGTTTATCCTTCAGCTGCCAGTGTTTAACTCCCAGTTGCCCCTTGCCTCAGAGACAGACTCCTGCTCCCTCAAGGTCCAGAGGCAAAAGACCCTTTCAAGGCTAAAGCCAAAAGGCCTCTGAGTAAGCTCAGGTCTGCCTTTATATAACTAAACACCAACTTATACTACCAACATCCTCCCCCCAATGACCAACTCATGCCCAGCAGCCAACTTTCCCCCAAACCCAGGTAAGAAGACCTCCAGGTCCCCCGTTAAATTAAAGAACTCCTTTTTACACCATTTGGGGAAGAGCCTATCACAGTAGTCTTCCCTGTTTTCCAAACTCATGGGATCATAGAAATTGAACATTAGAAAGGACATTAGTCATCAATGAGAAAAGATTCATACCTAAAAAAAAAATCTCCACAATGACACACCAGAAAAATGGTCATCTAGTGGTCTTTGCTTGAAGCCTACTATAAGGAATATAGGAATCTCTTCATTTTGCTAAATGAAAATGACTAAAAGTTCAAGGAAAACCCTATTAAAGAGTTCCAACAGTAACTCCTCAAAGTCTCTTTTTCCCAATAGTCTGGGAAACTGTACATTTGCAAGTAGAGAATTGTCTCAGAATACTTAAATGCCATGATGACATGTTCCCTTTGGTTCTTTCTTAGTTATTAACTAGGAATAAAGATCATGAAGAAATTTCTCAAAAGATTAGCCCAATGTTGCTTGAAGAGCTATAAATTTATAGAAACTCAGCAAATTGGACTCAGGCTTTGAAAGAATTCAAAACACAATTCAAAAAATGATTAAGAGAGGCTGAAGAAAATTGGGAAAAGAACTTAAAAAGCAAAATAGGTCATCTAGAAACAGAGGCACATGAACTAAAACAAGAAAATAATTACTTAAAAGCCAGAATCAAACAGCTGAAAATGAGGCAAAGAAAGAAAAACAGATCCAAAGGAAAAGGAGGATCAAAAAACCAGGAGTGAAATTCAGTCTTAAAAAATTATAATCAAATAACTAGAAGCAAATACTTTCACAAGGCAGCAAGAGACTATAAAACAAAATCAAAGTTGAAACATGGAAGAAAAAAATATGATTGATCACGTGGTTTGATAGTGGGGATGTTCACTTTAAATGATCACTCTATTGCAAATATTAATAATATGGAAATGGGTTTTGAACAATGATGAATGTAAAACCCAGTGGAATTGCTCATCTACTGGGGAAGGGGGAGAAGGAGGGGTGGGAAATAATATGAATCATGTAACCATGGAAAACTATTCTTAATTAATTAATTAATTGCTTTTTCAAAATAAAGAATATTATGACAAGGAAAATTATTTTTGCTGGGGGAAACATGATTATATATGGCAACATGTCCTACTTTGGTTGACCATAAAAAGTCAACAAGAATTAAGTGTGCTATGACAGACAAAAAAAATCTAATTTAAATGAATGGGAAAAACATATTTATTATATGCCAAGACACTAATTACTGAGGATATGTTGAGAGCCAATTGGAGAAATAGGGTCAGGATAGAGCCTGTTATCTGGATTCCCTACATGACCAATCCAGGCTGAGGCAGTCTTTGTGTTTGGTCTGAAAACCCTGAAAAGCCCTGGTACCAGCAGGTAGATTAATCCAAAAACAACTTGACCCCTCCAAGAGGCTATTAGGAGTCATTTAGAGAAATAGAGTCTGTAATAGATATTTTATCTGGATCCCATTACAAAATCATTGGCAAGTAAAACTGTGTGTATGATTTTTCTGCACTGCATGTCAGATGCAGATAGAATGGGCCATCTAAGGTAAAAAATATAAGGCTCCTCTTTTGACTCATTTTTAGATCCCCACCTTTTCTCAATATTCTTATTGGAAAGCTTTGAGTCCTTAAGCAGACCAGCGGCTACTCAGTTAACAATTTTTCTCCTTGATAATTAAGAAGCCTGAACCCTAAAAATATATTACTTAGATAAGACCTAGATGGACAATCTAGTCCAGACTATCTGACCAGGTCCAGATCTGTAAATCAGGATGACAGGACTCAATTAGTAAACATCTCCATGAAATATATTTCTGCTCCCAGAATTAACCCGTACTAATTGGTGGTTGGAATTTGGCCCTTGTCCTTGTACCTACATCTCTACTTTTTAGACTTTAATGGGTTGTGTATGATTTGTAACCTTTTCACAGCTGTGACTCTTTCTTTGTGTTCTTTGTTTGAAACCAGTATAAAATAAACTCCAAACCCCATAGCATTTAGATCAGCAGGGGCTAACCACTAGTCTGGTTATTCTCATTTTCTTTTTCCTGTCTTCAATCCAATGCCACTAAACGCCACTCAGAACCCCCCAAAATATAGAGAGCTGGCTCTCTATAAGGATACAAATAGAAAAAAAAATAGGGAGTAAAATAGATTTAGCTGAAATGTTCTAGAGACAGGTAGGTGGCATAGTAGATAGAGTATAATTCCTGGAGTCAGAAAGATTCCTTTCCCTAAATTCAAATCTGACCTCAGACACTAGTATATGATCCTGAGCAAGTCATTTTACTCTATTTACCTCATCTATAAAATGACCTTAAGAAGGAGGCAAACCACTACAATATCTTTGCCAAGAAAACTCCAAATGAGATCACAGAGAGTCCAACATAATCAATAATCTAAGTCTACTTAAAAGATTATCTTTTAAGTGGGAGAAGCAACATATAAAAGAAAGTTCAGCTGTAGGGTAGAATATGGGAAAAAATTCTAATTTCTTAGAGTTTGGAGTTCAAATTTGACTTCAGATACTTATTAACTCTATGATTCTGGACAAGTTACTTAAATTGTTTTCTTCAGTTTCCTTAACTACAAAATGTGGATAATAATAGCATCTGCCTTGAAGGTACTATAAGGCTCAAATAAAATCTGGGTTGCTATGAAAATCAAATGAAATAATATTTACAAAGATGTTTAGTCCAGAAACTGGCACATAGTAGCTGCTATATAAATGCTTATCACTAAGCAGAGATTTGATGGCAATTAAAGTATCTAAGACACAGAGATAAGGAAGGGGTTTATTCTAGACATGGTGGACTGCTAGTGCTAAGGTACAAATCTGGGAGTAGAAGTGCAATGTTATAGCAAAGCAATAGGATAAAAGGTATTTTAGCTGGATAATAGAAGGTGGGAAAAGAAGTAATACACAATAATCCTAGAAAATCTAATTTCAGGTCAGTTGTAAAGCCATGTTCATAATATTCAGAATTGACTGAATACATACATACATACATACATATATATATATATATATATATATATATATAAAGAATGGTCAAATTGGCCTCTAAAATTATAAATTTTAAGTTTATGATTCATCATCAACCTCATTAAAAAAATAACTAATTAGCTACAAAATATAGCTAAAGGTATAATGGGAATCATACCAGCATTTACCTCCCAGGGGTTGTTGGGAGGTTCAAATGAGATAATATTTGTAAAGCATTTAGCACAGTTTTCTTGGAGAACAACAGACACTAACATTTCCTTTCAACAATCAAAGGAATAGCAACAATTGTTATTAAACACAAAATCAGGTAATGCTTGTGTGAACTGTCTGGTTGTGTGAACTATTTCAATGAATAATTCCCAATGATACTAGTCTTTATTCCAGGAAGTTGGATAATAGAAGGTGGAATCACCTAAATAAATGAGATTGTTACTTTGACTACTGGAACATGAGTCCTGAAGCATCACTGAAGTGTTTCATTTTCTAAAGGTGACACTGAATTGTGTGTGTGAAGAGGGTATGGGATATGGGGGACTGACTTTTTATTGTATAAATTATAAACACAATAATTAACTTTTTATAGCTTTCGGGAGAATTCAAATCCTAAAGATTGGACATTAGTAAAGTCTTCCCATAGGTACAAATCTTTAAAATTTAATTGTAGGGAAATTATTCATAATACACACATTCTCATACCCATCTACCCCCATCCTCTGAGGAATATATCTTAAGCTATAAATGGCAATGATCTTTATTGCTAGTTTACTCCACATGCAGGGAAGTTGAGTTTGATTGAAGAAAAGAACTAAGAGAAATACTTATTCCCAAGTGACTTTTTCTTTTGCCCAGATGTATAAAAGCAAAGTATCTGTCTAATCAACCCTGTTTTCTTAGTCAACTACTTTGTGCTTAGTAGTTCCATACTAATGTGTTGGCAATAATGAAATGAAAAAAAAAAAACACCAAGAGATCAACATAAACAGCTCAAGAATTAATACTAGAAGAATGAAATGTGGATGTTGCCTCCAGAGAGTGACCTGAAAGGTGGAAACATGAAAGATTTAATTTTATGAACATATCTATCTCCTGGACAATACCTTCTGTGATCTGGGAAGTGTGGAGAGAAGCTTGAACACATAAATGCTATTAATAAATTAAAAAAAAAGAAATCTATTCATTAATCTTATTGTAAGCATAAATGATCAAAGCTATCTTAGAAAAATATAAGATTCTTCAAAGTTATCTTTAGTATTCACTATGGTAAATATTATTTCCTGATAAAATGCTAAGAATATGTGTTGAAACCTAGTGAACTAAATAATAAAATAAGTTTTTTGCAACAAACAAACTTCATATTGGAAGCTTTTTTAATTCAAAAAAGAGAGATTAAGCAATCTGAACAAAAAGGAAACAAAGTTCTATATAGTCATAGATACAATCTATTTAATAGAAATTCAGAGGCTGTTGATATAGTTGTCCTTCACTATATCGTGGTTCACTTATCCCAGCTTCACCGTATTCTGTTTTTTTTTTTAATATATAATTCTGTAACATGTGTTATACTTATTCCAGCACACTATTGGCTTATGGAATGAAAGGCAACCAACCACAGAGCTGTGATTTGTATCCTAGTTCACTGATTGGCTCAGGGACTGTAGGTTAATATGTGTGTGGAAGGGTTTATAAATCCTTAAATATATATATATATATATATGTATATATACATATATATAAATAATAAAATAAATGTAATGCTGCTACTTTGTGGATTTTCATCTTTCACAGCGATCTCTGGAAAGTAACTCCCACCATAGGTGAGGGATCACTGTATTGTTTTGGGACAGATTCACAGGGGAGCATATCCTAATTCTGAGCCTTAACAACTACAGGTATAAGGTATAAGACAAAGATTACAGGAACATTGATGAGGGGAGAGAAATACAGGGGAAAGGGATAGTGGAAACACACACACATAGACAGACAGACAGACAGACACACACCCCCCTACAAAATCCTGAGCAATATTTTAATGACCCTTATATTTTAAGATTTTATCCTACATATAAGTTAATCCTTTATAAGACAGTCCTTCAAGTGTTAAATGATTTTTGATTTCATCAATGTGGGTATTCTCTCCACAGACACAGACCATGTTTCAGATCTTCATAAAATATCTCAAGGAGTCATTGAAACAATTAAAAAATCATTATGTATCGTCCAACCTTCTGCTTAATGAGTCTCCAAATTTATTTTAGTGAATCACCAGAAAAGAGAGAAAAAGTCTATTATGACACTTAAACCTAAACATTTTCTAGCTTAATAGAACCTGTCAGTACTGGTACTCTGCTGACTGAGCCTTTGAGATTATAGTAGTATCTCCCCAATGAGATATTTGATAAGTTCAATGGAAGAATGACTACAACAAGATAAAAAAGATATTTTTTTCATCCTACATTTTCACCCTGGAATGGGATCTTCTACATGACAACTAGACTCCTAAAGAAAATCATATGTCATGTCTTGGTTTATATGGAATGAAAAATCTGGACAATTACAACATGTAATGCTATATTTTATAAAGGAATTCCGTTATCTTTCTATGCTACAGACAATCTGAACAGTTGTTTTTTTTTTATAGTTGAAAACGAAAAGCAACAAAATAGCTACGTTTTAATAAAATACCTGCTTTTCATTCTGCATCTTTTGGCATCATTCCTGACATAGATACTGTGCCGAAATTCATTCCCTGAAGTTGAATTCTCAGACAGCTGTCAAATTTTCTGAAAGCCATTGATTCAGGAAACATTCACCAGAAGAGCATGGTCAGAGATTCCAATTACTGAGCTGGTCCTTTATTCAGGTACAAGGATGTTTTATGAATTGATACACATCTCCCATTATAATTTTCCTTCCCTTTTCCTGTGAATGCTTGCTATAAAGGCTTTTACAGTCAGAGAAAGCATTAGCTCACCTGAAAATAACCAATCCACACCATTGCATATAAACTATGACAACTCTTTATCCAATAAGTTGTTAATATGTCGGAGATACAGTTGTACAATGCCTATTTAAGTTAAAAAATCTGAGTAAAGGTTGAACTTCATTGATTATCTATTTAGAACCTTTGATCATTAATGACAAAAAAAAGAAAGAAAATACAAATGAAGTATTCCCTATGCAAGCTCTATTTCCCAGAAAATAAAAAAAAAACAAAACTTCTTTGTACTTTTAATGTCACCTTTCACTTCCTTTTTTGTCATAAATTTTTGCAAATCACATTTTCTCTGAGCTTCAGTTTTCTCACTTGGAAAATTGGTGAGAAATGAAGGGATGAGGGAAGTTTAGACTAAATGATCTTTAAGGTGCCTGACAATTCTAGTTTCCAATGTTATTTCCCATCATTTTTTTTACCCCCTAGTTTATCTAGGGTGGCCTATAGCCTGTAGGTTGTGGGAGTATTTGGACTTATATAACATTGGGTTCTATTGCTTACATATATACATGTACAATTGATTTATGTACAAGTCATATGCTAGCCTTGACTACCTGGAACACTACCAAGAATTGGGAAAAAATCATCAAAAAAATGACAAAAGTCTTTGAACTGTCAGCATAGATGCCACTATCTTCATATACTTTATTATAGATGAGACAGGAACTAATCTGTTTACTTTTTGAATCTCAAGAGCTTTGACACCATTTTGCCGTCTAAATGTAAAACAATTTGTAAGAAACCTGACTAATGGTTTGTGTGTTTGGAAATAGGGGGTGAGGAATGGAAATATTGTTAGAGCACCTAACAAAAATAAGAAGTAATGTCTTATCACCTTAGAAGTCAGAATCAGAAATGAAAAGCCCAGTATTTATTCTGAGGCTGATGGTTCAGCTGCACATTCAATTCTGCAAATAGATCAAGTACATTTGTAACTAGGAATTTTTGTGGTGCTTGGACAAAATATTCAGAACCATCCCTTAGTGAAGTGGACAAAGCATTTCCTCAGTTGGTGGGGGAGGAATTCCTCAGTTATGCTTCTTGGTAAAGTTAGAGTAGAGCAAGAACATGGAGGTGTTCACCTTTGCCTACCACTTAATATATTTTTTCTTGTTTTAAATAAATTTTGTGAACAATTTTCTAAACTCAGTTTCTAGTTTACTAAAGGACTATAAGTGGAAGTCAGAGTTCAGTATGCAGCATCTAGCACAGTTGGAGTCACAGACCTAAACAGCCCCTTGTGAGGGTATAAGTCATGGGTTAATGTTCCTGATGATAAATTTGAGCCATCAAAAATAAATTCCATTTCCTATTTTTAGAATAGGAGGAGTGGAGGGCAGGGAGCCTGTGTTATCCAAAGAGAAGTCAAGTCTCTCTTCAACCTCAAGTAGGGAACAGTTAGCTTTCTTTGAGTTTGACTTCTGGATCTTCCAAAGATCTTTCCATCCTCTTTAATTTCTCCCTGGAAAGCAATAAAGATGAGAAGACATATCTCCCTCTTCCCCATCTTTTGCTGGTAGGGCAACCCAAAATCATTGCCCCAAATTTACCCACCTGAAGAATGGTTTCTACCTTATGACAGGTGAAATGCAAGAATTTTGTTTTAAATTTTAGAAAGTTTTTTTTTTACCTCACATCTATTTGTAATGAGTCTTAAACTGCTAAGCTCAAACAATATGAGAAATTTATTATGTGAATGTAACTCAGAATTGTAGATCATTTTTCTCCATTACATTTTCATTTACTTATTTGTTTATTCATTCCAAAATGTCCATTGATTAATTGGCCAAGCCTCACATTTTCAAATATAGAATTCCCATAGAATGTCTACGATGGCAGCTAAAGCAGGTAAGTTTATACTTGGAGAAGATTATTGATACATAGCATCTTCATCTCCATCCAGATATTATATGACCCTGGAGTATTCTTTTCTTTTCTGAGTTTCTTAACAACTGATTCTATTCCCTATAGTGATCCTTTTCCTTTTCATTATCTTAGTTATGTGATCATCAAAGTTGGTCACAGGTAGGTGGTATCAAAATCCTCTTCTGATTTTCCTAATTGGATCCAGTACTATAGAGAAAGAATGTACACTTCAGAATCCTGGCACAAATGACAAGATGAAGTCAAAATTAGCGGGAAGCAAAGAGATAAAAATCATGTGATGGCAAAGAACATTTCAATGGGATTTGATGGCTTCTTATTTTTTAAAGTATTGGCTTCGGTGAAATGTTATAATCAGGGTAAGTCAAATCCTGTTTTCATTGTGGATTGGTATCCTTAATATTGCCCTTCTTTTAATAGAGATTAAAATAAGGTAATGCCAGTGCCTTCCCTCTAAGATTATCTCAAAATTTTTTGTATATCTTATGTTTTTACATACTTGTTTGCATGATGTATCCCATAAAAGATTGAGAGCTTTTTAAGAGAAGAGGATTTTTTTCCCTTTCTTTTTATTCCCAGGACTTAGCACAGTGATTCCCAAAGTTGGTGCCACTGCCCCCTGGTGGGTGCTGCAGCGATCTAGGAGAGAGGTGTTGGCCACAGGTGCATTTGGGGGCAGTGAATAGTTTAGATCAATAAATAGTTTTATGATTTCCAAGTTCAATGTTTTTAATTTACACCTTTCTTTACTATATTTTACAAAAAAAGGTAGAAACATTAATACATATATCTTTCCTATTAATTGCTATTAAAATTTTTAAAAATTAATTTCCAGGGGGCCCTAAATAATATTTTTTTTTCTGGAAAGGGGGCAGTAGGCCAAAAAAGTTTGGGAACCACTGACTTAGCTTAGCACATAGAAAGTACTTAATAAATGATTGTTGCCTTGATGACTTAACTTTGACTAAAATTTTGATTTTGAGGATTCTGGTATATATATTTAGAAAAAACAGTTTTGCAACCAATAAACAAAAAAATTCAAAATCATTCATACACACACACACACACACACACACATATACACAGTGAACAAACTATTAAGCAGAATTAAATAGTCTATGGGGGAGAAGGAGGTGGTAGATGAAGTAAAATATCTATCTATTTCAGTTGTTTTAAGAAAGAAAATCATTCTTCAGGTGGATAAAATTGGAGCACTGGGCATTGATTTTGAATTGCCCTCCCAGGGAAAGATGTGAAGTATGGCATGGGGAGAGCTGTCTTCTCATCTTTATTGTTTACCAGAGAAAAATTAAAGAGGATGGAAAGATCTTTGGAAGATCTGGACATCAAACTGATAACCATCAGGCTTCTCAAAGGTGATTATGCCCTACTTCAAGCCCAAAGCAAGACTTGACTTCTCTTTGAATAGCATAGGCTTCCTGCCCCCTAAAATCATCTTACTTTAACTGTCTCTAAGGAATCAGATAAGCCTAATATTCTCCAGAACCAGAGTCTGAGCTGTATTACCTTACTCTCAAAGTTTTCCAAGTGAGTATGGTAGCACTAACAATACATATGACTGCTATGTGACTCCCTATTGTTCATGTAAAAGGGAAAAGCAATGAGTAATGTGGAAGTTCCCTGTAGTTTATGGATGAATATCAGACAGATGCAAATAACAATGATTTGTCTATATCTTGCCAATCATTGAGTTTCTCCTGAACCATGAGTTCCTTCTTTCTCATAGGAGAAAACACAGTAAGTTCACTATAGGAATTAGAACTTGGGAGGACCTGGTCAGTTGATGGATACATGGTGAAAGATATTTTCATAGTTGACAAAATCAAGTTCTGGTATGGCAGAGAGGGCTTGACTGATGTTGTTGTTGGCCAATAACATGATAGATTTGATCTGACCTAGTGGAGATATATGTGCTTACCTTGGAATCCATCGGCAATAAGCATAAGAAATGGGTTTGGTATTTAGCCCATTTAAAACCACAAAGAGTTGAGTTTTTATGTTTTTTTTCTTTTTTTGTTGTTTTTTGTTCAGAATTTGCATAGAGCTGTAGAAAACACATCTCCATCCTACAGCTTCATCTCATAGCAAAAGAGGATGATACCTCAGTTTCCAAATACAAGCCTAGACTATAATAATAGTCCACTGATTAGTGTCACTGTCACAAGTTTCTTGCCACTAAAGTTTTCCTCCCCATAAATACATTTCCCATGTTCTTTTACTTAACGCACCCCCATATACTGTATGAGCCAGTGATACTGACATATTTGTTATTATTAGAATAAAGTACCCCATCTCCCAATTCCATGCATTTCGTCAGTCTACTCTCCATACCTGGAATGTTCCTCTTACTCATCGCTTTGCCCCAGTTCATTAGACTTCCTTCAAATTTTGTCTTTCTTGATCCCCTTTAATGTTAGAGCTTTCTCTCTATTGATTATTTACAATTTATCCTCCATATTTTTGTATGTAGTTGCTTGTTTTCTTTGCCCTTAGATTATAAGTTCCTTAAGAACAGGAATTATCTTTAGCCTTTCTTTGTATCTGCAGCATTTAGCACAGGACAAAGTAGGGACCTAGTAAGTGCTTAATAAATATTTATGGATTGACTGAAGAAAGACCAGATTGTTCTTATATTTCCCATTCTGCTTTAGCACCTTAACTGTTGCAGCTGCCTACAACATTTTGCTCCCTGTGTAGTTTCTGATACCTTAGAGGCTATTCAGTCCCTGTTCTTTGGAGAAGCTTATGGCTGACCAGGTCACTCTAACAGGCTGCAGATCCCCTGCCTCCAGCTGCTAAGAGTCACCACCAGCATCAGCAGTGATAATCTTGGGAGGTCAGAATCCCTCTGAGTCACAGAGATGACCATATCGGGACCTGCACTACCCTAGAAGTATAGACTCCATTGAAGTGAAGATTACTGACAAGAATGGAATCAAAGTTCTCTGCCCAATAGGCAGGATGCCCCTTCCTGCCAACTATGCTCTGAGCAGCCTTTCTGTGGTTCTCCAGGTTCTTCAGCTGAATCTCCAATATAGTGTACAAGCTAGTTTATATTCTAAATCAGTGCTGATTTTGGCAGCCATCTCTGTCTACTTGGCAAATAAGTCATACTTGCTAACTAAAAACATTTTTGGCTTTGCTTGTAATGACAATTGATTTGCATTACCTCGTGTATAGTAGTCACTTAATAAATGTTTGTTGGACCGGCTGGGAACTCAAAGAGCATCAAAGAGAACAGAGTGTTGCCAATCCACTTAGCTTGAAACAGACTATATCACTGAGTCCTTACATGACTGGCTCGTGACTCAGTGGTACTTATCAGCCTTTATTTACCTGACTCTATTCCCTTAATGTTGGCTCGTGGGACTGGCACAGTGAAAGCCCAGTTTAGAGAGAGGATAATTTGGGGCTGTCTGTTATAAATGAGCAATTCTGCTTAATAGAATGGTTATAGGTCATGGCTCTCATTAGCTCTCAAGTGACCTAGTTTGGATCACAGAAAGACTGTAACACAATAACCTGCTCTGTCCTTTCGTGAAGAAAAAGCAGAATATTTGCTGTGGTGGTAGGAGAGATACAGAGAAAGAGACAAAGAGAAGGACAGAAGCAGAGAAAGACATAGACAGAGAGAAAAACTATGAAGCTTAAATATGGCAGACACTTTTGCTTGTACTTGTTTCCCACATAAGAGAGTGGATTTCCCTCTTTTCCGTAATAATGGAAGTTCCTTGAGATTTCATTTTTGCTCTTTTACTTTGGTGTCTGGGATACTCCCTGGCTCATCCTGGCTGCTTAGTAATACTTTGTTGAAGTGAATTGAATTAAGAACCATGACTTAGAATCTATAGCCAATAATTGGCAATTAACTTTCTCCTTCAGGAATTCTCTAATCATCTAGATGCCATGTAGTCCTTTCCATTTTAACTTTTAATGATGCAACATATCTGTTACTTCCAACTTCAACTGATTTAGAGAAGTCAAAGGAAAATCGTTTCTCTTCTTGCAGGAAGCACAAACGATAAAGGTGGCCTGTCTTTGACACTCAGACCAGGCATAAGCTAGTCGGTACCTGGTTGGGGAGGGGGAAGAGGAGAGACGTAGCATTCAGTTCACTAAGCACAGCCCCAGCAGAGCCCTTGCAAGAATAAGAGGAGCAAGTGGTTGTGGCATACACAGAGGTAGGGGGGCTTCCAGCTGTGTCCAAGAGGCCAGGCTAGTGTTGTGAAACAATGCAGGTGCCCTAATGTACAAGAAGAACATTAGTGTGTAGCCAGGCTCTGCTGATGGAAAGAGAAAAGCATTTAGAGGATCCAATTAGATTAGGAAAGATAGTTTAAATTGTCAAAGTGTACATTAAATTAGGCTTCCTGTAACTGTTTGCTAAAACTTCATACCTATGGGGTCTCAGGGGTTTCTTGAACTCTTTAACAGAAATATCTGCAAGTGAGAGAAAAAGATTTCTAGGTTAACTTATATTCAAGGATGTCAGGCATGTCAATGATTCAAACACTGCAGACTTTCTCTTCTGTTCTATACATAATTTTCCAAACTGCCTGAATTCTTCTTTGCCTTAAAGGTAATATTCACCTCCTAGTGTCAGAAGAAGAAAAACCTCTCTTTATTCATCTGTCAATATGTGTTGTTATGTCTGTGCCACTACACTGCCACCAGTGACCCCGGGAATAAATGCTGGCTAGAGCAGAATCATTAGACTCTCAGAATCAGAAGGGACTTGGGTGATCAGCTAATCCATTCTGCATCTTCATCCCGTCTCTGCTTGGCTCTCCAATGAGAGTAAGCACAATGGCTTTTATGTGGTGCCCTGCATATACATTGCTGCTTTCTCTTTTACTGTGGGTAAGGAAATATCCCTTTTTCTGTTTTAAAATTCAGAATAAATAATGGATTGGAAAAGATCCAAGCATAAATGTGGCCTCAGACAACTACTGTGTGATGCTGGATCAGTCACTTAACCTCCGTCTGCCTTAGTTTCCTCATCTGTAAAATGGAGATGATAATAATAGCATCTACCAGGACAACTCTGAGGGATTTATGAGAAAGAATGCTATTCACATTCAGAGGAAGAACTATGGAAGTAGAAACACAGAAGAAAAACAACTGCTTGAATACATCAGTTAACGGTGATATGATCTGGGAAGTAAACTCTAAACAACCACCCCAGTACAACTATTAATAATATGGAAATAGGTCTTGATCAATGACACATGTAAAGCCCAGTGGAAATACGTGTCAGCTACTGGGGGGTAGGGGAGAGAAAGAACATGAATCATGTAACCATGGAAAATTTTTCTAAAAAAAATATAATTTAAAAAGAGGGGAAAGGATAATAGCACCTACCTCCTAGGGTTTTTGAGAGGATCAAATGAGATTATAATTACAAAGCACTTATTCAGTACCTAGGACAGTAGATGCTGTATAAATGTTAGCTCTTATCATATTATTTTAGCCTCATAACAATCATCATTCTCTCTCTCCTACCAGTGTTATTCACCTTTCTTCTAGGGGTCAGTCAAAATAAATATCATCCATTTTCCTACATTTTAAATTCTAAAGATAAATAATAAGCTTCTCTGTTTTCTCTTCTAATTTAACATCCTTAGTTGCTTAAACCAATTTTCATATTGTAATATAGAAAATGGCAGAATGGAATTCCTGCAGGATATGTATTCTGCAGGAATTCCATCCTGCCATTTTCTATATTACACATATGGAAGAATCTTAAGGCCAAATCATCCTAACTGCCCTCTTCCAGATGCTTCCTAAATAATAACACAAGTACTTCAAATTATATGGGTTAAATTCTTTACATATTTATTCATTTGATACTTTAAACAATTTTGAGAGGTAAGTGCTATTATTATTTCTATTGTATAAATAAGGATATTGAGACAGAAGGGGCTTAAGCAGCTTCTCTAAAGTTACCCACAATACTATCTGTAGCAGAATTCAAATGATAACTTTCTAACTAGAAATTCATTGCTTGTCCTACTTATTTTTTTTCAAAAATGTAGTACCAGAATTGAATAAATATGTTATTCCAGATAGTGTCAGATGAGGGTACAGTACCACAAAACTCTTCTTTTTGGAGACCTCAAAGATCTATCAACCTAAATTAAATATATATATATATATATATATATATGTATTTTTTTAATTTTAAAACATTGCAGCATACTTTTGATGCAAATGTAGCTTGTAACCCAATCAAATTCCCATGATTTTCTTCAGACAAAGTGCTATTTAGTTATACCTTCCCATCTTAAACTTGAGAAGTTGGTTTTGGGCACTAACATTTAAGACTTCACAGTCTATCTATTAAACAGACTCATTGTTAGAACTATAGGCACACTTTGAAGTCATCTAGTTCAAGATTCTTAAACTAGGTCCATCCATGAGGCCCAGGAAGGGATTTCATTTTATGTAAGAGTATTTCCATCTCCACCACTGAATCTACCTTCCTGCCATCGCTTGCTTTATATCTTCTTTACCCACAGGCCCATTTGGGTTTCATCTGTCTTCTGTACTGACGGGGAGCTAAAATTCTGAAATTATTTTGGTTGAATAGGAAGTAAAATACCAGCAGGGGCCAGAATTACTTTGTGAAAATTTGTGTCTGCTATAGCCCAGAGAGAAATCTTCAAGAGGGGTTTATCTGGGACAAGTGGGCACCCTCCAGTGCTTATATTTCAGTACCCTCTGAACTTAAACCAAACTTCCTTGCATCTTCCAAAAATCTTGAAAG
Organism: Gracilinanus agilis; assembly: GCF_016433145.1. Lineage (NCBI taxonomy): Eukaryota > Metazoa > Chordata > Mammalia > Didelphimorphia > Didelphidae > Gracilinanus > Gracilinanus agilis. The sequence continues at coordinate 72,536,040 of NC_058130.1, forward strand.
TTTAACGTTCCTCTTAAGCTAACAGAAACATGTGCACACATACACACACATACAATCAATTTTGATTTTAGTAAGGAAGTGATAAAAATAGATGCAATGTCATCAGTGAAGTTCTCCAAACATATTACTTAGGCCAACAACAACCTCAAAATTATTGAAATCTTCCCTGAAAAGGAAAAAAAAAGTTTGTTCCTGTTAAAAGGATAAAGTCTGAATTCAGGTCTTAAAATTTATGTAGCAGGGCAGCTGGGTAGCTCAGTGGATTGAGAGCCAGGTCTAGAGACGGGAGGTCCCAATTCCCAGTTTTGTGACCCTGGGCAAGTCACTTGACCCCCATTGCCTACCTTACCACTCTTCTGCCTTGGAGCCAATACACAGTATTGACTCCAAGATGGAAGGTGAGGGTTTTATTTAAAAAAATAATTATGTAGCAATATCTCAACACAACAGACATAACCTGCCTTACTACTTATTTCACCTTGAGTAAGTTGTTACATGTCTTTAGCCTTTGTTTTCCTTATTTATAAAATGGAGGAAAGGTGAAATAGAATGTCCAAGGTCCTGCATACTTTTGAAATCTAATTATTATGCTAATTATTAGGGTTCAAGTATCTTCTTTCCAAAGCAAGTCTCAAGGAATGGAAGATGAAACATCAGTTTATTTCCATTGGATTGTGTTGTTATGTTTGCAAAGTGTTATTTTCTCCTTATTTCCTTGCAGATAATGATTTGCTCTAAAATATCTTCTCATCTTTCAGTGGGAGTTTATAGAAGATAATTGGTATTGCCAATTTGATGGCTGTGATAGGAAATGAATTATTTATTTGAAAGTTTTCAAATATTCATAACATCATGGAATGTGAGTTGAAGATCATTTTAGTGATCATTTAGTCAAATCTCTCATTTTTTTCTTAAAAATGATTATTGATGCCACTTTTTTAAAAATCACATTTTATTTTTTATATGCCCTGAAACTATAACAAAAGGGAAATATTTTATTAAAAGCATATGGAAATTTACGTATTCATAATCTCTCTTTCAAATGGTGGAAAGTATATTACAGAATATTTGCTAGGAAAAAAGACTGACCATTGCAATTACTCTGAGTTTAGCTGCCTTTTGGTATAGTTTTTGTCTGCATTGATGAAGTTGTATATATTTTTTGAAAGATCCCCTTTATTTTGTTCTGTATCAGTTCAATAAAGTCTTCTCATGTTTCTCTGAATTCCTTTTATTGGCCCTTTTTAATGATTTAGCAACATTTTGTTATACTCTGACATTAAAAGTCCTTTATAATCTATCCCCTCTTACCTTTTCAATCTTCTTATACCTCACTCCCCAAATCATACTCTTCCATCCAGTGACTTTTACCTTCTGGCTCTTACAGAAACTAGATACTTCCTTTCTTGGTCCCAGCCATTTTCTCTAACTGCACCATTCTTGGAATGCTTTTCTTCCTCTTTACTGAATACAGAACTCCCAGATTTCCATGAAGTCCCAATTAAAACACCACCTGGTAAAAGGGAATCCTTCCCTAACCCCATTTAATTCTAGTGAATTCCCACTCTTAATTTTTAACCTTTTATCCTGAATATAGCTTGCTTTGTATATATTTATTTGCAGGTTTACTCCCTAATTTAGTTGTAAATTCCTTGAGGGCAGGGCGTGTCTTTTGTTTCTTCTTGTAACCTCAGAGATTATCATAATGCAGAGAACATTGTAGGAGCTAAGGTTAAGCATAAGGCTGACTGACAGACTGATTTTTAAAATTCATCTACCAATATTTATTCAAATTTTTTTCTTTTTGCTACCCCAACATGCCATGAACATATTTACAATTTTTGGAAATTCCTTTCTTTCTTTGATATCCATTATATTTGGCTCATAGTACAAACCTTTCATTTTACAGAAAGAAAATTGAGTTTTAGAAAGCAGAAGTTTCTTATTACACAGATGTGCCATGAACTATGTTAACCTTTAGTTCATTGCTTTTTTTTCCTATCACATCACTAAATTTCTAACTCTACTGAAGGTGTTTTAAGTACACTATGCTTACTTCATATTTATAGAATGCATTAACATATATTTATAAAGAGCTTGCCTCACAATTAACTTCAACAATAATATTTTCTCAGATTAGGAAACTAAGAAATGTGGGGAAACTTTACTGATTTACATGGTTAGTGCTTGCTGGACATGAATCCAGGTCTCCCAGTTCTAATCACAGATATCTTTCTACCATACTGCCTTTTCCCTTTATGACTTTTCTTGCTAATGTCAATCTTCAGAAGCAAAAACTGGTTATATCGTTTGGAGATTCGGTTATGGCTGCAAACTAACAAACAAATTTTTCAGTTCTGTTCTGATTTATTATTTAAAAGCTGAGGAGTTCATTTTACTTCTTGGATAAAGGCAGCCTAGTACATCTGAAGCTTTACTATATTTAAAATTCAAGTATAATTCATAAAAAAGGAGTCGTTCAAACAAATAGGAGATAAAGTAGAAAACCTACTAAAAGTGATTTTTTTCTTTATATCATAGTCTTAAATATGCAGTTACCTTATCTTTCTCAAAGATTGGTTATGTTTTGATCCTTCTTTTTCTGAAAAAGATTGGTTTATCACTCTCCTACAAATAGTTAGAAACTCATAACTCAAAAATAGACAACAGCAGAGCACATATAGTCCTCTCCGTCAGGGGGTGAAAGATTGATTTAACTTACACACAGCTCAGAAGGAGCATCATTATGTTCCCAATGCTCAGATCTTAGAGAGGAGAATCATAATTTGGTCACAGGCTGCTCATGTGGAAGGTGATGATAAAATCATTTCCCATGGTAGCTGGTGTCATAAAGTACTCAAGTAAAGTGACATTTTTTCTATTACTGCAACATCTCAGCATCTTCCATCAATCTTCCTGAAGCAGCTTCTAGAACCAAAAGGACATTAGCTTTGACTTAAGATAGCACCATTGAGTTGGGAGAAGATGTACTTATTCAAACACAATTTCAATTTAAGTTGTTACCTAAATGCCCCACTCTTTGAGAGAGAAAAGATCTTCAAAATCTCTTTTCAGTGTCATTCCACCTCTGTCAAATAAACTCTGTTCAATACAAAGAGTGCTTGTCATTGAAATAGAAAAAAATAAAATATTTTTATTCTTCCCTCTTTGGGGAGAAAGTAAGGAGTATCCTAAAATTAATACAAATTTTAGTTGGTAAGACGTGCTTTCTCATCAATGAAGGTAGAAAATTCTAAATCTGATTTTCTAACTTGGATTGCCTTATTCTTAGTGAGGTTTGCTCAAAGATATAATAAGATTGTGAGTTGGTAGATTGCTTAGAGGTCATTTTGTCTAAGCACCATAATTTTAGGGGATTTGCCAAAGGTTAAACTGGAGGTGAAGTATCAGACACAGAATCTGAAATCAGGTACTTTGTTTCAAAATCCAGAATTTTTATATGTTTGGAGAGAGAAAGACACTTCAAAGGCAACTGGTCCAATCCCTTCATTTTATAAAATGAGGAAATGTAAATCCGGTGAGGTTGACTGATTTTTCTAAGATCTCATAGGTACAATCAAGGTCAGAGAATATTCTCTATTTCCATTAGAAATATGTGCTGCTCTAATTCAGTGCTGATTGACAAATTTTCAGTGTGAGCATTTACAACCAGGAAATCAGCAAACACTTCAAATCAAGGCTCCCTTCACTGTTTGTTGATTGCAAGACTTAAAAAAGTGATGGAGAAAATGTTAATAATGAATATGTAACTTAAAAATGTGTCATTTGTACTTTTTTCATTTGGGAGTTGTTAAACTTTCACCCACATATCTCTGTATTACACAATGAGTTTTGGGGGAAAGGATGAATGGAACCATGAAACAGAGTTATGAAGAATATTGACATTCAATGCAATCAGTATTTATTAACGTTAAATTTAAATCAATATCAATAACTCCAAGTCTTATCTTTTTATAAAGTTTATTAATAATCACTTTAAGTAGAAAAAATAAGAAAGATAGAAGTATAAAGCCTAATCTAACACCAAAACTTTTATCCTCTGTCCCCCCTACACACACACATGCATTCACATCCATTCACACAGTGTAAGCATGCAAATGGTATCCTGGGTAAGATGAGTTGGGTCAGATGAGCTTTGGGGGAGTGAATTCTATCTACACATTAGTCAAACCCTTTCTAGTTAAGGATTTTATTTCATCTTCTTTGGGTTCAATCCATTGGGTTTCTAAGTAAAGGGGGTTAGTCTTTTCTCACATTCTTTAGTTCATTTGTGACTCCATCCTGCTGGCAAACTCATGGGTTAGGTTTTGGCTTTATGTTCTACAGTCTCCTCAAAATGGAAAGTAGAAAAGCATTCAGTGTAAAATTATGGAGAAATCAGGAGAGGACAGATCTTGATTTTTTTTGCATGCAAAAGAAATGGTTACAGACCCAAAAGAATCACTGATTACATTTGAGAAAGCAGTTCATTGAAAGCTTTTTACTACTATTACATGTGCCAAAAGACTAAATCATATATATTGGAACATGATGCGGTTTGTAGTGCTATGGAATAAATCTTTCACTTTTTATCTTGGTTCCGTAGTGTGCAGACAACTTCTAGAACCTAGAACATGTCTTCTGCCAATTCAGACAAAAAATTAGGTTCTTTCCCTTCTAGTGATTATTTTTTCAGAGGAAGAGCTCCCATTGCTACTAGTCTTCTCCAAGAAACTTTGTTGGTGTTCAGGAGTGTCTGATGCTCCCTGACCTCATTTGATTTGGGATTTTGGTAAAGATATTGGAGTAGTTTGCCATTTTCTTCTTCAGCTCATTTTACAGATAAGGAAACTGAGGCAAACAGGATGAAATGACTTGCACAGGATCATATAGATAAAAAGTGTCTGGGATTGTATCTGAATTTAGGTCTTTCTGACTCCATGCCAAGTTCTCTATATCCATAGGACCATCGAGCTGCCTGTAAAAAAACCTGGAGGACTTCTTAAATTCACAAGGTTTCTCCCAAGCTTATTTACTCAGTATCTATCTTCTCTCTATATAGTTTTTCATTTATTATTTCTCCTTGACCTTCCCTATTACATTATGAGCTCTCTGTAGTTTTTGCCCTTATCCACAATGCTTAGCACAGTGCCTTGACTGTAAATGATTTTTATTAAGTGGTCCATGAAACTTCTTTTGTTTTCTGTATGGTCATAGTCTGTGCACGTCTACACTTACCTTTCATTCTGATCTGTCCATCAGCACCTCGTTCTTAATTTCAGTCTGCTCACCTCCATTGCACTGGATGTGATCACATGTTTCCTTCTCCATTTCTCCACATGGCATCTTCCTATAAGGTAATTCCTGCAAAGCTAAGATCTCTCTGAAAACCCAAGTAACTGTGGGGAATGAAGACCTGGGCAAAGTGTCCACACGCCTGTCCCATGCTACAATCACAGAGGGAGGATTGATCTGAGCCAGGGGCCCAGGATACAATAACATCTTCTCTTCTATCTTGGCAATAATCTTGTATCTCTACAAGGAGAAATGCTTAGCCTGTTATTTTCTAAGGCATTGATAGAAAGGCAGTCTCGACTGCACTGTGCCTCCAAAAGCATCAGGATTCAGGGAACATCCTTAGAATGACATCAGAATATCTTGATTTCTATATTTACTTAATTTTTTTTCCAAGTGGTCTTGTTGTACACAATAGGGACAGTAGAAAACTGCTTAGTTCACAGAGTTGTAGTAGCCAAATGAGAATCCCTTGAAAATGCTTTGTAAACTATGAATTCTTCCCAAGTAAAAGGTGATTGAATCATTAATTCCTTGATCTCCACTTTTGCAAGGACCTCACCAGTTTTTGACTTCCAGAGTTTTGCCACCATGAATACTGGCACACATAAGAAAGGGGTTTAGAAAGTGCTGATAGATATTTAACTGTCACTAACATGAGAAATCATAGTCCTCATCACTTAGGCTTTGGTAAATGCCTGAAACCTTAAGAAGTTTATAGCACTGTTCAGTGCATGTGAGTGTCCCCAGAGAAACCTAAAGCGTGGAGGAAAACAGATAAAACCATGAAGGGAAAACTGCTCAGGTAAGCAGCCTCTTCAGAACTGACTGTTTTGTAACAAAAAGACCTTGTCTCTCTTGCTCAGTCTCTGAATAACTCCCAGAATAGGAGTCCAGAGTTCTTCCTTGATTTTGAAAGAAAAAAATACAGATACATGCATACAGATAGCCTTAGAAAGGGAGGAAAGAAAAAGAGGCTGATGTTTTTTTTTAAGATAATGGCAGCAAATGCTGCCTCCCTTATTGTACAACTCAAAGGGCCTGCCTTTGTGATTGAGAATAAGTTAATATAGATGATACTCAAAACTGATGCTGAACTCCTCTTCACTGTCAAGTGTACCCCATTATACTTAACGATGTTTTCTGTGGAAATTGATTTTAACTCTGACTAACCAGACTGTGATTTGTTTGCTTTTACAAAGAAAACCTGAGGAGGCCAAAGGGGCCTACTCTTCTCTCCATCAACTGAAAACTTAACACTGTTTTCTTTCTTTCTGTACTAACTTTCATGAGTAAATGTGGAGAGAACTAATCTCAGTCTAAACTCTTAGCAGTATAAGGAAAAATCAGAATGTTTATTATTATTAAATGCCCTAAAATATAAACTACCTACTTCATTTACATATTTATTTTAATAATTTTTATACCTCTGATTCAGTGATCCCTGAATTGTCAGGAATTGACAGCTGAATACAATATCTCATTTTTGACTTTTTAAAAAAATCCATTTTTATTCTGAATTTTAAAACAGAAAAAGGGATATTTCCTTACCCACAGTAAAATAGAAAGATTTTAAATGAAATTTTGAATCACAATTTCATATTGTTTGGCCAAAAGTATATGATGATTCCACATATTATTTTAAAAAAACTATCTTGTTTCCCTGCGCTTCCTTCTAAATTTCCTTTTTTATTAAAAAAAATAAAGTATCATTGGCCTTCTTCTTTGGCATCACTATTGCTAATAACTACTCTCCCAAACTAAACTAAAAGGATAAAAGACTTTGGAAAACATAATTATACAAACTGAACAGAGCCCAAAATATAATTATCTTTCTCCATCTTAATCCATCTCCATTCTGTCAGCATGTAGGAAAAATTCTTCATTATATGTCCTCTAGAAACATGGTTCGTATTGGTATTGATCAGGATTCCTATGTCTACCTAAGAAATCACATCTTTCCCTAGACCCTGATGCATTTTTTACAAAGAATTTGAGTATTTTCTAGAATTTTAGAGTTGGAGAGGGCCTCAGTGGCCATTTGATTGAAATAATATTTACAACTAATCTTTGGAAATATCTTTCTGAGTGGAGGGCAGGGATGGGAAGTATGTACTCCTGGCATCATGTTCAGATTAAATCTCTCTTTCCCTTACATTTGTTTCTTTAAAATTAATTTCAGTAGATCTTTCAAGATTCTGAAGTTTGGGGACTCTTTGCAAACACTGAAATTTAGATAATGTGTACTTGTTGAAATAGGATGATTATGGTATCCTAATATCCTGATACCATTTATACCCCCTTTTCTACAGTTTCAAAGTAAGCCTAGAGAAATTACTGATCAGATGACCCACCCAGATAACCATCAGTCAGGTTTGCTGAAATTTTACATGACAAGTAAAGTTGCAAAGTCTTGCCCAAGGTCAGAGCAAGGTTAGTGTAGAAGCATATTAGCAAGTGATAGCCCCAGAGGTTCCTGGCTGTAACTTAGCTTGCTTAGAATTGCAGCTCTTCCAAAATTCAATATTGAACACATGGAAAAAAGAAACTCTAATTAAGTGACTTTGGCATCAGCCAAAGACTCATAAAAATGTACATTCTTGGATGAAATATGGATTTTTTTCCCATTCAGCATCCATAACCATTCCTTATCCTACTTCTATGTGCAAATTTTCCACATTTCAACAGCCTAGCTCCACTAAGAGCTTTTATTTATTTCCTGTAAAAATTCATAGAAGGATTCAAAAATGGAAGCCTCAAAGCTAAAATATACTATTATCAGTCATTAAAAATGGTATTTAATAGAGTTCACACCACTTGAAGAGGGGAAAAAAGGACATGATTTTTTTCTCTACAAAATTAGAGTATGATGAATCAGTTGTTAAATGAAATGAAGCAACATCATCCTTTTGTAAGTCTAATAACACTCTCAGGGCTCTTTTGAGCAGCTTGTCTTAGGTTTCTGTTTAATAGTGTGTCTTTGTCCTCTAGCTATATGTGAATAATTTCTACTTGTTGAGACTGGGGATGCAGGAATCATATCTCTTTTAATTGCCATTTTTGCCCTTGGTGACATAGTTCCCAAGATTCTGTGGCACTGCCTAGAAACATCCCTTAATTGCCCTGGGTCTCACTCTCTTCTGTAAAATGAGGGAGTTATAATGGACCCTATTTACTCCCTTCTAGCTATAGATCTGTGGTGCTAAGATCTTCTTTATTTTATTTCCCTTACCCTCCCCACATCAAATATGCTAAGCTTTCTAAGGTTATAAACTAATTTGAAGATTAAAAAAGGAATAGAATAAAGGGAGAGAGAAGGGAACAAGTATTTATAAAGTGATTCCTACATTTCAGGCACTGTGCTAATAAAAGTGCTTTACAGATATTTAGTTTCATCCTCACAATTTCTTCTCACAACAACCCTAGGAGATAGGAACTATTTTTTTTATTTTAATTTTTATTAAAACCCTCACTTTCTGACTTAGAATCAATATTATGGGTCAGTTCCAAGTAGAATTTTGGTAAGGGCTAGGCAATGGGAGTTAAGGCACTTGCCACAGCTAGGAAGACTCTGAAGCCATTTTTGAACCCAGGATTTCCCGTCTCCATGCCTGGCTCCCTATCCATTGAGCCACCTAACTGACTACACAGAGGGGCTATTCTGATACTCAGAGAAATTGAGGCAGAGCTGAAGTGATTTATTATTCAAAGTCACACAGCATTAAAGTGTCTGAGGCGAGCCAGGATTTTCTCACTTCTAGCCCAACACTTCATTTACTATACCACCTAGTTGCCTAGGAGTAAGGCCACACTTGGGTTTTTATCTATTTCCTTCTTTCTATTTAATCTATTTTCTTCATCTTTCATTCCCCCTTTTGACTGAACTTTTTCAATATTGTTCTAATTGCTATTTCTGCTTCCTGTTTTTGCCCTCCACATTTCATTTTCCAAACACCTGCTTGACATTTAAAACCCTTTATAGTCCTACTTTTCCTGCCTTTTATTCATGGTTCCTTTCACTCCTTATACAGGCCAAACAAACTATTCTTCCATTTTGACATTCTATCTCCTCTTCCTACACTTTTTCCCCCAGGCTTTCACCTGTTCCTAAAATACTTTCTCTTCTCATCTCCACTTCTTTGGACCCTCAGGTTCCTGAAAAGTCCAGCTCAAATGTCATATCCTACGTAGGCTCTTTCCTAATGTCTCCAAAGGCTAATACCTACCATAAAAATGTGTCTTGTATTTATTTTGAATAGATTTTTTTCTGTATTTAGTTTGTATAGAAGTAAATATGTCCATGCTATTTCCCCTGAAAGAATGTAACTCCCTGGGACTTTTTATTTTGAGAGTTTCATTTTCATCTTAATCCAAGTTAAGTAAAGTCAAAAGGTTAAATCTAATTCATAGAGATATCTTTATTATAACCTGAATTTCACAGAAGGGCCCTTTGAAGCACTCACTGAGCAGTGAATGGATTAGACATCTGGGTTAATATACAGATTTCATACTGGGTGCACAAAGTCAGTGTAAAAATCTTGGTTCCAATATTGTACATCTTTATGAATAGTAAATTCTTCTTTATGTCTAACCTAAATCCATAAATTCCCAAATGTCTTCTCCTCAATGAGTATAAACAGATATTAATTTTAATTTATGCAATACCTATCCTTTGAGCTAGCATTCTTTTTCAATGCTATATAAACTCAGTTCCTTTGCTTTTTCCTCAAAGGAGCATTTTCCTACTGTTTAATTTTTATATGTATTAAATTTTTCTAAAACATAGCACAATATGGAGTAGTTACTCAAAGAAATGGCTCATTTTGTAAGCCCCACAAATAACTTTGCTTGTTTTAATACGTTTATAGAAAAGAACAAGTGGGAATTATTAGAGAAAAAAATATTCTTAACATGTTGAGAAATTTGTGTTGTTGAGCATAGAATGAACCTCAGGATACACATTAGACATCAGTGAAAGAACAATTTCATCTTCTAATAGACATATATTAATTAAAGATTCTGATAATATCCCATTATGTGCTATTAATTTCTTCATATGTAATCTTTGACTCTCCTATTCTATCTCTAATTATCTCTTTGCCTCTGTCTTTGACCTTGTCACTCTCTGCCTCCATCCCTATCTCTTTTTCACTAAAAATCTGTGTTATCTTCAATGAGCCCATGAAATTTGTGACTATTCACCTGTGAGTCTAACAACAAACTGTAAATCTGTTGTCAAAGGACAAATACATTTAAAATTAGGGCAATAAGGTGGTGCAATAGTAAAAGCTCCTCTCCTGAAATCAGGACGACATCTTCCTGAGATCAAATCCAGGCTCAGACATTTACTAATCGCATGGCCTTTGTCAAATCACCCTGGTTGCCTCAGTTTCTTCACCTGTAAAATGAGCTGGAGAAGGAAAATGACAAACCACTTTAGTATCTTTGCCAAGAAAACTCCAATTGCAGTCATAGTCATACAAATACATATAGTCATACAATGAAAATGACTGAAGAACTGAAGAATATTAAAATTTGAAGAAGTTTGTCACATAATAAACTGCCAAGTAATTTAGATTTTGTTTTGAAGGGTAGAGTAGGGTAAGATGAAAACCATCTAGGTATTAAGGCAGGGTTAAGTTACCTTCAGTATCAGGGAAATGAATACCTAAAATAATAAAATTATGGATATCTTAATGGAAATTATTATATATAATAGTTACATATTCGTGGTTACTTTATTTTATTATATATCTGTTTTATGAGGGTAGTTATCTGTGGACAACATAGCTTTAAGACTACCTAGCCTGAATTAGTGTATGTTAGTTAGTGAGATGAACTGATTGTTCCTTAGAAACAGTTACTGAATGTGGAGGCAAGAAAAGCTTAGGTCCAAAACCCACTTTGGACATGTATTAACTGTTTAATTATGGGAAAAAATCACTTAACCTATTTAAGGTTTATTTTTCTCATCTCTAAAATAATTCTAATTATGCCTAAACAAATGATCAACAAGCACTTATTAAATGCCTGCTGTTTTAATCTCCATGCTAAGTGCAGAAAATATAAAGTAAAAAATGGTCCTTGCTCTTAAGGAGTTGATAGTCTGATAGAAGAGAAAAAATGTAAACAATTGTGTAGAAACATTGCATATACATGATAAATTTGGAATAATATAAGAAGTAAAAATATTAATATTAAGGAGGATAAGTAGAGATTTCTTGAAGAAGGAAGAATTTTAGATGAGACTTGAAGGATACAAGGGAAGATAACATGTAGAGATAAAGAGGGAGAACTTCTAGTATATGAATGTATTTATTAAGTTAATCAATATAAAGTACTTTGAAACTTTAAAACACTATTTAACTGTCAGTGTTGTTATTATTAAGGGCCTCACAGTAAACTGATTTTCTTCATTAATAGATCACACTTGTTTAGTACTTCACTGTTTATATGCAATTACCTCAGGAAAATTCTATGGAGTAGATAGTAGAAATATAAATTTGCTTTTGTTGTTGTGGAAGACACTGTAGAAAGCACTATTATATATTGATTAGGAAGTATTCCCAACATTTCCTCAATGTGTGGCTAATATGTTTTTAATTGAAATATTACAATTTTTTATGAATTGTGAGATGAAACAGAGAATAGAGGATTCATTTCTACCTGTGCTTGATCCTCTTTGGATTCCACAATTTACTGATTACTTTTAAAGAGTCTAAGGAACAAGAGGCAATAGAAAAGAAAGGGAAGTAGGTCCTAGTGTTAAAAAGCAAAACACTTGTGAGGAGGGACAGAGTAAAAGGAGAGAAGAAGAACAGGATCAAAAGGGTAAAATAAGATGGAAGGGAATATACAGATGGAAATAATAACTGTGAATGAGAATGGAATGAACTCATCCATAATATGGAAGAGGGAAAAAGAGTGTTTTAAAAAACAGAATCTTACATTATGTTGTTTACGAGAAACTTATCTGAGGCAGAGAGACCTATAGAGAAAAAGTAAGGGGAAAAAGCAGAATTTAATGTGCTTCAGCTAAGTAAAAAATGCAGTAGGGTGTCGCCAATACTTTAGTCAATCTGTAAATAAACAGAGAAAAAGATCCAAGCCAATAATAGATTTACTAAGTGAGACTTATATCTCTCAGCAAACCTGGGTCCTTAGATTTTCCTCACAATCTGAGATAAGTGAATAAAGGATTTTTTTTTTAGTTATGTTACCATAATACTTCCTTTTGTCTTGTCTTCCTGAGGAAAAACATTCTCATAGACACTTCCCCAGCCAACCCCTACATACATTAGATGGTAAAAAGGACTTTCTTTGTCTGGTAAGTCTTCCGTTTTCCAGAGGACAGGTATGTTGCACATGATCAAGGAAACTTCCTCCTAGGGTCTTCACGGTACAGGTCTTCTTTGTATGCCAGGAAGGGATACAAACCTTCAGCTAGAGAGCACTCTCTTTTGATTTGTTACATGGAGGATGCTCAGTGACTCACTCCCTTCAGCTTAGGTTGCACAGACTGGATGGGGCCACACATTACTACAAAATGCTGGCTTTCAGTGAGTTACAAAAAAGGGGAAGTTACAGAAATTACAGTTAATACGAAGTTACCAAGAAAATCAATTAAGTACATTGCATTTAATTTGCTATATAATCTTACAAAATAAAATTACCATAATAATTAATCAATATCCCAGATTAATCATGAGTCAAGGATTCTCAGTCTCATCAAGTAGAAATCATGATTTCAGTAAAAGCTAAAGCAAAAATAGATCCAATTAAAAGAAATAAGGAAGGAAATTAAATCTTGATAAAAGGTACCATAAACAATGAAGTAATATTAATGTTAACATATACACGCAAAATGGTATAGCCTTCTGATATTTAAAGGAGAAATTAAATGAGATTCAGGAGGAAATGGACAAAACTTAGCTAGTGGGGGACCTCAATTTCCCTCCTCAGATCTAGATAAATCAAACCAAAATAAATAAGAAATAAAGGAAGTAATTAAATTTTAGAAAAGTTAGAATAGATCTCTGCAGAAAATTGCATGGGAATAGAAAGGAATATAACTTATTTTCTGCAGTACATGGCACATATGCAAAAAATGGCCATGTATTAGGGTATAAATATTTTATTACCAAATGCAGAAAAGCAGATATAATAAATACATTCTTTTCAGGTCATAACACAATAAAAATTATATTCAGTAAGGGTCCATGAAAAGACAAATAAAAAATTGTGAAACTAAATAATCTAATTCTAAAAAAGAAATGGGTCAAAGAACAAATTATGAAAAATTAGCAATAATTCCATTAAGAAGAACGACAATGAGGATACAGCATATCAAAATTTTTCAGATACATATTAGGGATTCATTTATATTTCTAACTGGTTGCATCAATAAAATAGAGAAAAAGCAGACCAATGAATTGGGAATTCAACTAAAAAATAGATTACAAATTAAAAATACTCAATTAAAAACCCATTTGGAAATTCTAAAAAATCAAAAGAGAAATGAATAAAATTGAAAGTAAGAGAACCATTTTACTAAAAATAAGACTAGGAATTGTTTTTATGGAAAAATAAATAAAATAGAGCATTAGTTAAATTCATTTAATAAATAAAAGAAAAAAATCAAATAAACAGTATCAAAAATAAAAAGGGTGAATTCACCACCAATGAAGGGAAATTAAAACAATCATTGCAAACTATTTTGCCCAGTTATATGAAAATAAATCTGACAACCTAAATGAAAAAGATAAACATTTACAAAAATATAAATTGCCCAGATTAACACAAGAGGAAATAGAGTATTTAAATAATTTCTTCTCAAAAAAAGGAATTGAACAATCCACCAATGAACTTCCCCAGAAAAAATCCCCAGGACCAGATGGATTCACAAGTGAATTCTTTCAAACATTTAAAGAACAGTTGATCCTAATCTTATATAAACTATTTGGGAAAATAGGTAAAGAAGGAACCTTTAGTAATTATTTTTATGACTCAAATATTGTGCTGATACTTAAACCAAGAAGAACAAAAAGAGAGAAAATTTTGGACCAATTTTCCTAGTGAATATTAATGCAAAAAGTTTAAATAAAATGAGAGGATTATAGCAATATATAATAAAGATTATTCAGTATAACCAGGTGGGAATTATACCAGGAATGCAGGGCTGATTTAATATAAGGGAAATCATCAGCATAATTGACCATATCAATAACCAATGTAACAGAAATCACATGATTATCTCAATAGAAAAAAAAACGTCTTCAACAAAATATAATATTCATTCCCATTAAAAACACTAGAAAGTATAGGAATAAATGGGTCATTCCTTAAAATGATAAAGAATATCTATTTAAAACTGTCACCAAGTATCATCTGTAAATGAGGATAAGTTAGAAGCCTTCCCAATAAGATCAGGGGAGAAGCAAGGATGCCTATTCTCACTACCCTTATTTAATATTTTACTAGAAATCTAGCCTTGTCAATAAGAAAAGAAAAATAAATTGTAGGAATTACTGTAGACTATGAGGAAACTAAATTATCACTCTTTGCAATAGATTATATGATAAATCACAGGGAATCAACTAATAAAAAATCTGAAATCGATAACTAGCAAAATTGCAGTATACCGTATAAACCCACATAAACCATCCAGATTTCTATATATTACTAACAAGGTTCATCAGCAAGAGATAGAAAGAAAAATTCTATTTAAAATAACTTTTGGCTATTAAAAAAAATACCTGGCAATCTTCTTGCCAAGATAAACACAGGAATTATATGAACACATTTACAAAACACTTTTTATAAAAATAAAGTCAGATCTAAAAAATTGAAAAAGTATTAATTGCTCATAGGTAGGCTGAGATATATAATAAAAATAGCAGTTTTACCTGAATTAACTTACTTAGTGTCATACTAATCAAACTACCAAATAATTATTTTATAGAACTATAAAAATAATAACAAAATTCATCTGGAAGAACAAAAGATAAAAAATATCAAAAGAATTCATGAGGAAAATGTAAAGGAAAATCTTAAACTGTACTATTAAGAAGTAATCAAAACAGTCTGCTTCTGACTAAGAAATAGAGGGATAGATCAATGGAATAGATTAGATAAACAACATATTGTAGTAAATGACCTTTAGAACCTAGTGTCTGAATACCCCAAAGACCCCAGCTTTGGGGATAAAAAGTTCATTGTCATTTTTTGACAAAAACTGTTGGGAAAATTGAAAATCAGTACAGTAGAAACTAGGTATAGACCAACCTTCACACCCTATACCAACATAAGGTCAAAATGAGTAAGTGATTTAGCTATAAAGAGTAATATCATAAGTAAATTAGAGGAGTGTAGAAGAGTTTTAACTGGCAGATGTATCTATGGAAAAGGGAAGAATTTATTACCAAACAAGAGACTGAGAACATTACAAGATAAAAAATGAATAATTTTATTAAATTAAAAAAGTTTATAAAAACAAATGTAACAAGATTAGAAGGGAATCAACAAAATTAATATATATCCAATCTCTCTGATAAAGGTCTTATTTCTCAAATTTATAGAGAACTAAATCAAATTTATAAGAATACAAGTCATTCCACTATTGACAAATGGTCAAAGGATATGAATAAGCAGTTTTCAAATAAAAAAAATCAAAGCTATCGATAATCATGTGAACAAATGTTCTAAATCACTCTGGATTAAAGGAATGAAAATTAAAACAACTCTGAGGTACCACCTCATACCTATCAGATTGCTCAATATGATGGTAATGGAAAGTAATGAATGTTGTAGAGAATGTGGCTAAATTGGAACATTAATGCATTGCTAGTAAAGTTGTGAACTGATCCAACCATTCTGGAGGGAAATTTGAAACTGTCTGGAGAGTTATAAAAGTTTGTGTACTCTTTAAACCTGTAATATCACTACTGGACTGAGTCTATATAACAAAGAAATAATAAAAAAGGGGAAAAGAACCTACTTGTACAAAAATATTCATATTGACTCTTCCTGTGGCAGCAAATTATTTAAAATTGAGGGGATGTTCATCAAAGAAGAAATGACTGGCATTTGTTGGTGATGGAATATTATTATGTTATAAGGAACAGTGAGCAGGATAATTCCAGAAAAATCTGGAAAGATCTACATGAACTGATGCAGCATGAAATAATCAAAACCAGGAGAACACTGTACACCATAACAGCAATATTATGGAATCATCAACTGTGAAAGATTTAGCTACTCTCAGCAATACAATGATCGAGGACAATTTGGAAGGACTTATGAGAGATAATGCTATCCACTTCCAGAGAAAGCACTGTTAGAGTCAGAATGAATGTCAAAGCATACTATTTTTCACATTAGTTTATGGCTTTATTTTGGGGTTTTGGTTTATATGAATATTCTCTTACAACAATGCCCAATATAGAAGTATGTTTTGCATGAAAATCATGTACAACCTGGATCAAATTGCTTACCATCTCCAATATGGGGGAGGAAAAGGATGGAGGAAGAAAATGTAGATCTTATAATTTTAGAAAACATGTCAAAATTGTTATCACATGTAATTGGGAAAATAAAATGTCTTTGAATTAAAAAAAAAGTCTGCTGAGATGATTATGTATCTGTAGGACCAAACATGTCATTAAAAGGTTTTGAGAGATGACTCAGACACAATGTTCCAAGGCAAAAAGTCATGTAGATGGCATCATCATCAACTGATTTGACATTATATTTAAAAAAAAAAAAAGCAACTCTGAAGAATTTTAAAATTCTGGTTTTCATTGATTACTATAGAAGTAAATAAAATCAATTCATCAATTTCTTGCCAGAAAAGCGATGTACTTAAAACAGAGAAAAAGGTATTCATTAGGCATGTATTTTGGGGGAATTTGTTTTGTAAGACTATTCATATTTTTTGTCTGTTTTTCATTTTTCATTGTTCAATGAAAGAGAATATTTAGAGATGATAAGTGCTTGTAATTTTTTTTCAATTAAAATTCAGGGAGATTTCACCACTCACCCATTAAATTAGCAAAGATGACAAAAATGCAAAATTGTTGTTATCAGTTGTGTGAGGATGGAAATACACAATGCAATAGTGGTAGAGCTATGAAATGGTGTTGCCATTTTGAATGAAAGTTAGAACATCAGCAACCCCAGGGACTTAAGTTCCTGTTCCTTCACTCTCAAGGACCCAAGAGACCTGTTCTCATTTCTTCTAGGTGCTTCTCTCCCCTTCCCATTAGTTGCTGAGGTGTGATGAGCCTTGGGATCAGGTTTGGAGAGGTGGTAGAGCCAGCAGGAGTAAAGAGCTTGGGTCAAGGAGTTGAAGAACTTCCAAGAGATGTAAACTAATTGCAGAGACAGAGAGTAAAAGGCAAGAGAGACAGACAGACAGAGGGGGAAAGGCAAACAAAGCCTGACAAAATGTTGACAAAAGAGTAAGACTAAAAGTAGCAGAGAGACTGGGCAGAGAGGGCACTAGAAAAGGGAATAATGTGACAAAGAAGAAAAACAAAAACAGCCAGAGATAGTGATATAGGGGGTTGAGGGGATGGCAATAATATTATCTTCAAATAATGACTCAGGAAAATATATTGGAAAGGAGAGCGCTAAGGGTGAGAACTTTCACAAAACCTGTCCTACCCCCCATCCATATGCTTTATACACACATACATACATATGTATGTGTGTATGTATGTATATATTCATATATGTATATATATATTCATATATATGCATTTATTCTACCTTTTCCTACTAAAGTATATTGGTCATATCTCTCATTATGCAGAATATGGGCTTTAGAAAAAACTATTAAAATTTTTTTACATTGTATTCTTCATTTTTATTTTAAAAGTTAAAGAAGCTTCAGGGGAAAAATTAAAACAAAAACAAAAAAGTAGCAAACTACTCTCACTTATTCATAACTCATGTGATTTAGAGGTGGTAGAAAACCTCAAATTTCAACTACTCCAAGCCTTTCATTTCACTGGGGAGGAAACTGAATACTTGCCCTGTTCAGTTTCTGGGAACAGAGGATTGACCTCTCTAGGAATAGCTGGAAGAATTCACTATTCTCTAGTAAAATGACATTTTCTTCATCTTTTCAGTTTTAAATTGCTATGATTGTATTATTACCAATACTGGACTTTTTGTACAGTTTTATTAATATCTATGATTAATTTTATGAATCTCTTTAAAAACTCTCAAGTGATAATCAATTGTATGGCTAAACTGGATGGCTATGCCATTCTCTGATATGAACTTTCCATCTCTAACTTTGTTCCCAGTATTCATTTGCACAAAACGGTCCCTGATGCCAGGAATACACTCCTTCCTCTGCCTCTTAAAATCTTGATATTCCTTCAAGGCTCCTCCTATTGGGTGAGGCTTCCTCTGTGAAGCTTTTGCTGAATGTGTCAGATTTCAATAGTGTTTCCCTCCTCTAACTTTTTTTTTGTTGTTGTTTTTAAGGGAGAGAAAATGAATCATGTAATGAAACTTTTTTTTTAACATGCCTTTGATTGCATAAATGTCTTATTCTTAACCTCTATTCCAGTATTGGCTTCTTGAAGGCAGACTGTGGTTTCAGGTGACTAGAATACGACATGATTGTATACCCAGTGACTAGTACACAGCTTTCTGCATAGAAATAAAAACTGGATCTATAATTCCATTGATATCAAGGATTAAGGTTAAGGAACTATGTGTACTACTTTAGGTCAGCCACTTTCTATGGAGAAATTTTATTTTACTTAATTTCTTTTTACTGTGCTTTGCAAATCTTATTTATTTATTTACCTATTACATGTAATAACAAATTTTCACATAAGTTTTCCAAAGTTATGATCCAAATTGTCTTTCTAACTCCCTTCCCTCCCCATGTTCTCTGAGCGGGCAAGCAAGAGATTAAACATATCTCTATAATGTTCATTTTTGTAAGTGAATAATCATATAAAATCACCCTCCAGTAAAAAGGCAAATAAATAAGTGAAAATCATATGCTTTGATATGAATTTGACTCCAACAATTTTTTCTCTGGAGGGGGATAGTATTCATTGTCATCAGTTCCTCAGAACTGTCTTAGATCATTGTATGAGAGTGATTAAACCCATCACAGTTGAACATTATACAATATTGTTGTTACTGTGTCCAACATTGGAGAAACTCTTGAGGAGTTGCTTAGAGCACAGAGAGATTAGTCAATTCGCCCAGAACTGCATAGCCAGTATGTCGAAACAGAACTTGAATCTAGGTTGTATCGATCCAAAACTAGCCCTGTCTTCCAGAGGATACACTAACTTTTGGTTTGCCTTTAGGAGGTGCTAAATAACACATAGATTTAGAACAGGAAAAGATTTGAGCAGTCATGAGGAGAATTTTCTTTATCTGCAAAATGAAAACACTAAGGCTAAGTAATATTTTGTCTAATCATTCAGTCCATAAGTCAGAGAGACAGAATTCCAACAGAATAGTGGTTAGGAATAAGACATTTATGCAATCAAGGGCATGTAAAATTTTTTTGATTACATGATTCATTTTCTCTCCCTTAAATTTTTCAATTTATATATAAAATATTAATAGAGTTTAATAATCCTTTTAAAATAAAAATATAAGTTGAAGAATTAATATTTTCTTTATACACACCAAAGCTGTATTAATATTAATATTCATCCAGAATAA
Organism: Gracilinanus agilis; assembly: GCF_016433145.1. Classification (NCBI taxonomy): domain Eukaryota; kingdom Metazoa; phylum Chordata; class Mammalia; order Didelphimorphia; family Didelphidae; genus Gracilinanus; species Gracilinanus agilis. Next base: position 72,556,038 of record NC_058130.1, read on the forward strand.
GTTTAAAAATTTACTTAATTTCTATGTTCGTTTTATATTCTATATGTCCTCCAAGTGCAGGAAACTCTGACTTCTCTAAAGGTAGAAAAAGTTGTATGAAACTGTCTTGAATAAAGCTTTTAATCCATTCTATCTTACTCCCATATTCATATACACAAAGGTGTGTCTGGTTGCAATAGATAGTATATTTGTTGTTCTTGCTTCTGTGTACATTCAGCATTAAGTGATAACCTGATCTCTCTTAGGAAAATACCTTTCCTATAAAGAAAAAGACCAAGAAAACTACCACTACCACCAAGACATGTGGGAAGGTACTTGAATAGTCTATTTAATGTTTCTTCAATTACTATATAGCAAATCTTTCCATTTGTTAACAAAAACACCAAAACAATGATTGAATTTGAGTATTACTAAATCAATCTTCTGTGAAACGAACTACGCTAGTTTTAGGAAAGTAGAGCAGTCAAGTGTAGGACATGACAACAGACTATGGAATCTATATATTTAAAAACATTAGATAATCAAAAGGCAAAGATTCAGAAGCTTTTGAAGTTAGTATTTTGAAATGCTTAATTTAATAGCCCTTTCAATGGCTTTTTCTATATCAATTAAATATATTTAAAATATATTATTAAGATTAACAGGCAAATTTGAATTTATATTTTATGGAACTATATTAACTTATGATGTTTTCTTAGAAGTATTCAAAATTTATGAAATATTAATGCTAATAAAATAATCAAAATGATATTAAAAATCAAAATAATGTTGATTCTTTTAGCATTGGTGATTGAGCAACAGAATATATAGTTCAGTATGCCATATTGTTATTTTCATTTTTTTCTTACTATGCAAAAGAAGCTTAGTTCAAATACTCTTTTTTCCTCTAGCAAAGCTTTTCTGGATTTGCTTCTGGCATCATCTTAGTGCAAGAGGAATTTGTAACAAGCTCTTACTTTCTCTCTTTATTTAGTTAATGCATATGATAAATTCAAATAGACCAGAAAATTAATTCCTAACCTTAATGTACTTGGTAATTCATGAATGAAGCCAATGCAATTTATCATTACAAAAACAAGTGTGATTAGCAACAAGATACAACAAAATGAACCATTCCAAGTTCCTGAATTAGTTATAAATTTGAGTCATTTCGTCCACTCATATCCTAGCTTTGTACATGCCAGGAAGGCTGCAAGAGGGCATGATGCTTCACAATAAATGGTAGATTAATTTGATGAAATGGATAAGGCCGACTGAGTCAAAGGTCAAAAAATACCATTCCATTAGCCGAGAACCACATAGCTTGAAGAGAGAGAAATTGGTGGTGATGTATTAATTAGAGGAAACTATTGAATTTTCTATGTTGAGCTAACATTTCAATGCTGGAGCTATTAATATTGAATAAGTAAGAATCTGGAAAAGCACCATTATCTCTTCTATGCCACAAGAAGGCCCAGTAGTTTGCTTGTTATGACCTCCAACAGTTAATGACATTTCCAAATAGCAAGGAGTATTGAACAGTTCTCAAAAAATGGGTAGATTATAGCTAATAGATATAGATCTTGGAAAGACTTTAGAAAACAACTAAAACAAACCCCTACTTTCCAACATGAATCAAATGAAACTCAGGGAAGGGGATTTACATAAGGTTACTGAGACTGTTATTGCGCAAAAAAAAAAAAATCTCTCATGCCAAGGGACTTAAAAAAGTATTTTGTTGAGGTTTATAGACATTTTATATGCATTTTAAGCCAAAATATCCATTTAAATATGTTATTACAATTATTCATAATTCATCAAAGAATTAATAAAATGATTACTTGGCTATTTGAATTGAGAGAAATATTTTGGTTTCAGAATTCCTGATTTCCAAGTTCATAATATATATTAAAGAATTACAGACCTAGCTATTCTTACAGAAAAGCTTACTGCTTCTATAACTTCATTTTTCTTAAAAACCTCTTTTATCTTTAGACTTTTATAGAATTGCTATTCACGAAAGTGAAATTCAGTTTTGAAATGTCAAATACTGATCTAAATGGAATATTCATTAATAGATCTTTTACAACTAGAGGATTTGCCCAGGTTCTCTAAATTAATAAGAGTCAGAGGTGGTATTTGTTGACTATCCCATGATGTTTCACAGGCATAGAAACTGAACTCTCAATAACTTCCCTAGAAATATTTTCCAATGTTCCAATGTATTCATGTATTTTAAATATTTCTACATGTGTATGTATGCAAGTCTGTGTGTTTATTGTGTATGGATGTGTATTTAATCTTGTTAGTAGACTCTAAGTAATATATGAAGCTGGGCAGAAACTTTGTATTTCTGCTTGTCTCAGGGAATAACAAGCATTTTGCATTTAGTAGGTGCTTAATAAATATTTTCAATGGATAAAATCAATTACCTGAAATTAATACCCTAGATTTATTTCTTCTAGCAAATTATTTTCAAGTTTTGTTTAGTTTTTAGAGTGGGAGGTAATATGGTTTTCTTATTGACTTTCAGAGTTCCTTTCACATAATGGCTTCTTCTAAGTAGTTATTGAGTGAATAAATATGAAAGAAAAAAGAAAACCTACAATCAAGTTGGGATCAATAATCACTGACTAATAGATAAATTTATGACTTTTATGTTATAGATATTGTGCCTATATACTAAATAGAAAATTAGAGAAATACAAATATATAGCTATGGAACCCTGAAGAACAATTCCAATGCTACAAAGTATTTCAATGTAAACAACTGGCTGAACTAGACAGAAGAAAAAATTTCCACTTCTCTTATTATCATTATAAGGAATGAATTAATGCAAGTGAATTTCACTACATTGAAGATCCTGAAATTTCATAATGACACAGCAAAACAACAAACCACAAAGGAAATAACAGTGCTATTTAAACCCAAATAACAATTTTATGTTCAGAAATACAGGGATATCCCCAACTCTCATTTATTATTGAACAACTTAATTCAATCAATGAAAGACAAACATAAAACTTAGTGAATGTACTTAGTTTTGCATATATGACAATGTTTATTTGGATCCTCTTTTTTCAGTGCATTAATGCAATAAATAAAAGTGGAAAGGAGGGAAAAAGGAAGGAAGAAAGGAAATAAGTATAGAGGATCAGCTCTATTTTGACAAGGATTTGAATGGCCTGAAGTGGTCTTGGACTATTAGGACGAAGAAGAAAATTGAGAACAGTCAGCCCATGGTTAGCTCATGGCTGTTCCAACAGACAATAAACTTGAGATTTATTTTATACAGTATTCAAAAGCCATTTCACACAAAGCACAAAGGAATTTGTGGCTGCATAGATGATTAAGGTTATGGAATTACCTCACGCACAAGTTTTTTCACATATAGATTATGCCAGGATGAGACAAGGGTACAAGGTTAAAATTTGAGACTTATTTTATATAACATTCTATTTTAATAAAAGTTTCTAAACTTCAAAAGATGCATTAAAGAATGAGCCTTTAAAATTGTGTGGGGTGTGGGGTGGAAAGTACCTAGATGAATACGAAGGGTATTTTACTCTGCCTACTTTGACCTTGGGCTCTCTGGAAACAGATACAGGGCCAGGGTAGCTTCTGCTAATTTCTGCATTTTTCTCAGCTTAGGGTAAAGTTGTTAACTCCTTAACTGCTGGTTTACTAAAAATTAAAGCTATCCAAGAAAATTAGATTATAATGATTTCCAATAAGAAAAGTTGTGAACATAAAAGGAGTCACTGAGAGGAGTCCAGATTCTTATCTTAGATAAAACCATCAGTTCTGTGTCCTGATTTTCAGAGCACAAAAATCCACTGAGGGCTTTGCCTATCTGCATCTATATTGATGGGGTTTAGATAAAAATACCTATTAGAGACTCAATTTCTCTCAGTGGCTTCCATGGCTTCCAGGAAGGAAGGAAGGAAGGAAGGAAGGAAGGAAGGAAGGAAGGAAGGAAGGAAGGAAGGAAGGAAGGAAGGAAGGAAGGAAGGAAGGAAAGGAGGG
>NC_058130.1:72560361-72635802 GCF_016433145.1 Gracilinanus agilis
GGGAGGGAGGGAGGGAGCGAGCAAGCAAGAAAGCAAGCAAGCAAGCAATCCAACTCTGAACCAAGGACTCAAAATATCTTTAGCTTAAAAAGAAGGAATCATCCTAGTCAAATCACTGAATAAGAAATGTCTGGGTGAAGGAATCAAGCCTCTCTCTTTTCTCCCAGCCCCACCTTTGCAATTGACCAGAAAGGACTTCCTGAATTTTGGAAGATGTGATCTGGAATTTTTATTGATCTTGAAACAATGACCAAGGTAGAACAATAGTAGTATTTGATAGCAACATCTGTACCTGGAGTCAAACCAAATCAAACACTGAGGAAAGGAGGATTTGGGACTCTATATAGGAGGCCGGCAGAAAGCTATACAGTACCTAATGAGAATATCTTGAGGAAATAAGTAAGAAAATGTCTTTGACCTGAGTTATAATTGTGTGCACCTTTGTTCCAAGCTTGAGCCCATTTTCCATTGACTTTATTAAGAGTAGGAGTAGAGTGATCCAGTTTTGTGGAGTATATTTTGGAAGAGTGGTAAAAGAAAGGATCCTCTCACCTAGCAGATTGGCTAAAATGAAAGAAGGGGAGAGTAATGAATGCTGGAGGGGATGTGGCAAAATTGGGACATTAATGCATTGCTGGTGGAGTTGTGAACTTATCCAACCATTCTGGCTGGCAAATTGGAACTATGCTCAAAGGGCTATGAAAGAATGCCTGCCCTTTGATCCAGTTATACCATTGTTGGGTCTGTACCAGAAAGAGATCATAAATAAACAGATTATACGAAAATATTTATAGCTGTGCTTTTTGTGGTGGCAAAAAACTGGAAAATGAGGGTATGTCCTTCAATTGGGGAATGGCTGAACAAATTGTGGTATATGCTGGTGATGGAATACTGTTGTGCTCAAAGGAATAATAAACTGGAGGAATTCCATGTGAACTGGAGAGACCTCCAGGAACTGATGCAGAGCGAAAGGAGCAGAGCCAGAAGAACATTGTACACAGAGACTGATATACTGTGGTAAAATTGAATGTAATGGACCTCTGTACCAGCAGCAATGCAATGACACAGGACAGCTCTGAGGGATTTATGGTAAAGACGCTACCCACATTCAGAGGAAGGACTGCAGGAGAGGAAACATTTAAGAAAAACAACTGCTTAAACATATGGGTTGAAGTGGACATGATTGGGGATGTAGACTCGAAACTACCACACCAATGCAACTAACAACAATTTGGAAATTGGTCTTGATCAATGACACATGTTAAAACCAGTGGAAATGTGCATCAGCGATGGGTGGCAGAAGAGCAGGGGGTGAAGGGGAAAGTAGGAGCATGAATCATGTAACCATGTTAAAAATGAATATTAATAAATGGTTAAAAAAATAAAATCATTCAAGTATTACACGATAAAAAAAAAGAATGCTTAAACATATGAGACCCAATGATATGTTAACTTTAAGTAACAAACCCAAGACAAAACCAAAGTAGTATTCTAAGAAGGAACTAAGAATAGTAGTCAATCAGTCAATGAACAATTATTTATCACCAATTATGTGCCAGGCATTGTATTAGCATTTTCTAGAGAAAAAAAGAAAAAGAAAGGAAAAGAAAAGGAAAGGAAATGAAAAGAAAAGAGACTGGCTGAGTTTTCTCTGTGTCATTACAGAGGGAAGTAAGCCCAAAGCAGGGCCTGGAGAGAGCAAGCTGCTGGGAGCAGGAGAGTGGCTGGATCAATCTTTAGCTGAAGAAAGTAAAAGAAGACAGTGGATTTCTAGCATTTATAAGAAGATAATTAATGTGCATAGTTTAGTAAGATTAGATATTAAATATTTAGTCAGTTAAGGAGTTAAGTCAGTTAAGTCAGGCTTGAGAAATCAAGTCATGAAGAAGTCTCTTGTGAGACAGTGGGTACTGGGATATAGTTTAGTTTTCTTAGATTAGAGAATTTATTTCAATCCAATATTTATCCTTTCCTTCCTTTCCCTGCTCCCTTTAGTAACATATTAAAATAGTTTTGTTTTTTTTATCATAAGCTGTCTCCAGCCAGTTTCCATTTACCAAACCTTTAACTAGGCCCTAAACTGCTATAACTGAATCTCAGCCAATACGAACTGATAGGCAACTGTCTACTCAAGATCAATAAATACCTGGCCCAACAGTATCAATTTACATCATTACATCTACATATGAAAAGCTCTATTTTTTATATTTTTCTTTTATTCAGTCAAAAATCTGCCTCTCTGAAACAGATACATTTCTCTAAGTTCTAATTTCTGGATAAAAAAAGCAAAACAGTGTAATCTCTTTTCCTCTTAGTAATTCTTCATCTAATTCTAGATAGCTATCACTTTTAATTATTTATTTTCTAGGCCAAATATCCTGAGACATTCAACTGATCCTTTAATGATATTAAATAGAAGTACAGACATATTTGTTTGGATTTTATGAAAAGCAACTAAAGAAAGTGAAAATTGTTTGGGCTATATCTTTGGAATTCCAATTTGAATTAGAGGAAATAGAAAACCTTAAACAGGAAAATAGCTCTAAAAAAGAAAGTTAAAATGGATCACTAAAAGGGGGCAGCTGGGTAGCTCAGTGGAGTGAGAGTCAGGCCTAGAGACAGGAGGTCCTTGGTTCAAAACCGGCCTCAGCCACTTCCCAGCTGTGTGACCCTGGGCAAGTCACTTGACCCCCATTGCCCACCCTTACCACTCTTCCACCTATGAGATAATACACCAAAGTACAAGGGTTTAAAAAAAACTGTTAAAAAATGGATCACTAAAAAATTGAATAAGACAAATGAAGCTAGAGACTCCACAAGATATCAAGAAAAGTAAAATAGAGGGCAGCTGAGTGGCCCAGTGGATTGAGAGTCAGGCCCAGAGATGGGAGATTGTGGGTTCAAGTCTGGTCTCAGATACTTCCTAGCTGTATGACTCTGGGCAAGTCACTTAACCCCCATTGCCTAGTCCTTATCACTCTTCTACATTATAACCAGTACCCAGTATTGATTCTAAGATGGAAGGTAAGGTTTTATTAAAAAATAAATAAATAAAACAAATTCAAAAGACTAAAAAAGACTAAAAATAAATAAATAAAACAAATTCAAAAGACTAAAAAAGACTAAAAATAAATAAATAAAACAAATTCAAGATTAAAAAAGAAGAATATTTGAAATACCTCACCAGAAAAATAATGGAAATAGAAAATAGATCCAAGAAAGGTAATCTAAAAATCATTAGGCTGTCTGAATACCATGATTAAAATAAAAGCCTGAATATCATTAAGAAGAGTAAGAAATTATTAGGAAAAACTACTCTGTTGAAGGGTATTATTCATGGGGTGTGTGTAGGCTAGAATAGGACAGAACAATCTCCCTCATTATTCCCCCTCATTTTTTTGTTCATCTTTTCTGCACATCTGCAACATAGAACAGGTCAGGAAGGTTAGAACGATCACCCTCCATTGCTCCCCCTCCTATCCTGCCATGTAGGCTAAGTAAGCTTTGCAGCAAAACCAGTTGTTCATGCAGACAGAAGAGGATAAGTGTTGGGCTTCAGAGGGTGATCACTTGCAATAGGAGGAGGACAGGATAGGTTGTTAGATTGTGAGCCTCTCCAGTGCACTAGGAAAATTCCTTCCCTTTTGAAACTATACTTAATACTTAAACACCTGCTTCAAGTTCAGCAGGTGCCTCCCCACTGAGTTGCATCTCTCTTGCCCTCTTCTGAAAGATAAATAAAACCAGCTTACTGCTTTGTAATCTCAGTCTCATCTTTTCATTCTGAGTTGGAGGGTTTATAGCCCACACACTGTTGTATAAAGAAGGGAAAATAGAAATGGAAAGAATCCACTCCTCATCACCTGAAATAGTTCACAAATTTCACAATCCCTATTTCATATTGACTATTATAACCAAATACCAGAATTCCCAGGGTAAGGAGGGAATACTGCAATCAATCAGGGGGAAAAGTAAAAATATTGTGGACACACAGTCAGGATTACATAGGACCAAGTGTACAAAAGGCCTGGAATATGATGTTCCCAATGGCAAAGGATCTAGGAGTAAAATTAAGGATAACCTACACAGTGAAACCTATCATAATAATCTGGGGAGAAGAAATGAATATTTAATGAAATAGAGGACTTCCAAGCATTCTTAATGGAATGATCAGAGCTGAAAATGAAGTGATCAAATTGAACACTAAAGAAAAGCATAAAAAAAGTAAAAAGAAAAGAAAAAAATCAAGGGCCTCAATGGAGTTAAAATGGACACATTCTTACATGGGGAACTATTAAGATATTTAAGATATTGACAATACAATTATTACTTAAGGTACTTAAGATACTTAAGGTCATTAAAGAAATTCTTGGGGTTAAATTGATGACATTATTATATAGGATGATTAAGATACTTAAGCAATCTATGATAAAAAGAGATCATAAAGTATTTAAGATACTTAAGATGATAACTGAGAAACAAAGGGATTCAACTGATTGAATTGCTACTTAAGGTGATAAATAACATGCTCAAGTTATTTGATACTCTCAGTCCCTAAAGTACTTAAATTACTTAGAATATTTCAAGTAGGAAAGATATTTAAGAATATTTCCAACTCAGGGCAGTGAATAGGAGGATATATAAATAGGGAGTAAGTTGAATATGATGGTAAAATATTCAAAAACAAAACAAAATAAAACCAAATGAAAACAAAATTTTTGGCTAATGTATAGTTGGAATTTTGTTCCCAAGTACTACATTCCCCAGAATTCCTTCAGTATCTCCCAGAATTTTTTACCTCTGCATCCTCATGTAAGACCTTACATTTGGTTGTTAAAAGTTTCTGCAACCACACCCTCTGGGTCTCTTTTTCTGCTCATGTGATTGGAAACACAATCTTTTTCTCTCTCTTTCACTTCACTTCCCTTTACTTAGAGTTATTATTGGTAAATCTTATAAAAATGATACTCAGAGTATTTGGAGATTTAATTTTAATCATACATTTTCTGGCAATCCACAAAGATAGAATCTTTGAATTTATTTTTTTATAAGCCTTTGAATAAAGAATAGGAAGTAGATAAATTTTACAAAGCAGCATTCCTGGCTCTTCTGGTGCCTTGCTCCTACTGTTTTCACTGGCCACCCTGCCTGCCTGCCCACTGCTGCTTTTGTTTGCCTGATTTAGCCTGAGGATTCTTGCTGTTTCTGCTGTTCCTTCTCAGTCTACACCCAGTTCAAGAGCCATTTAGAAGCACCTTTGTTTTTTCTGTGGAGAGTGAAGTATAAATCCTTTCCCTCCCCCCTGTCCCCCACATGGGCCTCAAGTTTGAACTTGCCACTTTTCAGCAGGAGAACACAGCATGGTACAGCCCAATCCATGCTATCCACCCCACTCCCAACCCCATCTAGCTTCCAAGCCCTATGAGGGCTTCCATGCTTCTAGCTGTAGGGGAAGGGGACTGAGGTATCACAGGGGCACTGTTTTTACTCCTGTGTGGGGGAAGGAATAGAACTTTTCTCCCAATCATTCCTTGTGAGGCTTTTACTCCTCATACTAGGATAGCAGTTCATACTAGGGTAGCGCCACCTACTAACAGGAAGTAGAAATTGCAAGCATAGCTCAGTTTCTTGCCCCTCTGAAACAGCTTCCATTTCCAGAGACCCTTATCAAGCTCACGAAGCTTACAGCTTTAGGAAGTCTTTTCTTCTGTTCATGAGAGTTTTTGTGCTGATTGGATATATTGCAGTTGATAGCTTGACTAATCTTAAGATTAAAATGGGAGATTGATCTTACACCTCCTTGTCATTTTGTTCTGCCCAGTCTCTGCAACACATTCCATGTGAGATTTGTTCACACTATGCCCAGTGCATGTATGAGGAACTGCAGAGGTGTGACAAAAGAAATCTAAATGTTCGATCATACTGGGGAGGGGAGGGAACCTTAAAGAGATCTGGAAGTTTATTGATGTTAACTTTTTGAGTTTTGTTTCCCCTCCACAAGAGTGAAGAATTCTATTGGAATTGGAGAAAAGGACTTTTGAATTTCGTGACTATGTCCTATTATATATATATTGTATTTGCTGATTGCTTTAAGATTTAATTTTGTTTTTTAAGTTCACATATTAATCTAATCTATCTTCTGTTACACTGAATGATTTTAAGTTACTATGTTTTAGCCATTTAACTATATATTCTGTTGCACTGTCTTTATTTGTACCTCTCCATATGATTGGATTAGAGAAATATCATTGTAAAAGCCCATAAACAACCTGTGTAAACCCTTTTCTGTGACAAAATCATAAATTCTCATGGATCTGGGTTTGTCACCAGTCCCATCAAGGTCAGATATTGTTTATACAGCCCTTTGTGCCTTTTTTGCCTTTGTTAATTGTCACATAGATGATCATGGATAGACTCCATCAAACTGGTTACAACCTATATACAACCTTTGGGGAATTTAATGAGTTAAATATCTCAATTGATTTTAAGGGGTATTCAGAAGAGATTTTTAGATATTTAGTAGTAACACTACTTCTGACTTATCATTTGCCTACTTTTGAGTTGTTTGTAACAAGAGGTAAAGGATCTATTTAGTAGTTGAAATGAAGTGCAATAGCACTGTTATATTTATAAAAATGTAATGGATGAGGTATATAAAGACATTCCTTTTATGGTTGTTACAGTCTTATACAAGAGGAGGTGGATGATGTTCCTAGGGGGCGTGGTACCTCTGGATGTCTTTCCAGAAGGAAGCATTCCCCAGGTAGCCTAGTAGCTTCTAGATGTTTTTTTAATATGTTGTTACTTTTCAGCTTACTCTACTCTTTCCACCAGAATGGTCTAGATTCTTGGTGACGTTTCAGACCCACAATATTTTCATCAGTAGTACATAGAATTTTTTTTTATTATTATTTTTTATTTCTGGTTTCTCCTGCCAAATTTTGGAATGATGGCAGTAAGAGACTTTGTTAAAAGCATCTTAGCCAAAGTTGAAATACTGGCTACATTTATTTAATTTGTGACAAGTATCCATGAGCTTAAAGGTTTTTTAAATGCCACATAGCAAGTGGCTATATAGAGACTCATGTGAATCCTATGTGATAGTGTGTTTGTTTTCTATTGTCATTAACGGAGCTATTTTGAATTTTGGGGATTTTGATACTTCTTTGAATGTGTATTACCTGTTGAACTACTGTTTTATAAATCTTTTACTTTGTGAAAATCATTTGTACTCACACTATGGATCTCATGACCAAGTTAAAAAAGAAATGGATCTCATTTTCGGGTGAGAAAACTTTGTAATCTATATGTCATTTGGAATTATCATAAGCCCTGGGAGACTATAACTTCCAGGACTCTCTCTGCTATAACTTTCCCTGACACCTCCCACAAAGGAAGTGGGAGGTGTCAGGGAAAGTATAAAAGAGACAATTTGGTGCCTTTTCTCTCCCTACCCTGGGCTCTCACTAGCTCTCTCTATCCTGGAGCTCTCTACCCTGGAAGGTCTACTCTTGAGCCTGGAGGCTTTCAGATGCTAAGCTCTCTCTTTTGGTGCCTTTTTCCCTTTCTATCTACCTCCTAGTTTTTCCTGGACCTTCCCTTTTCTAATTAAAATAAAACCTAGCTATTCTAAACCCTAAAGTTGCTCTCTGATTTTTTATTTGAGCCCCTGAAGGGCTCTGGTCAATTTCTTTTCTCTTTTATTTAGATTTTTTGATGTTTTTGATTTATTTTGCCAATTGATTCATATATCTCATAACTCAGCCAATTTTATCCTGAATGATCTATTTGTTTTTAACCATCCTCTTCAGGGAGAATATATTATTATCCTATAATACAAATATTATTCTTGTTTGAGAGTAATTTTAGGATAAGAAACTTGCTACCTTCCAGAATCCAAAAAGGGAACTATGTGGTGAAGGCACCATGAAACCTGCAGAGACCACACACTGCACCAGAAGATCCAGAGTGAATTTTGGTATGTGGTGATTTGAACTGTGGGTGATTGAATGCATTTGTTTTGAATGTACACTCTTATGCCAAACAGGACTGCTCCCAATTGGCTTTTTATCAGTGCTTCTAACATTGGTTTTGTTCATTTTCTCTTTTATTTCCCTTTATCTCCAATTATAGTAATTTCCCTTTAGAAACTGCAATATTGTGTGTTCCTTTAGTTAAAATTATAAGTTTGGTTATGTCTACATGATCCATTGGAGCAACTAGTCTCCCAAAGGATCCCAGGGAGGAATGTGTAGTTCAAATTTTGTACGCCAGGACTATGTTCCCCAGAATTCCATTAGTATTTCCCAGAATTCTTTTCCTCTGGGTCCTCATGTATGTCTTTATATACATACATACATACATACATATATACATAGGTTTTGTTGTTAAAACATTCTGTAACCATGCCCTCAGGGTCTTTTTTAACCTGTTAATGTGGCTGGAAAAATGTCTCTCACTTTACTTTTCTTTACTTCAAGTTATTATTAATAAATCTTATAAAAATAACACTTGGAGAATTTGGATATTTAATTTTAATCTTACACTAAGGAAGAGGAATACACTGGGAAAAGGAAGAAAGCATATAAAACTAGGTGACAATCATCTCAAATGAGAAGATATGTAAGAATTAAAATTGCAGAAGAGAAGATAGGAGGAAGGACAGACAATGCTTGAACCTTAATCTAACTGGAATTAGTGAAAAATGGGAATAACCTCCACATTCAGTTATAAAAAACATATCTTACCCTATAGGGAAGTAAGAAGGAATAAGAAGGAGGGGAAGACAAAAAGGAGAGGGAATTTGAGGACATGATAGTCAGAAACAAAAATATTTCTGAACAGGGAAAGTCTAGAAGGAGAGGAAGAGAAGAATAAACAGGGGCAGATAAGACAGAGAGAAATACAGTTGGTTGTCTTAGTTGTGAATGTGAATCTGATGAATTCACTCATCAAACAGAAGACAATAACAGAGTGGATTAAGAACCAGAGTCTCGCAATGTGTAGTCTACAAGAAACACATTTCAAGAAGGAAGACCCATACAGAGTAAAGGTAAAAGGGATAAAGCAGAATCTACACTCAGATGGACTAATATGCGAAAAAAAGGAATATGATAAATATTTGAGGGTATGTGGGAGTATTGTGACACTAATATACTGTTGGTGGAGCTATGAACTGATACGACCATTCTAGAGAATGATTTGGAATGATGCCCAAAAGACTATCAAACTTTGCATATCTTTTGACCCAACAATATTAATACTAGATCTGTATCCCAGAGAGATAAAAGATAAGGAGAGAGGAAATGATCTACTTATAAAAATGTATTTCTAGCAGTTCTTTTAATGCATATATGATTGTAAAGGAATACTATTATGCTATTAGAAATGATGAACAAGATGCTTACAAAAAAACACTAGAAAGATTTATAGGAAGTAATGCAAAATGAAGTGAGCAGGACCAAAATAACATTATACAGAGTAACAGTAATAATATAAAATAATCAACTGTGCATGATTTAACTATTATCAGTAATGCAAGGATCCAGGAGAACTCCAAAGGACTTATGATAAAAAAAGGCTATCGATTCTATAGAAGGATTTGAAGAAGTCTGAATGCAAGTTGAAGCATGCTGTTCTTTACTTTATTTCCTCCATGACTTTTTCCCTAGTGTAAGCAATATGTATTTTCTTTCACAACATGATGAACACAGAAATATGTGTTTTAAAATACCTCATGTACTACTTCTGCCATGTTACTTGCCATTTTAGGGAAAGGGTAGTGGTGATGTGGGAGAGAGAGAATATGGATCACAAAATGTCAGAAAGTTATTACTTAAAATTATATTGACATGGACTTTGGAAAAAAACCATTAAAACTTTACAAAACCAAAACAAAACAGTGGCAACAAGGAGTCATAGTTACTGAATACAATGGAGACAGCTATCACAGGAGCTGGGAGGCCCATAATTATACCGTAACTATGATGATCCCAAGTGGTAGAGGTAAGTTCTGGTGATAGATTAAAAATAACACAAAAGCAAAATGTCTCGCCATACCAGATTCCAAACTATATCATAAAGAGGTGATCATCACAGCTATTTGTTATTGGTTATAAATAGAGAGGATTGTCAGTGGAACAAATAAGGAGTACAATGCACAGAAGTAATGAAAATAGTTGCATAACATTTGATAAATGCTCAATTTCTGAGCAAAAGATTCATAATTTGACGAGAGCTGCCAAAAAAAAAATTAAATCAGGTAGAAACTGCCATTAGACCGATGTTTCTGACTACATATAAAGGTAAGTTCCAAATGATTACATGATATCAATATAAAATGTCACATCACAGATAAATTTGCAAAGCAAATAAGGAAATGCAAAAATATAAACATATGGAAAAGAAAATAATTCATGACTAAAAGGAGTTCAGAAGATAAAATGAATAATATTGATTTTATAATTAAAAGTACTAAATGAATTCAGTTCAAATAAAAAGAGAAAGGGTTAACTGAAGGCAAAATTTTAACAGAAAGTTTCTCTACCAAATATCTTACATCCAAGATATATAAGAAGCTTATTTAAATATATCAGAATAAGAGCACATCTCCAATAGATAAATGATTGGAAAGTATAAAAAGATGCCTTTCTCAAAGTTAGACATGTAAGTCATCAAAAGTTATAGAAAAAAGTTCTTAATCACTAATAATGAAAGAAATGCAAATTTTTGAGGAAAATAGAGTTAAGTGATTTCCCCAGGGTTACACAGGTAGTAATTGACTGAGGTTGGATTTGAGAAATGCAAATTTTAAGAACTCTAAGACTCTACCTCACACTCATCAGATTAGCAAATTATTTTTTTAATTACAATTGAAGGCAAAAAGGAAAATAGGGATATTAATAGTTTTGAATGATAAGTTTGTAAAGTTATTCAGGAAAAGAAATTTGGAATGCTATCCCAAAAAGTCATTGAACTATTCATACATTTTTAACCCAGTAATACAATACTCGGTTAAATATCCTTATTCCAGGAAATATCAAAGAAAATGAAGATCATCTATATCTATCTATGTGCATAGATATAATATGAATATATAGTGTGTTTTATAGCTATGTTTCCATCAATAATGAAATAGATGAACAAATTAACATATAAGAATAATATAATCACAGATATAGAAATCATAAACAGGATGATTTCAGATAGAGATATGAAAACTTAAATGAACTGAAGCAGAGTAAAGTGAACAAAACCAAGAGAAAATTTTATTTACTAGAGCCTTAGTAAAAAAAAAAAACATAATTTGGAAAATTTTAATAAACTTGATCATTACAATGACCCCCATTTTGAAGAACCAATAATAAAGTAGTACTAATGAATAGCTAAAGAGAATGAATAAAGCAAATATTTTCATACATGGGCAATGTGTGTATTTTTTTATCTTTAATTTGGAAATCTGATGCAAGAGTATTTATTTTAATTTGGAAGGATAAATCTGAGTCAGATAACACATGGTAGTGTGCAGCTAATTTGTTCACGCATTTTAGTCATATCTGACTCTATGTGATCCCATTGGGGTTTTCATAGCAATTTCATAGCCATTTATTTCTCATGCTCATTTTACAGATGATAAACTTGGGCAAACAGCAATTAGTGACTTGCCTAGGGTCACACATCAAGAAAGTGTCTGAAGAGAGATTTGAACTCAGATCTTCCTGACTTAATTGTGGTACTCTTTCGACTGTACCACCAAGCTATCTTGTACATCTTATTTACTCTTTATTACATTCTAAGGAGAAAAAAATATTAAGGGAAAAAATAAAGACACAGATCCTGTGAAATCAGTTAACAAACCATTGAGCAGAAACCTACACCAGAGGCAAATGTTAGGAGTTATTTTCTCTCATGAAAAGAATAAACAACTTTAATGGCAAGCATTGTGGTGGGACCTATTTGCCACATTTTCTCTATATTTATGTCCAATTATTATAGCAAAACTTATTTTACCAATGGACTTTATATATATTGGTGGGGGTTTGTACCCTCAGGTTAAGGGAGAGTGTAATGTTTTGTACCAATTGATCTTATAATACAATCTTATTAAATACCTTTCTTCAAGTTAATTGAGGTTATTGGAACTCTTTTAGAAGGAAAAACTATTTCAGGAGTAACAGTATTGGAAAATCAGGGTTTCATATTCAGAGATGTGCTACAATTGTACATTATAGCTATTTTCTATTTTATCTAGGCTGTTACATGCTTTCTTCCCCATGACATTTAACTTTAAAATCTTTTAGACTTTTTATTTGCAAGTCAAATATATTTGCATTAGGCTTTGATAGGTTCATTCCATTCTTAGTCATCATTCATATATTTTATGTTATTTCCCATAAATCCAAATTCCATTCCTTGATGTCATTTTAACTTGCTATTTGCTCCACAAGACTGCCTTTTTTGTTGCAATTCTTTATTTTCAATTGACAATTGTGTTGAGAATACCACCTGTTCAACTAAGGTATTTGGTTTCTTGTCCAAAAGTTCAAAATCTTTAAAAATAGTAACTAGATGCTTCTGGCATTAATATTTCTTTCTATGAAAATTGCCAGATGTCTGATGGTCATCATACATCACAAGAATTTAGACATTTGCCATCAGACTCTAGCTATAAGCCTTAGAAAGACAGAAGTCTGCTCTATTATAGTCATCAGTTTGGAAAATTGCCTCAAAATTCCCCAGAAGGAGTCACAGAATGCTTGTCTTTTCTTCCCCTGACCCTTACTAGCTGATTTCTTAAATCATGACCTTTGAGGTTAAAAATCATTATCCGTCATAACAGAAATAAGTTTATAAAAAAAGAGAGAGAGAGAGAGATCTAATTCCTCTCCTCTCTTTTAAAAAAAAGACTCATATAATTCCCTTTATCTTCAGTTCTTCTCCTCTCTCCTCCCTTTATCCTTCTCTCTCTCTCTTTATCCCTCTCTGTGTCTCTTTCTGTCTCTATTTATCTCTGTTTTTGTTTCTGTCTAGCTGGCTGGCTTCCTCTCTGTCACTCTGTGTCTGTCTGTCTGTCTTTCCCTCTTTCTGTCTCTCTGTCTCTCTTTCTGTCTCCCTGTCTACCTGTCTGTTTCTGTTTGTCTCTATGATTGCCTGTCTCTCTGTCTGTCTTTCTCTCTGGTCTTTGTCTCTATCTGTCTCTCTCTTCTCATCCCTTTTATTAGAGGCAGGACTAAATTCTTCCTGAATACAAAACTATTCCTCTAGCCACCACTTTGCAAACCATCTTTCCAAATTCCTCATATAAACTCACTAACCCTTTTGTTTAAAATATCTTAATTCATATTATCATGTACCATTGTATACTTCGCATTAAATGATTAGTTCCTAAAAGACTAGGTCCTTCATCATATTTTTTTTCTATACAGTTGCAGATTCTAAAAGGCTTACTTACTATTTACCATTTTAAAAAAGGAGGTAGACAAAGTAAATAATTTCTAACCCTAAAAACTATAATTGGGGACAATGCAGTTGTTCAGTTCCAAACAAAAGGATTTCAAAAGTAAAATTTAATTTCTAGCTCAGGTCAAGCAAAATCAACAAGCAGTTGATTACTTGCTATGTGGCCGGCACTGTATTATTAAGAATAAAAGAAAAAGTTGAAAAACAATTTCTGCCCTCACAAAGCTCATATTCTATTAGGGAAGACAATATATAAAAAAGAACTGCAAAGGAAGGGAGCAAAGGTAACTAGCAACAGGATATGTCTGAGAAAATCTTGTGTGTATGACGTAGAGAATTTACCTTATTATTTCCTACTGGTCTGATCTCCTGATTTTTATGACATCCATAACCTCATTATTCTTCAAGAATCTTTCTAATTCATAGCTTCTCAGATCATTTTCAACTCCTGATAAAGGAAGAACTCCATCAAATTAGTTACTCCTTTTTTCAAATTTTATTTTTTATTTCTTGTTTCCCCCTATAGATTGTGAGCTCTTTGAGAGTCTTTCTTTGTATCCAAAATGTTAAGCACAGAGTACATAGTACAGGGAAGCAAACCATACCTGACACAGAGTTTAATGTGGGTTTATTGACTCTGACTCACTGTGCTAATTGGCTCAATGGATAGGTCCTTGATAAGATAAAGAAGCAAGTTATCCAGTGGTCAGGAATGGAAAATTAGTAAATTGGAATCAGATTTTTATACTTTGTTTGTTGATGAGTACCTGTCACAATGTTTGCTTATTCTCAAGAGCAAGCAGCTATCAAAACTAAAGGTTTCGATTTATAGGTGTAGATAGATAGATAGATAGATAGATAGATAGATAGATAGATAGATAGATATAGAGATATANATAGATAGATAGATAGATAGATAGATAGATAGATAGATAGATAGATATAGAGATATATGTATACATGTATGTATATATAAATTAACTTTGTGTCCTTTCTTCCATTCTTTACACTTTCCAATAAACATTCCACTAAGCTAGCAAAATAATCTTCTTGAAGCACAACTCTAGTCATGTATCTCTCCCCACTGAAAAAGCATTCAGTGGGTTCCTATTTCCTTAAAGATAAAATATTAATTTCTCAGCCTGGCATTGGAGCCTTCCAAAAGTGGGATCCAAATTTTGCTTTGAGTCTTAATTCACATTATTCTTTTTATGACAAAGTAGAATCAAAATGCTTCCTATTGATTATAATCCTATCTTTCTCCCCTGCATCTTCACACAACACTCTTGCCCAGAATTCACTCCCTTCTCAATGCCACCTCTCTGAATCTTCATTTTCCTTCAAATTTCTCATTAATTAGTACTTCCTCTGTGAAGCATTCTCTGAATATCTCCTGCTCCTTCCCTTGTCAGTATTTTTTCCCTTTTTGAATAATAAAATTTAATTATCTATGGATTTGTTTGTAACCTCTGCCTCCAAAAGAATGTAATTTTCTTGAAGCTAGGGACTGTTTCATATTCAAAGTACTTAGAAAGATGTCTTGTACAAATATGGAGTTTAACAAATATTTACTAGGTTTAATATAAAATATTCCACAACAATTTATTTTGAGTTCTGTTTAGGGATCAATTGAAACTATCATGTGTAGCAAAGATTAATTATATACACCCAAATATGTATACAGATGCTCAGGTCTTTGCACACACGTATGGATATATAAACACATACACATATATACATATACACACATATATTCCCTTTTCTTAAACTTTTACCTTACATTTTAGAATCAATACTGTGTATTGGTTCTAAAGCAGAAAAGTAGTAATGGCTAGGCAATGAGAGTTAAGTGACTTAGCCAGGGTCATACTAGAAAGTGTCTGAAGCCAAATTTGAACCCAAGACCTGCCATCTCTGGACCTGGCTCTCAATCCACTAAGTCACCTGTCTGCCTTCCTGCAGATAAATTTGAAAGACAAAGTTTCAAATAATAAATCAGAAATCTAAAACATCAGTCATCAAGCTCCTTCAAGTAATATAACATACAAATCATCATCTTCTGAGGATAAAACTATGGTTCTCAAAACAGTTCTCCATTAATTTATTCAAATGTCTTAAGTAAATCTTCACAATTTAACTCAGTGTCTAAGTTTATTTCCAAATCAAATCATGAGAATATGAATTTATTATATGCTCACAGCTTTATACACACCTAAATCACAGCATGGGGTGTTTGCTATATCTTGAATTTTGAGTCTTCTGGTTCTATTATGCTTTTTCAGAAACAGATGTGTTTACCTAAAAGGTTTTATTTTCAATGACTCCCCCAGGAACTTCTTATAACATTTCTGAAAATGAAAAAAAAAAGAGAGAGAAATGGAAACCTCATAACAGTTTTTAAGCATCTTTAATATGGAATAGCTTTAGGGAAACTTCAGTACAATATTTGAGAGCAATTTTTTAAACAGTTTTTATTTATGAAGTGCCTACTATGTGCCTAGAGCAGTTAGGTAGCACAGATTGCTAGGTCTAAAGTCAGGAACACTCATCTTTCTGAGTTCAAATTGAGCCTCAGAGCCTTATTAGTTGTGTGACTCTGGACTAGTCACTTAACCTTTTTGCCTCAATTTCCTCATCTATAAAATGAACTGGAGGAGGAAATTTCAACACACTCCATTATCTTTGCTAAGAAAGCCCCAAATATAGAGTCAGACATGACTGAAACAACCAAACAAAAAAACTGTGTGCTGAGCACTCTATTGAAAGATTTTGTTTGAATCCCTTTCCAAAGAGATTATTTACTAAGTTATAGAAAACACTCCATTATATCACAGCTTCACTACTGTGTGTATGCCCTAAAAACAGTTTGATTTTCATTCATTTCAATTTTTAAAAATTCTTCCTTAAGTAGGTACCAAATATAAATAAGACCCTATGCTAGTAACTAAAGATATAAAATCAAAGTAAAAGATAATTTATGACCTCAAGGAAGATTGCATTCTGGTGAAGGAACAACAGGTAGACAGATAAGCACATATGAGGAGGGAAATAGCCCCAAAGAAGTAGGGGAGCATCATTGGTTTCTAGAAAAATATGACATATTTTAGTTCTTGAAGGAAGATAAGGATTAAACAGAGTTGGCTGAAAAGGGGTGACTGCTCTGTGCGTGCGTGTGTGTGTGTGTGTGTGTGTGTGTGTGTGTGCATGTGTGAGCTCATATAAGGGGCAATAATGGGTCAGGAGCTGGCATTTTACATTTGGGAAAAAGCTAAGACTTGGTCTGTGGGTCACTCAGGCCATATGAAGAGATTTAATGGGAAGTAAATCCAGAAAGATAGACTACTTTCAATATTTCATATCCAAGGCTTGAAAACAACGCATTTTCAAAGTTATTCTATATTTAAAAAGTGTGTTGGCTACCATGACCCAGTTTTCATAATTAGTAGGTCAAAAATACCTTAAGGACACTTGAAGAGAAAATGTGTGATTTCCTGGCCTTTAGCCCTAATTTCTCCAATCCTAGGCCCATTTTAAAAGTCTCTTTGATAACGACTTAAATGTCCATAATTTTTCAAAGGTCCCAATGCTGCCTGTATACTCAAAGTAGGTCAAATAAAGAAAGAATAATTCCATTTATACTAAAATAGTCATAATAGCAATTT
This sequence comes from Gracilinanus agilis, assembly GCF_016433145.1. NCBI lineage: Eukaryota > Metazoa > Chordata > Mammalia > Didelphimorphia > Didelphidae > Gracilinanus > Gracilinanus agilis. The sequence goes on from NC_058130.1 coordinate 72,577,482, forward strand.
TTGTAGAGCTAAAAAAATAGGAAACTATCCATCATTTGGAGAATGGATAAAAAATTTTGGTAAATGAAAGTGATGTAACTATTATTACATCATAAAAATGACAAATATAAAGATTTTAGAGAAGCATGGGAATGCACATGAATTGAGATTGTTAAACTGGAAAAAAAAAAAACACAGAACCATTAAATAGTCAGAAAAAAAAAAAAAAACACTTTAACTATGGATAGGAGTTCAGGGCTTAGTTAGGCCTCCTCACAGAGCTAAGCACAGAATCCCCAGGCTGGCAGCTCTGGTCAATAAACTCCTGAGAGGGCTACAGCTCCAAGAAACAAAAGAATTTTGGGGACTTATATACTATTTGGGTGATCCAGGGACAGGGAAAGATGATTGATTGACATTACCATAGCTACAAGGAAATGGGAGTGTTCAAACTGTACTGATAGGATACAACCAAACTTGGGAAAGGAGCCACAGCCACAGGCTAGGTTGTAAGGGAATGGGCCATTTACAATGAATACTAAAAGGGCAATCCCTACACTGGTGTGGGTCTTCTTGGGATACAATGGGAGAAACTACTGGGATAAAAGGATATTTTAGCATTTGATTAATATCTGTTATCTTTATCTTAAGGTCTATTGTTCAGTATGAAACTGCTAGTCTGAGACTCCCTTCAGGGTGGATTCTCACAGGATTTGGGACCAGCTTGGGTCTCCAGCTTACCAGCTAACCCTAAAACTTGGGGTTAATCAGATCTTTCTAGGCTATAGTCTGGGGTTTCTAGAATCCACATCAACAGGTGATGTGCCAGAGAGTCAATCCCAAAAATTGAGTCTGAATACAGCAATGCAAAATGCAAAGGGACTTTATTATCTTAGTTTAAACCAAGGGTCTCACATCAAAAGTCTGATGTGTGACTATGAGCTGTGCCTGAGCTGGGTATTTATAGAGTGGTAGGCAGCAGGGGGCAGGATAAGGAGATGTCTCCAAGGTAGGCAGTCCAGCAGGGGAGAGGTCTGGAAGGTGGGCAGTCCCTTCAGATAAGGGGGGAAGGTCTGGAAGGAATTCCTTCAGATAAGGGAGAAGGTCTGGAAGCCAAATGTCTGTAAGTTAGGAATTCCTATAGACAACCTCTTTCACTATAATATTATACAAGGGTCTGGATTTTTAATTCTGACTCTTTCTGGGTTCTACACAGGATAAAGCAAAATATACAGATCCAAGAACATAATCTTCAGAGTAACTGCAATAATGTAAATGGAAGGAATAAAAACAATCAACAAACATTTATTAAGCATCTTTGATGTAATAGGCACTGTACTAATAATTACCAAAAAAAGGCAAAATATAGTCTTTGTTCTCAAGGAGCTTACAGCCTAGTGGAGGACACAAAAGGCAAATCATTATGTAAAAATAAAATATATAGGGAACAAAATAGAGATAATCTTTGGGGGATGGAATAAAATAAGGACAGAAACAGACTGGCCTTCATTTTGTTAACTTTGAAAAAACAAAGAACTATTAAATAGTCATAAAAGCCACTCTTTAGTGGCTAAGGAAAAGGGGGAACTGGGCTGATTAGGCCTCCACTCAGAGCTGAGCGCCATGTGCCTTATGCAGAGTCTGAGGATTGAATACTACTTGCTCTGCTCCTAGAAGCCCTGGGAGTGCCACTGCTCTAGATGAGGACTCCAGGGAACAAAAGAAATTGGGGAATTTATCTACCATTTAGGAAGATCCAGGGGCTGGGAAAGATGATTGACATTATCATACTGACAGGACACAATCAAGCTTGAAATCATAGCCAGAGGTCAGGGTGTAAGGGAAGGGACTACTTACAATAGATACTAAAGGATGGTCCTTGCCCAGGTGTGTCTTCCTGGGAAAGGGTCTTTGATACAACAGGGAAGACTACCTAAGACAAAAAGGTATTTAGCATTTACCCTAGGGTCCATTATTCAGTCTACAACTGCTAGTCTGAGATTCCCTTCAGGGTGGATTCTCAGGGGAACAGAGAACAGGGAACAAGCACAAGCTTTAGGGGTCTCCAACCTACAAGCTATTCCTGAAACTTGGAGTTCATAAGATCTCACTAGGCCACAAGTTTGGGATCTCTAGGTTCCATGTCAACACTATAAACTAGTGATAATGGATTTTATGACACTCCTTGTCCCTAACAGTTTGTCTTCAAGAAACCCCTTTGCTGACCTTTGTCCCAGACTGAACTATAAATCCTGAGCAACCCCCTTTATTACTTTAGATAGGATTAGCAGATATAATCAAGTCTTAAATATCCTTTGTGTTTTCTCAGTTTTTCCTTTTGTATCTAGTGTCCTCCCTGGTACCCAAAACTTTTACTATTCCATCTGGACTCTTAAAGTCAGTTTAGACCAGTGATGGCAAACCTTTAAGAGATGATGTGTGTAGAACCCAGAAAGAGTCAGAATTAAAACTCTAGACCCCTGTATAATATTATAGTGAAACAGGCTTGTCAGTAGGAATTCCTAACTTACAGACATTTGGCTTCCAGACTTTCCCCCCTTACCTGAAGGAATTCCTTCCAGACCTTCCCCCCTTACCTGAAGGAATTCCTTCCAGACCTTCCCCCCTTATCTGAAGGGACTGCCCACCTTCCAGACCTCTCCCCTGCTGGACTGCCTACCTTGGAGACATCTCCTTATCCTGCCCCTTGCTGCCTACCACTCTATAAATACCCAGCTCAGGCACAGCTCATAGTCACACATCAGATTTTTGATGTGAGACCCTTGGTTTAAACTAAGATTAATAAAGTCCCTTTGCATTTTGCATTGCTGTATTCAGACTCATTTACTGGGACAATTCTCCGGGTACTTCAGTGTGCCGGGTTCACCCCCACCCCAAACCCCAGACCAAGTGCCATGCCCTTCTCCACCACTGGGTTCCCCTTCTCTAAACCACACACTCCCATTGGACTGCTGGGCAGAGGGGCAGGTAAAGTGAGGAATGTCCTTAGCAAGTGTAGAGAGGGGGAGGGGAGTAGCCTGAACCCTCCTCTCCTCTCCCACAGTCACATGTGAATCACCTACCTTATTCCCTGTGTGTTCCCACTGGGCTGCTGAATGGAGAGGCAGGTAATATTAAACAATGGCCTCATATGGGATGGAGAGAGGGAGGGAAGAAGCTCCATCCAAGTCCCTCTGACTTTCTAGTGATGAACTCTGGCTGGGAAGAGAGCATCTGGGTGCCCACAGAGAATGCTCTGCATGCCATCTTTTGCATCTATGCCATAGGTTCACCATCACTGGTTTAGACTGTGATTAGTGTGGGTCCCAAGTGACTGACAGGACATAAGCCCATCCCTTTCTCCAAAATCTATATAAACACAGTGCATTCTATAGTTCAGTGGAAGTCACAGGACTGAGGTTGTATGCAGCTTCCTAGGTTAATCTTTCTACTGTGATGAAAATCCCTTATTATAATTACTTCTGTAGTTCTGTTGTTTTTTTTCCTTCACTTTTTTTTTCAGGATGACACTAGAAAGTAGAATTTCACTGAGACTTGAAGAAAGCCTGAAAGCATAGATACCCAGGTAGTGGGTAAAACCAGTAAAAATATCTGCATTCAGATAATGGAATATCTTCTATAAGGAACAGAAATAAGGTTAGTGTCACTGAATAAAGAAGGAAGTAAAGTAGAATGGAAAGGCAATAAGGGGCAAAGTAATGAAGTGATTTTAATGCCAAATGTAATTTTATCTTTTATCCCATACTCAATATGGATCCATGAGAGTTTATTTAAAAGTGGTGGGTGAATTGTGTTTGGGAACATTTTCTGGATTCTGGATAAACAAGAGAGTTCTTGAAAAAAAATCTGTTTCTGCCTCATTGACTATATTAAAGCCTTTGTGTGGATTGCAATGAGTCCTCAAAGAGATGGTAGAGTATGAAATGGATAAATAATGTTATGGAAGCAATGAACATAAGTTTAGACAGACTTCAGGAGATAGCTAAGGATAGAAGGGCCTCACATGATATGCTCTGTGGGGTCATGAATGTCAGATATGATTGAATGAATGAATGACATTAACAATATTTTTCACAAATGAGCTTGAATACTCAATAAAGAAAGGATTATAGTGGAGAGAGACTTGAGATTCAGAGACCAAACCAAAGATTGTTTCAATAATCATGCTTGTGATGATGATAACTTGTTTCAGTGTGATAGCTGTATCATAAGAGGGAAAGTAGCATATACAAGAGATGCTACAAAGGACTAGACACATGATTGGATATGATGGATAAAACATAGTGAGGAGTTCAGGATGATAATCAGGTGGTAAGACTGGATAACCTCATCAATGATTGGAAATTTAAAAAGAAAACAGGGTTTGAGGAGAAAGAGAAAGATAATTAGTTCCTTTTTTGACATATTGAGTTTAAAATGTCTAAAAGGCTTCCAGTTTCAAATATTTAATAGGCTGATTGAGATCTTAAGCTGGAGGTAAAGAGATTTGGGCAGAATAAGTAGATATGGTATCTCCATCAGCAGAGAGATGATAGTGAAATTATGGCAGCTGCTAAGAACACCATTTTTAAGAGAATAGAAGTAAAAAAAGAAGGCCCAAGAAAAAGGCTTTTGGGATACCCTCACTAGAATGTATGACCTTCACTAAGATTCAAGAAATAAATGGTAAGATTGATAGGAGAAGAATCATGACAGAATATTGTCATGGAAAACTAGACTAGAATAGAGGAATCTAAGAGAAACAAGGAAAAATGAAATAACAGTGACAAAGGCTGCTGAGAGGATGAGATTTGAGAAAAGCCATTAGATCAAGAAAATAGGAGATAATTAGTAATATTAAAGAGATCATTTCAATTGAAAGATGAGGCCAGGAACCAGACTATAAATAGTTGAAAGTGAGAGGAAAGGACAAGGAGATACCTTTGGAAGAGGAACTGCTCAAGAAGTTTATTCACAGAAGGGAAGAAATACATGTGGCTATATCTATCAAGGATAGAAGGTTCAAAGGAGAGTTCTTTTGAGGATGAGGTTACCATGGACTATTCAGAGGCAGTAGTGATTATGTTAGTGAACAAAAAAGGATTGAAGATAAAATATGGAGATCATAGAGGTGTTAATTTGTTGGAAAAGACAGGATAGAATGATATCCCTTGTACATGTTTAAGGGTTTGCTTTGGAAATGAAAAAGACCACCTCGTGTGAAAAAAGGTAAAAAAGAAGATTTTAGGGGAACTTATCTGAGGTGAGACCAGAAAGAGAAAAGAGGGAGCTTTTTCCAAACAGCCTCAAACCCATAAGTGAGTTGGGGAGGTGGGATCTACTCTAAGTATATGAAGATTTCCCTGGAAGAAGAGACAGATGTGAATAATTTATTTTAATGGGCCATGAAGACAATGAAAGTAGGCATTTTGGAGTGATTAGAGTTTGGTAAGACATCAATGATACCAAGGTTGTCCAATAAGCATCACCAATTCTCTTGACTTTTGTCTTACCACTGGGCTCCAATATATCTGGAAGAAAGGGTGAGGCTGACAACTTTACGCAACTCTTCCTCACACACAGAATTTAAATGTAAGTCAAAAGATATCAACCATATGATTTGCATCCCAAATATTCCTACAGGCTATTTGTTCCCATCCTGTGGACCCTTCAAAGCTTGTAGATTGACTCAAACATAGTGATGGTCTTTGGGTCATCTTTGACTACAAAAGACAAAAACCAAGTGCATACATACATACATACATAAATACATACATACATATATATATACATACATATAATTTTTGACATTGTATTTGCATATGAGAGTACTGGAAACACAGAAGATATTTTTAAAATGTTTGTTAACTGAATTATTGCTACCAAAATAATGTCATTATTCATCTTCAGTCCAATCTGATGGTTTCCTTCCTTGCTTGTCTTCCCTCATTAGGTTGAGAAAAAGTGGTACTTGGCATTCATGTAAGGTACTAGAGAATAAATATGAACAACAACAAAAATAACTACAACTAGTACTTATATAATACTTTAAGGTTTCAAAGTTCTTTATAAACATTATTGCATTTTATCCTAATAACAACCATGGTAAGTAACTGCTAGAATTGTCAATTATAAGAAAACTGAGTCAGATAAAATTCATGTGACTTACTCAGGCTCACATGGTGAATTCTTTCTGTTTTTTTTTTCATTTTTTTAAACCCTTAACTTCTGTGTATTGACTCCTAGGTGGAAGAGTGGTAAGGGTGGGCAATGGGGGTCAAGTGACTTGCCCAGGGTCACACAGCTGGGAAGTGTCTAAGGCTGGATTTGAACCTAGGATCTCCCATCTCTAGGCCTGACTCTCAATCCATTTAGATACCCAGCTGCACCCCAGTGAATTATTTCTTGGAAAGGATTTGAACTCAGGTCCTGCTGATTCCAAGTTTGGCACTCTATTCATTGTATCATAAAGCTACATTTATATTCAAGGCCCTGCCTTTGTGATTTAAAAAACTAATAGAACTAGTCTCTACGTTCTTTCTGAAATTCTACTTGGTCTGAACTCCAAAAAATAAGATATACCCTGCCAGCTGTAGTGCAAAAGGGTTGATGCACCCTTTTGCACTACATAGCCTTCTATTTTTCCTTCTAGCTAGCTTCCTTTTGTGTGTTGACTTACACCATTAGAGTGTCAGCTTCTTGAGGGGAGGGATTGTTTTTCTTTTGTTTATTTATATCTGCAGCATTTAGCACAGTGACCAGTATATAGTAGGTATTATATCAATGTTTATTAAATCAAATTTAACTGTCCAATATTCTAAGGAGCTGTAAATATTTTCATAAAAATCCAACTTAAAATTTTGTTTGAGAAAAAAATTTCAGGGAAAGAAGCTTGCTAATACCTTGAATCCAGAAAATGAACTATTTGAAGAAGGAGATTACCTGAAGAAACCTCCACAAAATCAGAAGACCCAGAATGAACCATGGAACATAATTTATTGAACTGTGGGGCATTGAACACATTTATTCTGAATGTAAACTCATATGCCAAAGGGGAATTACCCTTGAATTGGCTTAATGTCAATGCACTTAGCAAACACTGGTTTGCTCTCTCTTTCATTTCCCTCTTATCTCTAACTATTGCAGTTTCCTCTTAGAAGGTGCAATATTGTGTGCACCTGTAGTTAGAAAATCTTTAAAGGTATAAACTGCTTATGTAAAATGATTCATTGGGGAGATTAGTCTCCAAAAGGATCACAGGGGGGATGGTGAAAAGAGAATTTTTTGTTCTCTTTGTCTATTCTGAGTTTACACTTGTGACAGGGAATTCTTTATTCCCTTTGTCTATTTTAACACTTGGTTAACAATAAGTTAAATACCCCTACTTAGTACCTCACCAGATTTTGAAGTCAGGATTAACTCTCCTTTGTCTACTTTTAAATTGAATCAACAAAAACTTGAACACCTTACTTAGCACTAGGTGGAGGACCTCAAGCAAGCCACTTAGAGAGCTCTACCCTTTTACTCAATCAGTCAGGAAATGAGAATTCACACCCTCAGAAACTCAATCAGCCAGGAATCTGTGAATTCTTTTGATAAGAATTTACACCTCTAGAGGAGGAGAAATGGATCTCACAGACACTGTCCCATGGGCAATGCTAGACAATTTGGAAACTGTGATTGGCCCCTGTGAAAAGGGGAGGGGACAAGAGGTCATCATAAAAGCCATGGAATCATTTGACTGGGACCTGGTCTGGTGGAAGCTGGTCTTGTGGAGGCAGTCTGGTAGAGATTGTCTTCTGGGGATTGTCTTCTGAAGATAGTCTTTGAGTGAGCTTCACTGGAGACTTTGATTTGGATCTCAACTTCAACTTGGTTAGGATTCCTAGACTGCTTTTTGAGTGAGTGAAAAGAACTGACTCCTTTCCAAGTTTCCAGAGAGGCTAGTTTCCATTTGGAGGAGGCCATGGCGATTACTCACCACTGGCCCTCCTGGCTGAGGAATAGTATAGATATTTTCTCTAACCTCTTTCACATCTCTCTTCTTTATCGTTTCCTGTTGCTTTGGTAAATAAACTTCTGAAATGAGATACAATAATTTCGGCAACCACATTATTTCATATAATTTTAAGTCCAACCATTAAGTTTAACTCTTACGGAGTTGATGAGATTACTATGAGATCACAATCTTTTTCTACTTTCATTCACACCACTCTAATAAAGCCTGTGGGCTGCTGACTATTGCCATGTCTTCCTCTTAATTGGTTCCTTCACTCATATCTATCCTTTTCTCAAAGGCAGAGTGATTTTTATAAAGCACAGAAGTCCACCTGACCCTAACCTTCATTCAATACACTCCAAAAGCTCCCTTTCATAGCCAGAATTAAGTAGAAAACAGAAATTTTTTTCAATGTCTTACTTATAACTCTTTTCATCCTGGTCATATCCAATCTATTTAAATTTTATTTCCCTCTCCATCCTCCATCAACACCTCTTAGGTTCACTGGCTTTTTTCAATATTCAGCTCAAATTCTTCTTTCTATAATAGGTCATTCCCAGCCCTATCCTACTTTGCTGGTGATTTTTCTACACATGAAATACACATGAAATCTGTATAAATTTTGTATGTATATATTTTTTGTACAATATGAGCTTCTTGAAGTTGGGGATTAATGTTACATTTCTTGGAAGAAAACAAGTTATTAAGATATTCTATCTGACTGACTAACTAGCTTCCTGCTGTTATAAATGTAAATACCTTATATCTGGGCCAGGAGATTCCCTGAGTTATAAAGTAATGCTCTTTACCCTTTATTATATCGTTCAGATTCAACATTAAAAATTTCTTTCATTTCTTTTTGTTTCATATTTAGAAATTTTTGAAGAATATTCCTTTCTTTCTCCTTGGGATATCATAAAATACATAATAATTATGGTACCAGATATACAGATAAAATAGTCTAAGTTTTACATTTGATAGGCTCTCAAGTTAGAAGCAAAAACAATTGAAATAAAAATGCATCATACCTTCCTCTTATTATTCAAGCTTCTTGAAATCAATATTCAGATTAGCAAATTTACATTTATTGACAATAAACTCTCAATAAACTGGAATTTGGGAATGTTTTCATGTAATGCTATTATGAATTATTTCAGTAATAGTACCAATTATTATAATCTCTAAGGAAACATTTGTGTATCGGATAGATGGGCTAAAAAAATTAAATTCATTGGAATCTTAATAGAAAACACATTTTAAAAAAGTGTTTGCTGCCATTTCTATTTCTTCAAAGTAAACATATAAGTAGCACCATCCTCCCTACAATACACACATGAGAAAAGCATCTTTACCTATCACCCCAATAACACTGCATCTTTTTCAGGTCCTCCCTGTATCCTACTACTTCAAGATCTGTTCTTGTATAATTAAGCATGTTTTCCTCCTGGGAATGCCTGAACTCCTTATAGTGATTGAGAAGAATTTCTAAAGTGACCTGAGATGAACATAATCCTGCTTTATGTTTGGTTCTATAACCCTCTGCACCACTCTTTCTAAATTCTCTTCAAATTTTTTCTTGTTTTTTTCCTAAAGACATAGTCTCAAGGCCCACTTTGGCAGTTTGATCAAATGGCAACAGCAATAATTTTTCAATGAGGAACATAACTTGAGTTCTAATCCTGCCTCTACCAATTTCTACCTTTTGGGTTTTGAGAAAGTCATATTTTCTTAGGGCCTTAGTTTCCTTTTCTGCAAAGAGCAGATTGAACAACATGACTTCTAAGGCCTCCTCCAGTTCTGTTCCAATGAACTTTTCTATTTCCTCTGCTACAACTTTTTTCAGATTTTGATAAACTCCTAGAAAAGCCTCCTTCCAGTTTTAACCCATTTCACTATGTCTTAAATACAATTGTCAAGTTAATCCTCCTAATGCTTACTTTAACTGTGGCCTGACCAAGTCCCAATATCCTTCAATGGGTCTTCATCACTTAGCAGGTAAAATTTTTACTTACCTTTGTAATGAAGACTCTCCCCAATATTTTGCTAATCTAATTTTCCCACACTTATTCTCTGGTTCTATAATTCAGCCAAACTGGACAACTCCTTATTTCCTGAAAAGAGAATTTTAGTTGATGAAATAATTGATTTGAAAGGCCTTGTGAATTTATAGAATTGTAGAAATGAAAGAGGCTTTAGATGTTCTATTGAATATAATCCATTTGGACTTGGCTATGAAAGGTGACATATGAACATAGCTTAAAGGAATTATAGGACTGAAAGTTAACAATCCTGGATTTTGGTTTGACCTAAAGTATAGTGGCAAAGAACATATTATTTTGTTAAAAGAAAATAAATTAATTTATTCTTGAATAAATTTATAAAGACTATGTTTTCCATTGTTTTGTTACCTTTTGTACATGTATATAATTTGTAACATAATAATATATAATTTGTTATAAATATGTAATAAATTATAATATATCTATTCAAGGGAAACCAATTCTCACATTTGCTATGTCTAAAAATGTCTCATTCTTTTTTTCCCCCTTTCTTCCAAGACCTTCCCCTCCCCAAGAAGGCAGGTAATATGATATAGGTTGTACATATACTATCATAAAATACATATTTCCCTGTTCATTATGTTGTGAAACAAGATACATTTTGCTTACCTTAGAGAAAAATTCATGGAGTAAATAATGGGAAGAATAGTAAGTTTCAATCTGCTTTCAGACTCTATCTGTTCCTTCTACGACAGTGGATAGCCTTTTTAGTCATGAGTCCCTTGGAGTAGTCCCAGATCTTTGCCTTGTTGATTCATAAGTCATTCATAGTTGATCATCATACTTTTATTGTGATTGTGTACATTATTCTCCTGATTCTGCTCACTTCACTTTGTATGACTTTGCATAACTTCATATAAGTCAATCTAGGTGTTTCTTTATGATTATCTAGTTTGTCATTTCTTATGGCACAATAGTATTCCATTATAATCATAGACAACAAACCTTTCAGCCATTCCCCAAGTGATAGAAAACCCTTTAGTTTTCAGTACTTTGCCACCACAAAAAAGAGCTATTATGAATATTTTAGAAAATATAATTTCATTTCTTTTCCCCTTATTATCTTAGAAAACAAAACAAAATAGTGGTATTCCTGGGTATATCCAGTTTTATAACTCTTTGAGTATAAGTCCAAATTGCTCTCCAAAATGGTTGTATTAGTTCACAGTTCTACCAATAATGTATTAGTGCCACTATTTTCCCACATCCCAACCAAAATTTATCATTTTGCCCTTTTATTGTTTTAGCCAGTCTCATAGATGTGAGATGACATCTCAGAGTTGTTTTATCATTTCTCTAATTAAAAATTATATATATATATATATATGCATATAACTATGTAAATAGTTATATATGGCTTTGATTTCTTCATCCAAAAACTTTCTGTTCATACCTTTTGGTAATTTGTCAATTGGAGAATGGCTCATTTTCTACATATTGGACAAATTTCTCTATATATTTTGTCTCTACCCTCTACCCAAAAACTGCCTATAAAAATTTCCCCAGATATTACTTTCTTTCTAATATTGGCTATATTAGTTTTATTTATATGAAAAAAATTGAATTTAATGTATTCAAAATTATTCATTTTACTTTTTCTTTCTATCTCTTATTTATTCACAAATTCTTCTCCTTTCCATAAATATTATAGGTAATATGTTCTCTGTTCTTCTAACTTGTTTATGACATTTCCCTTTACATCTAAGTCATGTATACATTTTGATCTTATCTTGGTAAATGATGTAAGATATTGGTCTATATCTTGTTTCTGCCAGATTGCTTTCCAATTTTTGCATTAATTTTTAATCAAATAGTGAATTCTATTAAAAAAACCTTAGATGTTTGCCTTTGTCAAGTAAAAAGATTACTATAATCTTTTACTACTGTTTGTGTTTTGTCTATTTGGATTCACTGACCTACTCCTCTCTTTCTTAGCCAGTACTAGATAGTTTTGTTAATTATTTTTTTATAATGTACTTTGAAATCTGGTACTGTAAACCTCCTTCCTTAACATTTTCCTAGTTATTTCCTTTGATATTCTTGACTTTTTGTTTTTCCAAATGGATTTTATTTTTTTCTATTTCAATGAAATATTTTTTGATAATTTAATTGGAATGTCATTGAATAAGTAGATTATTTAGGCAGGATTATCGTTTTAATATATATATATAATCTGCCCACCCATGAAAAATGACTATTTCTCCATTCATTTAAATCTGACTGTATTAGTATAAAAAGTTTTCTAATTAGGTTCATATAGTTACAGGATTTGTTTCCTAGGTATTTTATTCTACCTTTGGTCAATTTAAATGAGTTCTGATCTCTTAACAAAAGAGCAAATGCCAAATGTTATGCTAGGTAAGTGTCGCTTTTCACATCCTATTCACTCTTCATCTGTTATACAAAATTATCAATTAGACCACCTTTCATCTTGGTTTCTACAACTAGGGGAAAGGGAAGAGAAGGGAAGGGAAAGGAAGGGAAGGGAAGAATGGAATGGAGGGCAAAGCAAGGCAAGACAAGGGAAGAGAAATATAATCCAGTTCAATACAATAAATATTTATTAAGTAGTTACAACATTCCAAGCACTGTGTTAAGTATTGGGACAAAAATATAATTATGAAGATAAAAATACATATAATTATATAACAAATTAAATACTATAAGTTTACTTTGTATTTACATATGAATAACACTTCAAAATCTGTTTAAAGCATATGAAACAAATATTATTATCCCTATTTTAGGATGAAGAAACAAACCTAAGAAACTTTAGTCATTATGTTCAACTTCACACAGTTTGCAAGTAGCAGAGTACAAAATCAAATTCAAGTTCAAACCACCTGAACTTGAATTTCAAATTGTATATTTTTGTTATTTTTTTAATCCCAAGTGCATTTAACTTCTGAGAGGTGTCTTCTATAGGCAAATAACATTTGTTCTCTTTCTGAGGTAAACCAGCCTGTTACTACAAACACACACAATGTGTAAATGAAGAACTTTCAGTAAAACAGCAGCAGGATAGGATCATGATATCATATGATTATATCTGGAAGGGACTTCAAAAGTAAACCAATTTGTTTCCTTATTTTATACTTGAGTAAACTGAGGCTCTAGGAAGGAAATAGATTTGTTCCAGATCACCTAGGCAGTAAATAGTATAGCCAGGATTCAAACTCAGCATGTTTTCCACTGCATCAGACGACCCCCTCAGTATTTATCATGGTTTCTTCCACTCCAAACATACCTCAAGTAGCATCCACTTCTATCATTATAAGTACTTATGAGACTAGAGTGGCATCTGAACTCTCTTCACACATTACTTACCTGACAGTAGGATACTAAGTCTTAATTGTGGCCAATTCCTCCACATATAAAAGAAAAATATAGTAAATTATATTTCTCAGATACTTATTCTTTTTGAACTGTTTTAAATAGTAAGTGCCTTACAAATATTCTCAAAACAATGCATTTAATCCATTTACTATTTTAGTTGTCTTCACTTTTTCATCCTTTAAGATTTCAATGTGATAGGATCTTTAATATTGTCTCCAGAATACTTTCATTAATTGAGAGTTCATCAACTATGAAGCTATTTGCGTCATTTCTTGACATTGTAAATAGGTAATTTGCTGACCTCCTGTTCTAGTGGCATTTTCTAAGACAAGTCATATTAGAAATTTCTACTGCTATAGGCATATGAAATAATTGTAGTCGTACTTTGCATTTCATTACATAGGCAGGAAAAAAAAATCTTTCTCCCTGTAGTTCATTGCTTTGACCTATGTTTTCATCCTAACAGACCCACTCAATACAAAGAAATACTGCCAGCAAAATTTAATGGCACTATTAATATTAACTCACGCTATAAGGTCCTTTCTTATATATGATCTCATCTGAACTTCACAATGACCCTGGATGGTAGTTAGGCCATGTATGATGATCAATATTTGAGTGAGAAGGAAGCTAAGAGAAACCAAATGACTCGCCTAAAGTCACACAGATAGTAAATAATAGAGCCTCAGCATCTATTCTGCCTATGTGCAATACAGATTGGGATGAGCTCAATAGACTCTAGAAATTTTGTCCAAAACATTGGGTTAGAGAAAGCCTAGACAACAGAACACTTTCATCTTTTCAAAAGGGATAGAATAGAAGTTACTAATTAGAAAGAGTGAAAGAGGCAAAGGAATAACTTATTTCGGATGAATTTTAAATAGATACTCACTGACTTTTCAAAACAGAACTTCTAAGGTAATAAGGTTTGTTTCATGGAATTCAAAAAATATTGTCTCTGAAGTCAGAAGACAATGGCATTCATTGTTCAACTTTTGCCTCTGTCTTATACCATATGTGTGACATCAGGGAAGTCACTTAGTTAACCTAAGTCTCACTTTCCTATCTGTAAAATGAGATGGCTGGATTAAACAACCTCTCAGAACACTTATAAATCTAAATCTATGATGCTAACATCATAAATTATTGTGGCCTTTTTGACACGTATAATAAAGAAAAGAAAAGAAAAATTTTAAGAGAGAAGAAAAAAATTTGATTATATTCTTCTTAATAATATTTAAAGTTTCGTCACAAAAGTAATTAATTTATATGTGATTCCATTTAAATCTTACTTGCATTTTATTCCCTTTAAAAACATAAAGATTAGATATTAATCAATTATATATTATATTATATAAATTAGTGCAATTTATTGGATCAAGCAATCTTGGTTTATGGATTCATATATCTATAAACAGATTTATATGGAAGATAATTGACCTCTTTGTATATAGTATCATACACAAAGCTACCAACTGGTATCATTTGTTGACAACAATCTGAATCAGTTTTTTAGTACCCAAGAGAAAACAAACCATCTTTAAAGCCTTGCAAAAAAAAATCCCAGGAGGTAATGACAAATATCACAATACAATGCACATGGGCAGAATGGATTCTGTGGCTCTATTATTTACTTTCTGTATGACTTTAGGCAAGTCATTTGGTTTCTTTTAGTTTCCTTCTCACTCAAATATTGATCTTTGTATATCACCCATTATTTTCCTTTTGAGGCATAGTCAGTGATGTTGCTCATTTTGTTTCATACTAATTTAAGTTTTTTTCTAAAAAGACATATTGAATAAAGGGATAGTTTTGAGTTCTATCCATGCCCCTAAGTCGGTATTTTATCATATAACTTTGGGGTCTTTATTTTTCCATGTTTGAAGGTCTGTAAATTATCAAAAGATTTTTCTAAATGAATATATTGTGAAGTCATTAATTCCTGTTCTCAATTCTGAGAGTAACTGTAGAGTCCCCTGAGTAAGAAGAATAAATTCAGTGGACCTTAGCTCCTAATATGACTTTGAATTATAGAGAGAACACTGAAAGTAGGAACTTGGTTCCTTTGAGAAGTGATTTTATTAGTAGAAAATATAAAAAAGAACAGAATCTTTGATATGAGAGTAATTTGAGGCACTATGGTGTAATGGATGTAGTGAGGAATACCAAGGTCAAATCTCATATATATTGACAAATTATGAGACTCTGGACAAG
Organism: Gracilinanus agilis; assembly: GCF_016433145.1. Taxonomy (NCBI): domain Eukaryota; kingdom Metazoa; phylum Chordata; class Mammalia; order Didelphimorphia; family Didelphidae; genus Gracilinanus; species Gracilinanus agilis. Next base: position 72,593,070 of record NC_058130.1, read on the forward strand.
TCCAGATTAGGTCCAGTTTTACCATATATAAATGGCAATACTAAGACCAAAAGTACCTATTTCATAATCCCATAGTGTTATTTTGAGCCTCAACTGAGATAACATGTGTACCACTTTTAAAAAAATTGAAACAATATAAACAATTATTGCTACTACCATACCTCTTTCAAATAAATTGGGACATACCCATCATATTTTCCTGTCTGAGATTGTAGGAATCTGCAAAGAATTTATCTTTGCTATGATATTCATTTGTCTCTAGAATTTGGGTTGTTGTTATTGTTGTTGTTGTTTTTAATATTTGGGGTTTACCCAGGATTGTAGTGAGATTTTAAAATGATAATGAATGCAAAGCACTTTGATGACCTTGAAGGGCTATATAAATGTTAGTAGTAGTAGTAGTAGTAGTAGTAGTAGTAGTAGTAGTAGTAGTAGTAGTAGTAGTAGTAGTAGTAGTAATAGTAGTAGTAGTAATCACAGTAGTAATCATCATAATTGTTGTTACCAAGCTTCTATCTGGCAATGACTTTCTTCCATGAAACTTTTATCACATTCCTGCTCAGCTCAGAAGACATGCTAGTAAATATTTAACAATCAAGCTCTCCAGAATATATATATATATGTATATATATATATTCACACATATATAATATACATTAGTATATATCTATATACACATATAATATAAATATATTACATATAATAGTATACATGTGTTATATATTCCACATATAATAACATATATATAATATTTACAATTGTATATTTATTGTATATTTATATAAGTAATTTTAATATAATCTGCATTATTAATATTTTATTAAGTCTAGAAAGCCAACAAAATAATCAATCAAACCATAATGTACATTGAGGTATCTGAGGTGTAAATTCTCACTGAAAATTTAACACTAGGCTCTCAAGCTAATTAGAACTAGTTCCAGCATAACCTTTGACTAACCAATCCTAGAGAACTCTAAAAATTTCAGGATCTATGAGATAACTTAAAACAACAATAACAATAATAATACAACCTAAGAATTAAGAATCATTATTTATTAGAAAGTCAATTGGCATTTAATGAAGATCATCTAATTCTTTCCTATAATGATATTATTATAGATATCATGGAGTTTATGGAGTAATGAGGGAGGACTAGCACCTCTGGTGTGAGAGCTTATTGATCTCTTTTCAGGGCTGCTCATCCACTTTTGATTTCTACTTTTCAATCCAACTCTAACCCAGGTTAAGGACAACCAACAGGACTCAAACCCATTGGTGAGACTCTATGTAAAAACTTCCCCTAGTGAAATGGACAGATGAGAACAATTTGTTCCAACAGCAATAAAAATGGCTGAAGTAGGCACATTTTTTAATATGAGGCACCCAGAGTTTGGTCAGAATGCAAAGATACCAAAGGCATCCACAGCTTCTCAGGCTATTGCCTGTGATCCTCATTGTTGACTTGTCTCTGGACTTTAATTATTCTGGAATAGAGAGTGAGGCTGATAATTTTATTTATCTCCATCTCACTTAAATTCATTTCAGAAATCATTCAAGAAATCACCCTACAATGTCATTGGTCCTCTTCAAAACAAAGGAGGAACAAAAACAGATATCAACTATAGAAGGAAGGACATTCAATGCCCCATGAATTAAACATGAAAATGATTTCTCTATCCTGGAAATGACCAGAGAGTATTAATGAATGACCTTCATGGATGGCACTGGCAAAATTAGGATGAAGACAAAGTTTTTCTTAAGTAACTTAATACTCCACTTTGATGATAAATTTTTCCCTATTGGTGCTATTCTACTACAGATAATCAGAGTGCTAACTTCCTAAGAATCCCAGCTGTGAAGTTCCCAACCAAAAACAATCCTCCCATAACTATAAGAATGAAAATAATTCTTGGAGATCATATACCAACATTCAACCTAATGCAGGAATCCTTTCTACCATGTCAATCCAAGTCATTTATTATGAATAAGATAATATATTATTCTTACCACTCTCATATACTTCCAAATCTGCTTTCCTTTAATTTTATGCCCTAAAATTTCTACTCTCTGGAGCTACATACAATCTAACCTTCTTTCCTGGAGATTCCTTTCAAATATTTAAACTGGGTTCACTTGTATCCCAAATTACTTGCCTTATGTTCTATTTCCTTGGGACTTTGATAGACAGGTTATTATCTAATTAACTACTTCAAAATGAAGTTTTAATTCAATCATTTCTTTATGTCATACCTCTCAATTAGCACAAGTTTCATTTCCAAGCTTTACATCTAACAAATCTAATATTGAGAATCTGGGGAGGGGTGCATATTTCATAGGATTTGGATACAGAAGAACCTTTAGAGACAATAATACAATACGTTCATTTTCCAGATGATGAAACTTGAATTTAGAGTTGAAATATAAAGTGATAACAGCCTGGAATTTTGGTTTTTCCTATTGCAAATCAGTTCTTTTCAAGATACATATCATTTATGCCACTAAAATATAAAAGTGACCTACCATACCTATGAGTAAATCGGCCTCTTGTGATGGCATGGGTAGGAAAAAGTGACAATGATAGTCTAGATATGAAGAAACAATAGACTAGTCAATAATGAGCATTCAATTATTTATCCAATAAATATTCATTAAGATCCCACCATGTGTTAAGCACAATGCTAAACACTGGGGATAGAAAAAGAGACAAAAGATTGCCCCTGTCCTCAAGGACTTTATAATCAAATGTGGGAGATAACAAATATGCACAAAACAAGCTATATACATAATCAATGGATAATAATTTTTAAAAATGTATTGGAATTAAGATGAGTTAAGGAAGGCTTCTTGTATATAAGATGAGATTTTTTTTTGAGTTTTAAAGGAATTAAGGGAAGTCAGTAGTTGGAGCAAAGGAGAGAGAATGTTCCAGGCCTGGGGAATAAACAGAAATGCCTGGAGTTGAGAAATAGAGTGTCTTGTTCATACAACCATTGGGAGGCCAGTGTCCCTGGACAGACACATTAGAGGATAAGACATATTAGGGGATAAGATATAAGAAAGATGGAAAGGTAGGAGGTGTCTGGGTTAGGAAGCATTTCTTTTTGGTATTTTTTTATTTTGACTATTTTCCCATAGTTACATATTTCATGTTCTTTCCCTCTCCCCCAAACTCCCCTACTCTTCCCTGTAGCTGATGCAAAATTAGGAAGCCTTTTGAATGCAGAGCACTTTATATTTGCTTCAGGAGGTAATAGGAGACCACTGGGGTTTATAGAGTGACACGATCAGATCCACTTTATAGAAAAATTATTTTAGTAAGATCTTAAGTAAGATCTCGAGAATTACTAACTTTGGAGATTGCAGTTTCAGTGGAATGATGAAGTCAGAAAATATATTTTAAAAGGTTAAGAAGACAGGGAGAATAGAAAGTGGAAGTACCTGTATTAGAAAAAAAAATTGATTAATTTAACTACAATTAGCAGGAGAAATAGACAATAGTTCACAGAGAAGGAAGGATCAACTGAGGATTTTTTCAGGATAAGGATGACAGACTTGTTTGTAGCAAAAGAAAAGGAGCAAGGAGGGAGGGAGAGAGAAAGAGAAATAGAGAGAGAGAAAGAACGAGAGAGAGAGAGAGAGATGAAGAGAGAGAGAGAGAAATAAAGACAAAGAGAGAGAGAGAAATAAAGACAAAGAGAGAGAGAAATAAAGACAAAGAGAGAGAGAGAGAGACAGAGAGAGAGAGAGAGAGACAGAGAGAGACAGAGAGAGAGAGAGAGAGAGAGAGAGAGAGGGTCAGAGACAGAGATAGACAGAGAGAAAGACAGAGACAGAGAAAGAGAGAGTACGAGTAGAGGAGTTATCCTCAAGGCACTTATTATATGTTATATATTGTGCTAAGCACTGCGTGTAAAAATACAAGGAAAATAAGACAGTCTGTTCCCAAAAGAAACATATTCTAATGAAGGAGGACAATACATAGAGAGGAGTTGAAAAACAGGGAGAAAGTACCCACTTGGGAGAATGGAAGTAAAATGTGGAGCATAAGAATAACCAAGGGGAAAATGAATGGTGGCAGGCTTAGGCTCTTTCTCAAAATTGAGTTTCTGGAGGTCAATAATCAATGGGAGAAGGAGGCCACAGGGGTAAAGGGATATTCTGAAGTAAGAAGGTTTCAGGCACAAAAGGCAGTTCCAAGATGTGAAAACAGGTGAGATATGATGCTGAATATCAGAGAATAAGAATCAGTTAGTAGAGAAGAAATACTGAGGACCGGTGTACCAAAAAGTCCTGCTGGAGATTGCAATGTGAACAGAACATCTCATTTATCAGCAGGCACAGTTCAGAAAAGGATTGCAAAATCTTTGATAGAACTTTTGATTAAAAAAAGATTGTGAAGAAAAACTTCATTAGTTTTTTATTAGGATATGCAGGATTATGAACAAAGTTTACCTCTGTTTAAGTCATAACAGGGCTTTGCTGATGCTTTATCTTTAGTATTAGTGTAACATTTTGGAAACTTTGGGGGATGGCATCTTCCTTATAAATATCAAAACTTTATGTGCAAATATGTTCTTTTTATTTTTTTGGCTAAGCTATTTTAATATGAAATATTTTGAAGGTAATTTAATGACACCAATTTTATGATGATAATTTCCAAAGATGGTAATACTAGCTACATGACAAATATGTGTGAGTAATTAAAATAAAAATAAAAATGTCTTTTAAGTTAAAATTTAATATAAAGGTTTTAGAAGTTGACAAGAGTGAAGGGTTCAAAAATGAAAATAAAAATTCAAAATCGATTACTTATTTAAATTAATTAGAAACTAATCCCTAGCTTCAACTCATTCCAAATCCAGTTGCTCTACATTTTAGGGAATCCTTTGAATTTCACTTGTTTCTTAATTTCCATTCATTACTGAAAATTTTGTTAGCTAATCCATTTAGAAATATGTGATGTGACTTGAAACAAATGACTGAGTGATCAAAACACTTGAATACTTATTCCATTTATGACAATATTTAACCTTGGACAATTCATAACCCTCTGTAAACTTCAGTTTCTTCATCAAATATGAGTAAGATGGATACAAAGTGACTTTGTTCCTTTGATCTTAAATATCCTACTTATTAGTCCTTCATTCATTTTCTGAATACCTCCATGAATTCATTTTGTCCACAGAAAAATTAAGGTACTGATCTGGCCTAGCCAGCTCATGGTATCCTAAAAGTGTATTATTTATTGAATTATTTAGAGCCAAGTCATTGACTTGGTATTGATCTATTTCCATTATATTATTCAAGGAATGATCTAATTCAGTCATTCAGATGGTCAGTCACAAAACATAGCAATTATGGTTTGGGAGCTTTGGCCTGACTGCCTGGATGTAATTTATATGGTTAAATCAAAACCCCAAACTCAAAAATGATGAATCCTAGAAGAGAAATCTTTGAAACCTTCATGACTCAATCAAATGGACCTTAAAAATGTAGAAAAAGGTGGTGTTAGTTTTGCTGTTGAGTAACTAATAAAATTATCATATTATATTAGTCTTATAGCCTCACATCTTAATTGATACATGGGAACAGAGTTTTGGAAGGAAAATAGAGGGAAAGATCAGATAACTTAGATCTGGAAGGTATCTTTCTAATTGCTTCACTCAAGAGATAAAGATCTCTTGTTACTACAGACATCTCCAGGTATTACATATGTGGAAGAGTGGATAGAATGTTATGCCTAGAGTCAGGAAGATCTCTGTTTAAGTGCATCCTTAGATATTTACTATCTGTCTGAACTGGAGCAAACCATTTACTTTTTGTCTGCCTCAATTTCCTCAATTATATAAAAAGATAAAAAAATAGCACCTACCTCCCAGAGTTGTTCAAAGGATCAAATGAGATAATAATTGTAAAGCACTTAAACCAGTGCCTGAATTATGGTACATATTTAATAAATGCTTATTTTCTCCCTCTCTTTCCTTTCCTTTCTTTTTGTTGTTGTTCAATTGTTTCAGTAATGTCTGACTCTATGTGACTCCATTAGGAGTTTTCTTGGCAAAGACAGTAGAGGGGTTTGCCATTTCCTTACCCAGTTCATTTTATAAATATATTGTCATTGGTCCAGAGTCATAGGTAGCAGAATCAGAAATAGAATCTAAGATCACTGACTCTCAACAAATATGTTTATTTGCTTTCAGTCTTTCAACTCTTTAATGCATCATTTACATAACATTTAAAATAATATTCTTAAAGCATGGCTCTTCACACATCTTCTATCTTTGAAATAGTCAGTGGATTTTCTTGCCTCTAGGAAAAAATGAAAACTTCTCAACAAAGCATTAAAAAATTCTCACATTCCAGATTCAGCCTATGTGGCCATATTTATTTCACATCATTAACCTCCTTTTACCATATGTTACAGGCAAACTGGGTTACTTGCTGTTGTCCAAACTAAGAAATTCCACTTCCTGTCTCTGCTACAATGAACTGGTCTCTTTTCACTCACTGTTTTAGAATCAACATTTCTTTCAAGGTTTACCTCAGGTGATATTTCTGACAGAAAGCCTTGCCTGACTTTTTGTCAGTAGAGTTAGAAAAGGTCACGATAGCCATCTAAACTAACCTCTAAAGGAAATTGAAGTTCCAGTACTACATAGATAACAAGTGATCAGTCAGTCTGTGCTGGAAGATTTCCAATAAGTTCATGAAACCCTTTGTCTCCTGAGTCAGCCTATTATGATTTTAGATAGCTATAATTGTTATAAAGATTTTGTTTGTTTCCTTTGTTTTTGTTTTCCTTATATTTCCTAATATTTTCATATTTAGATATAAGTATTTATATCTAATAAATACTTATATTTAGATATAAATACTTCATATTTAGATACAAATATAAAATTCCAATTTATCCCCTTTGAACTTACTTCTATTCTTTGTGGCCAAATGTTATATGTTCAATTCCTATGCTCCATTCTATCTCCACTCACATGTTCATCACTCTATAAAGGCTCTCATCACTTCTCATTTCAGCTATTACAATATCTTTCATTTTGTTTTCCCTTTATCCAGTCTCCCTCCCTTCTCTAAATCTCCCCCCCAAAATTCCAGAACACAAGTTGGACCATGTAATTATCTTATCCTATGATTTAGAGTTCTGCTAGAACAACAACAATAACAAAAACTCCTTAGCTTCACAATTAAATTCTTTTACAACCTGTTCCCCATAGACTGTATCTCATTATTCCTTTTTACTTATTTGATATTATAGATAAAATGGCCTATGAGTGTTTCTTGTACTGGATATTTCATTTTCTCAGTTCATGTATTTATACTGGTTGAACCAAAGACTTAGAATTCATTTTCTTCTTTTCTCTTTTCCTTAGTATTCCTAAATGTCTAACTTGCTTCAAAACTCATTTTAAAAAGCAAAAAAACAAAAACAAAAACAAACTTTTCCTGATTATCCCCAGTATGTTATCTCTTCCATTTATACTCAATAGTTGTGTCTCCAAGTAAAATGTAAGTTCCTTAAAAACAGAATTATTTTGTCCCATTTTTATCACTAGCACCAAGCAAAGCTCAGTTTATATAGTAATCACTTATTAAAAGTCTGTTTGGATTGAATTGGATTCTAGTTGATGTATATTCTTTTTTTCTAAATTTTCATTTACAAGTACATTGTTTGAATCACAGATTGTTTTCCCAAAAGATGACAATTTTAGGAATGGGGGTTGGGTTCTCTGATCTCATACACACACACACACACACACACACACACACACACACACACAAACACACACACATATGAAGGGTAGGCATAGAACAGCAGCAGTAGCAGCAGCAGAAAAAACAAAAAGCTATTAAACCATAATGTACTTATAATATTATTTGTACTATAATATTGGCAGCCTTATAATATTATTATACTATTACTAGTATAATATAATATGTTAATACTATAATCCTAACAGTGCTAACTCAAATACTAAGTCTTTGCTTTCATGAACAATATAGTCTTAAAGGGAGGAGAAGAAAGAGGGAAAGAATTTATTTGTCTTTTCTTAAAGACAAGGGTTGGTCCCAGATACATTTTTAAATTAGTAAAGTTTGTTCCTTCCACCCTCATGATTTTCTTCTTTTCTTTTTTTAATTCTTTTTTATTTTAATAACAAATTTCAACATAAGTTCATCAAAAATTAACCAGATTGTCTCCCTCCATTCTTCCCTTGCCCCTTCCAGAACTGACAAGCAATTCAATCTGGGTTAGACATAAATTATCATGCAAAACATACTTCCATATCATGCATTTTTATAAGTGAATAATCTTATAAAACCCAAACTCCATAACATATTCCCAGGAGGTGGATAGCATTCTTTTTCAAAAGTCTCTCAGGATTATCTTGGATCACTGTGTTGCTGTTAGTAGCAAAGTGTATCATATTTGATCATTCCACAATATTCCTGTTACTGTGTACAATGTTTATCTGGTTCTGTTTATTTCACTCTGCATCAGTTCATGAAGATCTTTCTAGCTCTTCCTGAAATCATCTATTCATCATTCCTTATAGCACAATAGCATTCCATCACCATTATATACTGCAGTTTATTCAGTCATTCCCTAATTGAGGGGCATCCCTTTAGTCTTCCATTTTTGCCACCCCCAAAATAGCAGTTTTAAATATTTTTGTACAAACTGGTCCTTTCCAATTTTTTTTTATCGCTTTGTGATACAGACCTAGTAGTAGTAGTAGTAGTAGTAGTAGTAGTAGTAGTAGTAGTAGTAGTAGTAGTAGTAGTAGTAGTAGTAGTAGTAGTAGTAGTGGATTAAAATTGTTTTATAGCCCTTTGGGTATAATTCCAAATTGCCCTCCAAAATGGTTGGATGAGTTTACAACCACACCAATAAGGCATTAGTGTCCCAATTTTGCCATATCCTCCCCAATCTGGCTTGCATTCCTGGTATAAATCTCACCTGACCATAGTGAATAATTCTTGTGATATATTGCAATAGTATCTTTGGTAGTGTTTTATTTAAATTTTTTGCATCAATGTTCATTAAGGAAATCGTTCTATGATTTTCTTTTTCTGTTTTTAGTCTTCCTGACTTAGTTCTCAGCACCATTTGTGTCATAAAAAGAATTTGGTAGTACTTTTTCTTTGTTTATTTTGCTAAAGCGTTTATATAGTATTGAGATTAATTATTCTTTAAATATTTGATAGGTCACCAGTGAATCCATCTGGCCATGGGGATTTTTTCTTAGGGAGTACATTGATGGCTTCTTCAATTTCTTTTTCCAATAATGTATTATTTAAATTTTCCATTTCATCTTTTTTCATATAGAAATTTTTTTTTGTAAATATTCACCCATTTCATCTAGATTATCAATGATTTTCATTAGAGACTCCACTGTTAACTATTTAGTACTCTCTCTTACATTCCCTACCTTTCTCTACAAGTTCCTTATTTATTTGGGATTTTCTGATTCCTACTGAGATTTGATCTGTCCTAAAAAAATTTGATTAATACATTATTGTTGTCTATCCATTGCCCCATCCTTGCCCATGAAAAATATCATTCCTTAAAATCAAATTTACTCTAGGATTTGCAAACAAAGTCGTACATTCAAATTAATTCACTTTATGGTGGGAATGACTGATGTAATGAAATATTTCTAGCACTAACACAAATAAATTGCTAATTAAAAGAATTTTAGAGGATATGCAGTTATTGAATTTCAGAGTTGGGTGGAAACCCAGCAATCATCTTGTATAAACTACTCACAAAAGGAATTGCCATTATAGAATACCTAAAAAATGATTATCTAGCTGCTACATGAAAATGCCCCAAAATAGAGAACTCACCACTCATTCCACTAAGGAGTAGCTCTAATTGTTAGAAAATAATTTTTGATTAGTTACCCCACTAACACAGTTATGTCAAAGAGCAGTTAAGACGTGATGATGAGAAGGGAAAGCAGTATAAACATGGGGGGGGGGGATAGACAGGAAAAAGGAAATTCAGGAAATGAATCGTTTTGTTCAAAGAACAAAAAAAGGTTACCAACATGGAATCAAAGAAAAGGAAGGGGAGAGTGTGTAAGAAGAAAGTTATGAAGGGGCAAGGAATAAGCCATATGAAAAAGATTAGGGGAGAGGAAAATAAAAGGCCAATAAAAGTCATGATAACCAGTAATCCTATGAAGGTGAGGATGCAAATTTATAGAAAGAAGATTTAAACTAGATAGTTGTATATTAGTCATTTTATTGTGAGCTACTGTGAGTTCCTTGAAGGAAGGGATTATTTTTTTTTCCCTAGGGACCTTAAAAGAGTTAAGCAGAAAAAAAAAAAAAAAAAGAATTTTTTTTTAAATTTTTTTTTTTATTTTTAACCCTTGTACTTTGGTGTATTGTCTCATAGGTGGAAGATTGGTAAGGGTGGGCAATGGGGGTCAAGTGACTTGCCCAGGGTCACACAGCTGGGAAGTGGCTGAGGCCAGGTTTGAACCTAGGACCTCCTGTCAAAAGAATTTTGCAGAGAGTTTCTGCTTGTATAAAAGAGGAACTTCAGGAGTAGGTTAATTTTTAAAATACATTAAAGACATCTAAGAGGCTTGAAATCAGAGAACCTGGGATCAAATTCTGACTGACATAACCTGTGTTACATTAGAGAAGTCATTCTACTTCTCCAAATCTTTTTCTCCTCCCCTGTGAGATAAGACTAAGAGATCTTGACTCCTTTAGGTCTTAATTCTATGATTTAATGATAATTTGAGAACTATCCAGAAATAGTCTTCAGGCTTAAAATCAGGTTGACCTATTATTAAGAAAGATGATGAATTTTGAATTAAATCTACATTCCACAATATAAATATGATCATGACTAAAAATATTTAGGTTTAACTATATATGTCAAAAGTGAAACATTTAGCTGAAATGTCACTAGGATATAGCTACTTGCAGTTCAGAGAGTAGGGGAAAGTATTTTGATGAGAAGCTGCCATGCAAGCATATCAAATGATATACTTTATAATAATGGAGAGATTGTGGGCAGATATTAAAATAGTCTTGTCTGGAAAGGATGAGAAAGATCATCTCTCTCAAGTTCTTATTTATGTAGGTGAGAAAAACAGGAAGATGAAAAAATAAGCCAGAGAAGGGGGCCATCCTTGATCACCAACATCCAAAGACTGATTTAAATTTATCCTCCCCAAAATTTTTATTTTTTTTATTTTATTTTTTTAAACCCTTAACTTCTGTGTATTGGCTCCTAGGTGGAAGAGTGGTAAGGGTGGGCAATGGGGGTCAAATGACTTGCCCAGCTCCCCCAAATTTTTAAGACACTTAAAGAAGGTATCAGATGCTTCAATATCAGCCTGGGATCTTTCCTGCCTGTGGAAGTACCTTATTATCCATTAGAAAAAAAATATCTGGAGAACACCCTATTCTATACACATACTTGTTCCAAGCCAAATCCTCACCCTCTCATGGGCACTAGAATCTCCAGGCATGGCATAGGTCACAAGTCCCACATGGATCCCAATGCCAAATGAAGCTTGGCATCAAAGGAAGAGTAAACAAACAGGCATACTTAGAAAATAAATAAACATACAAAAACTGACAAAGCAGAATTTTGGCTTGGTTTCTCAGAATCTAATTATTATAGTCTCTTCAATGTACTCCCTCAGTTTTTTTTTTCTCTGAAATTCTAATGGCCACATGTGCTCATTATTGGCCCATGTAGGTTTTTGACAGTTTAATTAGTTCGATTCATTTATTCTCTCCCAATGAAGTTGTTTTCAGTTCAAGCTCATGCTGACCAGTTAATTGAACCTGTATCTCCTTTTGTGAAATTGCTTAGTGCTCAGCAATAATGAGAAAAGCCAATAGGTGCAATGAAGTAGGGAAGGAGAAACACAAAAGTGCACATGCACACACACGTACACAAAACACCCCCTACAAATTAACTTTTTTTTTTAAACCCTTGTACTTCTGTGTATTGTCTTATAGATGGAAGATTGGTAAGGGTGGGCAATGGGGGTCAAGTGACTTGCCCAGGGTCACACAGCTGGGAAGTGGCTGAGGCCGGGTTTGAACCTAGGACCTCCCGTCTCTAGGCCTGACTCTCACTCCACTGAGCTACCCAGCTGCCCCTACAAATTAACTTTTTAAAATATTTTATTGTTTATTAAATATTTCTCAAACACACCTAAAAAATTTTCACTTTTAAAAATGCTGAATTCTAAATTCTCTCCCACTCTCTTGATTCTTCCTACCCCTTGATAAGGCAAGCAATATAAGCATACCGTTCTTCATTTTATTTCCTCTTTGAATTTTTGCCTATTGTACATTATATGTATTTTCTTTTACAACACAAAAAATATGGAAAGGCACTAAGTAGGAGAGTAGGTAGTCAGGAAGACCAAAGTTCATATCCAACCTCAGACATCTACTAGATAAGTCCCTTGCAGCAAGTCCATTGCCCTTTGTCTATCTCAGTTTCATCGACTACAAAATATGGATAATAATAGAACCTACCTTCCATGGTTGGTGTGATTATAAAATTACATATTTAGCTTTGAACAGCATCCGGCATATAGCAGATGACTATAAATGCTTGCCTTCTTTCTTCCTGCCTCTCTTAGTGTCAGTGTACTCCTAATTTATATAAAATAGGAATATTACCTCTATTATAATATTTGCCTCATATTTATAAGTTTCAAATGAAATTATGTGTACAGAATATTCCCACAAATAAATGCCCTTTTAAAAAAAAAAACCTTATAATCGCCAATATCAGTGTCAGCTCATTCCTTTCATTTATTTTTCTGAGGTTCAGATGGCATAGTAATTCACAAAGACATCTATTGATCAAATAACTAGTAGAGATATTTGAAGCTACTTTGGTGTAGTGGCTATGCACACCCAAAGGATGGATTCCATGAAAGCCCAGATGTTTCCCACTTCCATATGTCTAGCAATGCTCAAGTTATGGTGTACCTGTTTTATTTCTAACTAGTAACACCAGTTAGAAATGCATTGCTGTTCACTTATGGTCATTATTTTTGTGCATTTTTTTCTCACCTTCAACTTCGGGGCATAGAACATGCTTTCTAATTCTTCAGTATCTCCTTTAGCATTTATTATCTGCTGCATGCAATACATCCTCAAAAGCTTACTGCCCACTTTTGTTTAGGGAGGATAATGAATCCCCTGAAGTAGTTGCATGTATCTAAATCACACTGTTAAAAGTTATAATTATTTAAAATATGGAAATTGGTTCTGATCCAGTGGAGACATGAGGCAAGAATTTAAATAATGTAACCACATCAAAGGATTCATTTTTCTCATTAATCGGGATCTGACTATATCTTGACTCATCCAAGCTTATAGAAGCCTGTTTTTTGTTTTAAACTGGAAAGGGAAGAAGAAACTTTGGAATGTTATCAAAAGGATTTACACAATAGGTTCATTTCCAACCCATCTGGAATCCAGATGACTTATAAATATTGGGAAAAAGGATTAATTGGAAGAAATAAACATACATTAAGAGATTTCTACCCTCAGACCAGTGGTTGGAGCCTCTCAAAATGCCAGTGACCTGATTAGCATAGTTATAGAATTTCTCCTGTCAAACAGTTAGGAATCCAAATGGTAAATGCAACCTTTAAATTTTTTTTTAATATCTCTCCAGATGTGTTTCATTTCATGGTTAGTAGTAATAACTAATACTTTTTAGAGGATCGCTAAAATTAATCACTCATAGATCAGCCTAATCTAACCTGAGATGTTTCTAAGAACTGATCAGGAGTTATTTAAAATAAAAAAAAAACAACAAGAAACTGTATGTAGCTGAAAAGATTATTACTGGTCAAACTTTGTTCTCTGTTTTTTTTTTAAACAATCTTACTAAACAGTCTTTATGCAAAAGTCTATAATTCAGTCATGTTGAAAAACCATCTTTGAATAAAAATATTTCTTTACATTCAGGCTAAGGAATCCCTTAGGGTCAATTCCAAGGACTTCCCTGAATTAAAAACATATAGTCAGGATCCTCAGGTTGGTAAGATCTCCAGGTTGCATCAGCTGTTTTAGCTTTTAAAATACCTACCAGGGATTTACAAATCATCTCAAGTACACATTGCTTCATTTTCCAGGAACTGAACGGAAAAAAAGGGAACACTAACAATTTCAGGTCAACTTGAAAGCCCCTCTCTGATCTCAGACTCTTGGGTTCTTTCACCCCTTGTTATTCTTTATACTGAACTTTGAAACTGCCAAACTCTTGTTCTAATTCTAGTTAGGAGTCCTCCTTAATTTTTCATTATTCTTTAATCAGTCTAAGTGTTTCCCTACCTAGATTATAAGATCTGGAGTGGGAGGAATCATGTACTTCTTTTATATCTTCCACATTTTGTATTTCAAGGATGTGTGATATGAGGAGATAGTGGGTTTGGAAGTTACCAGGAAGAACACAATCACTCAAAATAACATGAACCAGGAACTTTATTACTCACATATTGTCCACAAGCATGTGATAATGATACTTTGGCTATAAAATAGGATGTAAGGATAAGAGTACAGATCTCTTGGGTCTCTGCTCTTATAGTTAATTGTTGTGACTGGGAAGATTCACAGGGAATAAGTGTGAATGGATATTAAGAAAAGTCAATCAGTATTGTGGTCTACTCTGTGGACCCTCTCTTCCAACCACACACAAAACTACCTGCCCCACTTTATTCACAGGCACTATAATAAGTAAAATTTATTTATTTATTTATTTATTTATCATTGAATTTAATTATTTATTATTAAAAAAATAAGTTAAAAAAAAAACCTTATACACTTGGATTGGATGAAGTTTACCAATCTGATAGTTTGCAAACATCATATTTCTAACCCTAAATGTAGCTGATGAAGATAGTTATTGGGTATGCTGGAAATTCCTGATATATAAGCATGTTAATCTGTGGTCAAATATGGACTCATTTCTGTCATCCAGAGAATACCTTTAGTCCAATTATAATTTACTCTTTTGACTTATCTATTCTATTAGTGAAATTCAGAGTGTGGCTCCCAACATGTTTTCTGACTAGGAATGTCAATATCATTAGTTGGACATTGAGGGATTGAATTGATACCCCATCACAAAGAAAATATCTCCTGCTGGTCACTGAAATCTAACAGGGATAGGGCTGCTATCTCCCAGGGAGATCTATCTACTATATATTCTATCAACTAAAATTTAACAATAGACATAGCCTCACCCAACACATGGTGAATAGAGGGCTAGATTTTTGCTTCCAAACACCTGAGTTCAAATCTTCCCCATGACATTTACTAGCACTATGGAGTCGAATATAAGGGAGTCAAAATATAAATATAAATAAATATAAGTATATATTATATATATTATATATTATAAATATAAGGGAGTCAAAAGTCAAATCATCTATGATGGACCTTATTTTTCTCTTCTGGAAAATGCAGATAATAACATATGTAGAACCTACCTCAGAGGACTATTTGAAGTTCAAATGAAATAATATTCCATATTAAATTATTGAAAAACTTTACATTTTATATAAATTCCAATGATTATTATTGGTGGTAATAATACATCACATAAATCCATATATGCATGTATGTTTATTTATGTGTATGTATACATAACATATGGATGTATATATTTGCATATATGTGCAATCATACATATATACATATAGAGAGACAGAGAAGGTTATTCTAAATTCATATAAGTACCCAGCTATAGATTAAATATGGATATGGCCTAAGGCTACTTTTTCCCTAATCATAAGCATTCACTGATGAAGAAATGACTTTTGTGACCACTAGAACTAGAACATAGAAAAATCTTTCCTAAACCCATCCTAAAATTCTATTTCTTTGTTGTTGAATCCAATTTAACTTAATTCAATTCAACAAATATTTATTAAGCACATAATGTGTGCAAAGTCCTATCATAGGTCTGAAATGTTTGAATGAGCTTTCTTCCTTTTGTTGAGATACATACACAGAGAAGAATAATTAACTTTGGTTCTGGCCCAGAGGTCAGTAGAGTCCCTCCAATCAAGGAATCTTTTAGCTCTGTATTTGTTTAGAGTATGAACTTAGTTCTCAGGGATTGTAGCTTCTAAAGAGTAAGCTCAGGCTCTTTTTTTTTTTCAGACTTATTGGCTTTTTATGTTACCATCTTGAATACCTCAAGGAAAATTTATAAAAGTTTAGGTTTCCTGCATATCAATTTTTTTTTATTTTTTTTTTATTTTTTTAAACCCTTGTACTTAGGTGTATTGTCTTATAGATGGAAGATTGGTAAGGGTGGGCAATGGGGGTCAAGTGACTTGCCCAGGGTCACACAGCTGGGAAATGGCTGAGGCTGGGTTTGAACCTAGGACCTCCTGTCTCTAGGCCTGTCTCTCACTCCACTGAGCTTCCCAGCTGCCCCACCCCTGCATATCAATTTTAAGTTCTACCCAAAAAGAATTAGAAAGGTCTTAGTGTATAACATTTTACTTGATGCAGGGAAGACAGGTAATTATAGATATATATTTTTTTAATTTAGTTTTTAAATTTATTTTTTTATTTGTTTCATTACAGTTCCCAGCTATTTTCCCCTTTCCTTCCTATCCACTCACTAAAGAAAAAAGAAATTAAAACATAAGACAATCTCAATGAAAATTACTTAAAGGAGTTTTCTGAGTGGCTCAGTGGATTGAGAGCCAGACCTAGAAACAGGAGATCCTGGGTTCAAATCTGGTCTCAGATACTTCTTAGCTGTGTGACCCTGGGCAAGTCACTTAACCCCCATTGCTTAGCCCTTACCACTCTTCTGCCTTGGAAGATTGTATTGATTCTAAGGTGAAAAATGAGGATTTAATAAAGAAAATTTTTTAAAAAAGAAAAATACTTAAAACTTGATAGAATAACATATCACCTATTAATTTCTTAAAGGAATTTTAAACTTAAAACATTAAAACATGGAACATTTAGTTCAGTGGTTCCCACACTTTTTTGGCCTACCGCCCCCTTTCCAGAAAAAAATATTACTTAGCCCCCTGGAAATTAATTTTTTAAAATTTTTAAAATTTTAATAGCAACTAATAGGAAAGATAAATGCACCTGTGGCTATCGCTGTCTCCCTGGATCGCTGCAGCACCCACCAGGAGGTGGTGGCACCCACTTTGGGAATCACTGATTTAGTTGGACTATTAAATGGACAGTTCACCTTCACCACAAATAGAATAGATGTCAAAAGAGAGACTTATAATTGGCCTAACTTTATTCCCTAGATGACAGAAGTGAATCCATGTTTGACCACAAATATTTTTAAATAGCTCCTGTAAGATCCTCCCATTTAGCCTGCAGGGTACATGATCTGGGTTTATCATCCTGTGGGTATTCATATTCTCTGAGAAGGAGGCATTTACAGAAATTTTTTTTTCCTGATACCAGTCAGTTTTGCCTTGGTAATACAGGAAGTCCTGAGCTCTTGAATTCTCCTAACTTACTGCAAGACTGTAATGATTCCTCTTAGTATCATTCTTCAATTATATACACTCTGGGAGGGAAATGAAAAGAAAATAAATTAAAAAAGTAAACCAACAAACAAACAAAATCAGAAAGTTAAGGCAACTTCACATATGGGAATTTCTCTTACTTGCATAAAACACAATTCATCTAAGCATTACTATATAAATTATAAGTGGTTCCCTGAAACACATAGAGGTTAAGGATCATATGATTACTGAGTGTCAGAGTCAGTATTTGAACCTAGTTCTTCCTGACTCCAAATGAGGCACTCTATATGCCATGTCATATCAGCTTATGGGGATATAAAAGTAATGATGTATAAATCAAAGTGTAAAATAGATGAGAAATAATGGCCTCATTTCATCATGGCCCTAGATTTAACCTTTCTTATAAATGAGAAATAGAAAGAAGGTTAATGCAAAGAGGGAATGCAGACAGGTTTCAATATAGAAGAAACAACTACAACTCCTCTAACATATCTTCAAGGTCCTTTACAGCAATCTTTTGCTTTTTATTCCCCATTAATGCTATGGCAATGTCAGTTTCATGATGTATTATTATACATAGCGATTTCATCTGGCTGATATAACATGGCACCAGGGAGTTGTTTAGGATTATTTTTTTCTTTTCTTTACCTTTTTAACACTAAAATAAATTATAAATTGGACATTTCACAGCCACAAAAGGAAATTCATTAAGGAGGATAGAGATCTCAATAAGGTTTATCCAATTCTATTTGATCCCCTAGGAAAAGATGGCTGATTTATAAAGGTTTAAATATCTGGACAAAAGATGAGGTTATAGTATATTGTGAATGATTTGGTATTTGATGGTTAATGACTACTTTTCCATTTTAATTTCATTTTCCTTTTGAGACTTGAAGTAGCAAGAAGTTCAATATTTATTTCAGACGGTTGAAAGGTTTAAGTTAGCATATATAAATCTATATTTGTTTTTAAATTTTGAGGCTGGCTTAGAAACTCAGCATATATGTATATATATATATATACATGTGTATATANGGCACCAGGGAGTTGTTTAGGATTATTTTTTTCTTTTCTTTACCTTTTTAACACTAAAATAAATTATAAATTGGACATTTCACAGCCACAAAAGGAAATTCATTAAGGAGGATAGAGATCTCAATAAGGTTTATCCAATTCTATTTGATCCCCTAGGAAAAGATGGCTGATTTATAAAGGTTTAAATATCTGGACAAAAGATGAGGTTATAGTATATTGTGAATGATTTGGTATTTGATGGTTAATGACTACTTTTCCATTTTAATTTCATTTTCCTTTTGAGACTTGAAGTAGTAAGAAGTTCAATATTTATTTCAGACGGTTGAAAGGTTTAAGTTAGCATATATAAATCTATATTTGTTTTTAAATTTTGAGGCTGGCTTAGAAACTCAGCATATATGCATATATGTATATATATATATATACATGTGTATATATATATATATAAAATATACAATATGGATGGATCTGAATCACATTGGATTTTTACATACTTGAATTTGAGAAGGTATCCAAGACAGATGGTACCGTGAGAGGTAACTTAGGGTGAATTCTTATCCCACTTCATTAAGTAAACAAGAGTCTTTAATGCATCAAGCTAAGAAATGCTAAGAAGAGGATAATTTAAAGGTATTAACAAGGTAAATCTTATAGGAAAAAATGTATACTCACCAGTCTGGGATTCCTGTCATAGTATCCCCATCACTGACCCATATCCTATAGCTCCACCATCCCCAAAAGACCTCTAAATCCTATGAGCTGGCTTCCATTTTAGAAACAGATTTTCACTTAACTCTCTGGCAATATTTTGGATGCGAAGTAAATGGTGTCAATATCATGCCTAGGATAAGAGGCACCTTAATCAGATGAATTACAAGATTTCAGAAAAAAGGAAAAAAGGGCACTTATTGAAGGAGAAACCTGAGATTTGAGATTGAAAAATAAGGAGGCAATCAGGAATACAGTGCTAGACAGTATCATTTAACACATCATAGCAGAAGAAATATGAAGACACTCAATTAAAAAAACAAACAAAAATAAAAACTTTTCAAAATTTACTCCATAGAAAATCCTGAAAGATATTTTCCAACTGATCTTTGACCAAATCTTCAGGGTCATCCTGGAAACTAAAGAAAGACAGTGTTAGGTGTGAAGATAAAGCTCTGAAGAATGAGTCTAGAAAATTTGGAGAATAGGTTCAGCTACATTAGGCTATCCAAATCTTCCTACAAGCATGAGGAAGCTTTGGAAATATAGGAACATGGTATTAATATACATGTAGGCATTGTGGGATAGGTTGGAGACAAAACATTTTAATCCCATTAGGGTCACAGAACAATTACTACTCTACCTAACTGTGATGACCAAGAATTCCACCCTGCCATTTTCCATGTTACAGGTGACCAAGAATTATAGTCCTGAGAATTCTTCAATTTGTTGTTTATAAGAAATACCTTTGAGGCAGGGAAACACATATAGAATAGAGATAAGAGAATGAAGCAGAATTTATTACACATCATCTGAAATTTAAAAAGCAGGAGTAGAAAACATGATTTCAAACAAAAAGAAAGCAAAAATTGATCCAATTAAAAAGATATAAGGAAAGAAATTACTTTTTGCTTAAACATACTATAGACAATGAAGTAATATCAATACTAAACATATATGCACCAAGTGGAATAGTCTACAAATTTTTAAAGGAGAAATTAAATGAGCTACAGGAGGAAATACAAATTATACAGTAAAACTTTACTACTACAGGGGGCCTCAAATTCCTCCTTTTATATCTAGATAAATCAAACTAAAAAATAAACAAGAAAGAAGTAAAGAAAGTGAAAATAATTTTAGCAAAGTTAGGACTAATAGATCTCTGGAGAAAAACAAATGGGAAAAAAGTAATATAACTTCTTTTCAGCAGTACATGAAACCTACACAAAAATTAACCATGTAGTAGGACATAAAAACTTCATAACCAAATGCAGAAAAGCAGAAATAATGAATGCATTCTTTTCAGATCACAACTAAATAAAATTTATAATCAGTAAATATCCATAGAAAGACAAATAAAAATTAATTAGAAATTATTTAATCTAATGCTAAAAAAGGAGTAGTTCAAAGAAGAAATTATAGAAACAACAAATAATGTCATTAAGGAGAATTACAATGAGAAAACAACATATCAAAATTTATAGGATACAACCTAAGCAGTACTTAAGAGAAAATGTACATCTCCAAATGTTTAAATGAATAAAATAGAGAAAAAGCAGACCAGTGAATGGGGCATGCAAATTAAAAAAAAACTAGAAAGAAAATTTAAAACCCTCAATTAAAGAATAATTTGGAAATCCTAAAAATTAAAGAAGAAATTAATGAAATTGAAAGTAAGAGAATTATTGAACTAATAAGTAAGACTAGGAATTGGTTTTATAAAAGAAAAAATATAAAAATAAAATAAAAATCTTATTTTAAAAAGGAAATAAGAAAATCAAATAATCAATATCAAAAATGAAAATGGTGAACTCACCAACAGTGAAGAGGAAACTGAAGTACACATTAGGATCTATTTTGCCCAATCATATGCCAATATATCTGACAATGTATACAAAATGGATGAATATTCACAAAAATATAAATTACTCATATTAACAAAAGAGGAAATAGAATACTTAAATGATCTCATCTCAGAAAAAGAAATTCAACAAACCATCAATAAACTGCCTAAGAAAAAAATCCCCAGGAACAGATGAATTCACATGTGAATTCTATCAGACTTTCAAAAGATAATTAATCCCCAATACAATATAAACTACTTGAGAAAATAGGTAGAGAACAAATCCTAACAAATAGTTGTGTATGTCATAAATGTGGTGCTCTCACCTATGGCAGGGAGCACAAAAATAGAGAAAGAAAATTTATAGGCCAACTTCATTAAAAAAATTTTAAGTAAAATATCACTATAACCAAATGGAATTCGTACAAGGAACGCAGGGATGGTTTAACATTAGAAAAACTATCAGCATAATTGATTATACCAATAACCAAACTAACACAAATTACAAGATTATCTCAAGAGGTGCAGAAAAAGGCTTCAACAAAATACAATACCTATTCCTATTAAAAACATCAGAAATTATAGGAATAAATGTGCCATTCCTTACATAATTAGTAGTGTTTACCTAAAACCATCAGCAAATATCATCTTTAATAGAGGTGAGTTAGGAACATTCCCAATAACATCAGAAATGAAGCAAGGATGCCCATTATCAGCATTATTATTTAATAATGTACTCTAAATGCTAGCTGTGGCAATTAGAGAAGAAAAAGGATTTGAAGTAATTAAAATAGGCAAAGAGGAAAGTAAATTATCACTCTTTGCAGATGAAATGATGGCATACTTGGAGAATCCTAAAGAATCAACTAAAAACCTGTTGAAATGATTAGTAACTTTATTAAAGTTGCAGGATAAAAAAAACAATCCTATAGATATCATCAATATTTTATATATTACTTACATTCTATATTGCTTACTTATATATTACTTACTTACAATTTATATATTACAAGTAAGATGTAGAAAAAGAAATTCCTTTTAAAATAACTTTAGACAATAAAATACCTAGGAACCTACTTGCCAAGACAAATACAGAAATTACATGAACACAACTATAAAATACTTTTCACACAATGTTGAATCTGAGCAACTGGAAAATATTAATTGTTCATGGGTAGACTGAGCTAATATATTAAAAATAACAATTTTACTTAGATTAATTTACTTATTAAGTGCCATACCAATACAACTATAAAATAAGTATTTTATAGAACTAGAAAAATGATTACAAAATTCATATGGGAGAGCAAAAGGTCAAGAATATCAAGGGAATTAATGAAAAAAATGTGAATGAAGATGGCCTAGCAGTACCAGATCTCAAATAGCATTGTAAAGCAATAATCATCAAAACAATTTGGCACTGGCTAATAAATAGAATGGAAGATCAATGGAATAAATAAGATAAAACAATATACAGGAATTAATGACTTAGTGTATGATAAACCTAAAGACCTCAACTTTTGGCACAAGAACTTACTAACAAAAAATGTGGGGGAAACTGGAAAACAGTATGGCAGGAGCTAGATATTGACCAATATCTCACACCCTTTACCAAGATGAAAACAAAATGGTGGGGCAGCTGGGTAGCTCAGTGGATTGAGAGCCAGGCCTAAAGACAGGAGATCCTTGGTTCAAATCCGGCCTCAGATACTTCCCAGCTGTGTGACCCTGGGCAAGTCACTTGACATCCATTGCCTACCCTTACCACTCTTCCACCTATAAGTCAATACATAGAAGTTAAGGATTTAAAATTAAAACAAAAACCAAAAAACAAAATGGGTACATGATTTATATATAAAGAGTTATACCATAAGTAAATTAGGGGAACATAGAATAGACTACCTGTCAGATCTATGGAAAGATGATGAATTTTCAACAAAAAAGAAAATGAACATTATAAGATATAAAATGCATAATGTTGATTATATTAAATTATTTTTGTACAAACCAAACTAATTTAGCCCAGATTAGAAGAGAAAAAATAAATAGGGAAAAATTTATAGCAAAATTGTCTGATAAAGGTCTAATTTCTCAAACCTATAGAAAATTAAGTCAAATTTATCAAAACAGAAGTCATTCTCCAATTGAAAGCAAAAGATATGATTGGGGATGTCGACCCGAAAAGACCACACCAACATAACTATCAATAATATGTAAATAAGTCTTGACTGACCAAACATGTTAAAACCAGTGGAAATGCGAGTTAGCTATGGCGGGGGGTGGAGGGCAGGGTTGAGGGGGTGAAGGATAAAGTAAAAACATGAATTATGAAACCATGGAAAATTTTTCTAAAAATAAATTTAAAAAAAAAGAAAGCAAGAGATATGAACAAGTAATTTTCAGAAGAAAAATTTAAAACTATTAATAATCATATAAAAATGTTCTAAATCATTCTTTATTAGAAAAAAGCAAACTAAAATACCTATGAGGCACCATCTCATATCTAACATATTGGCCAATATGACAGTAAAAGAAAGTGATATATGTTGGAAGGCATGTGACAAAATTGGAAGACTAATGCATGGTTGATTGAATTGTTAATTTAGTTAACCATTTTGGAGGGGAATTTAGAACTATGTCCAAAGGAGAATAAAACTCTGTATACCCTTTGATCTTGTAATACCAGTACTGAATCTGTATTCCAAAAAGAAAATTAAAAAAGAAGATAGGATCTATTTTGTGCAAAAATGTAAACAGCAGCTCTTTTTATGGTGGCAAAGAACTGAAAACTGAGGGAATGGCTGAACAGATTGTAGTTAGTATATATTGGTGATGGAATGCTTTTGTGCTATAAGAAATAATAAGCGAGGGGACAACTTGGTGGCTCAGTAGATTGAGATGCAGGGTTAGAGATGGGAGGTCCTATCTCCAAATCTAGCCTCAGACAAGTGACTTAACCCCCACTGCCTAGCCTTTACTGCTCTTTTGCCTTGTAACATACACAGTATTGATTGTAACACAGAAGGTAAGGATTTAAAATAATAGTAATAATAATAATAAGTGAGATGATTTCAGAAAAAGCTGAAAATATATGTATTAACTGATGCAGAGAGAAATAAATAGAATTAGGAGAATATTGTACACCAAAATAGCAATACTGTACAATGATCAACTGGGAAATGTAGCTACTCTCAGCAATGTAAAGGTCTGGAACAATTCTGAAACACTAATGATGGGGAATGCTTATCTACCTCCAAAGAGAAAAATATTGAGTCAGGTGGATGTGGATCAAAGCATACTATCTTTCACAACAGTGTATCTACAGTTTTATTTTGGGATTTATGTTTTGTATGAATGTGCTCTTACAACAGTGACCAATGGGCAGCTGGGTAGCTCAGTGGATTGAGAGCCAGGCCTAGAGACGGGAGGTCCTAGGTTCAAATCTGGCCTCAGACACTTCCCAGCTGTGTGACCTTGGGCAAGTCACTTGACCCCCATTGCCTACCCTTACCACTCTTCCACCAAGGAACTAATACACAGAAGTTAAGGGTTTAAAAATATAAAAAAAAAAAAAACAGTGACCAATATGGAAGTGTTTTGCATGATTGTACATATATGACATAGATCAAATTACTTGCTGACTCCCAGCGAAGGGAGGGAAAGGAGGGAAGGAGATAATATGGATCTTAGAATTATGGAAAATGTATGTTGGAAATTATAATGTGTAATTGGGAAAATAAAATATCTTTGAATTAAAAAAAAAGAGAAGTATAGTCCTTTCCTGGTAATGAATGTAAGAGTATCCCAAAAGGGGAAGAGCGATAAGAATATGGGTAAAAGAAAAAGAACAATTTTAAAAATGGGTGTTAGCAATGAAAGTTAACAAAATTGAAGAGTGCATGAGGAAAGGATAAGAAATGGGAAACACTAACTACCTAAATTTTATCTGAGCTAGCCAAAGGAACAGTCAAATTAATGAAGAAGAGAATTGCAAATTAAATTACAATATAATGGAAGAAGGGAAGATCAGAATATCTTGGATCAATTTACTAACCCAGATGATGAAATCACAAAAGGAAAAGAATAAGATCCAGAGAAGATTAGGTGGTAAATTCTTAAATTAAGTTCAAAGATGTGTTTACTCTTTTTTACCCCCCCTAATGAATTGTGAAGATTTATTACTCAAACTGGGATAATCATAACAGAGCATTCAGATGTACAATAATTATTTTACAGTTTTTTCTATACTTCATCTCTCTTTGATTTAGATATCGACTATATTTTTATAGGATGGATTTAGTGTGGATTCCATATTTTTCTTTATTACTTCCTTTGATCCTTAACTCTTTTGTTTGTGTTTTTTGGTCTTCCTAGAAAATTGTAATATCCATACTGATTTCTACCTTTATTTCTTTCCTTATTAACTTTCAATATTCTGTTATAATACTTTCCCATTTCTCAGAAACCTTCAAGTTGAATTCCTTCATTCTTTATTACTGGTTCACTTTCAGCATTTTTTTATTCCCTACTTTTTAAAATCAATTTTTAAGCAATTCATCATACTGTAGTTTTTTTTCCTGATAACACCTAAAGTTAGACTTCCTATTGGAATTCATTTCAATTTTCTGACAGATTATGTCAAAATGGTTATAGCACACATGGGCCCATTTTAAAACCAAAATTTCATATTCTCTCCATTCACCTGGGACTGGACAAGTTTTATGAACTCCCTCTATCACAGAATTAGGAATCCTTTATGTGTGAGTGGCAAAAAGAGACTACAACATATATCTGTAAATGAATTTTTCCTTCTACTTATTATACTTTCCTTTGGACATTTGCCTCTACATGGAAATATAAAAATCACTACGTTTCTGCAACATACTCTCTAGTCACCTACGTTCATCCATCCAAAATACCAGGGACCATTTTTATTTTATGGTCTCAACTAAAGTTTGATGGGAGTAAGACTTCCATCTTTCACATTGCTCCATACATGCTTAAAATTTATTGTTATATCTTGCCATAGCTTCATGCAGCTTGGAGAAGACCTTAAACATGGAAATCATTTTTATATGGATATATGTTTAAATGGAGAGAATTATATGTAGAAAAGTTCATGAGATCTTAAAGGTTATCTTCCATTGTTGTGGCTTGTGATGGTTTTGTTGTTTATTTCTAAGATTTACATTAGAATAAATTCTTTCTTTTCTCCTCTTCATCTCTTTTCTAGTGTTATTATATAATTTAGTCCGTTTGATGCCTTAAAGTGATGAGAATGTTGAATTGAGTATCAAACTTATTATATTCTGTCATTTTGCCAGAAACAAGAAAACTTAAAACACAGTATAAGGGCATAGATGGAAAATGAGCGATTTTTAAATATATCAACCTGATTCTTGTCTTTCTGAAATTTATAAAAATAATATTTAACTATAACATAATAAAACATACAATATAACATAATGTTGTTTCACAACTAAAAATATAACTAAAGTATTATAGGATTCTGCCACTATAATCATCCATCACTCTGACATGAAGGAACACCAAGTTTTCAAGTAATGCCAACAGATTAATATTATTTAAAAATATGACTATTTGATTTTGTGGAAACTAATGATTAGAAATTAGAAGTTAAGATCCTTAATGATGGGTTTTTTTCTCCAGTTAGAAAAATTCTCAATCTCTCTCTCTCTCTTTCTCTGTCTCTCTCTGTCTCTCTGTCTCTCTGTCTCTCTCTCATGGATATATAAAATGTATCCATTTCAATGGGGATGATGTCTATATTAATCTAAGACATGCTTATTTGAAAATATTAAAATAGATATCAACTCAAATTCAATTAAATTTAACAAATATTGATCAAGACCCAATTTACTATGTACTAAGTATTTCAGATGCCAAGAAAGGAAAATGAAATAGTACAATATAGAGACAATGAACTAAGTACATTCTGTATTACACTGGGAAATGATCCTCTCTGTCTCTCTGTCTCTCTTTCTCTCTGTCTCTGTCTCTCTCTCTCTCTCTCTCTCTCTCACACACACACACACACACACACACACACACACACCACATATACACACAAAATTAAGGACCTAAAAATCTTCAATTAAAGTAGTATTCAACTTTGAGATTTCTGTTCTCCCACTCCTTTAGGAAAAGGCAAGGAGACTGGCTTTTAAGTCACAGCCACAATTCTTAATGATCCTTGAATCAGAATATACTAATGATTTCTGTCACATCCTGAGAAATCCATCTCATCAGTACTCTAACTCCTTGGGTAAAGAGAGACTAGCAGAGTAGTTAATCACCTAAGATAAATTTTCAAGGAAGACTGGAATTTTAATGAGTTTTGATGGGCAGAAAGTTGATTCTTATTCTTATACTTGGGGAAGAAGGGAGAAAGAGGATACAACTTGATAAAATATAGAGAAACAGACACAGGGAGGCCAAACTCAGGAAAAACTAGAATTTCAGTTTGTTTGAATCAAAGATTGTTCAGGGTTGGAAAAAAGAGTGGGAAATAAAGTGGATAGGACAGACTCAAGATGGCAGATCAGAAGTAACAACTCATATGAAAGTGTCTCTCATTGTTATCCTCCAAATGACTTCAAAATTACATCTCAAATCAAATTTTAAAAACATTAAACCAACTTGTGTTCTGAGTGAGTTATTTTTCATGACTGAGAAATCTTAGATAGTCCACTGGAAAGGTATGGGGGCTCTGGGATGGAGGTCTTTCCATAGCATACACATATGGTAACAGCTACAGCAACAGCAATAGCAGTAGCAGCAATAGCTTTAGAAGCTTTCAGTCCAGAAACAGAAAGTGGATGTACAGTACTTCTGGAAGAGACTAGAGGGGACTCATTGCAGACACTGGCAACAACTGGTGCTGATTGGCAAATATAGCATCAAAATATTGTTCTGGGTTACAACTCAAGGATAGAGAGGAGGATTTGTAGTTTTGCAAAAGGGAGCAAGGACCTTATTCATAGTTCAAATAGTTGAGGAGCATTAGTGCATGGGAAAGCAGAAGAACAGGAGATCTAGTCACAGACCCAGAGCCAAGAGGAATGTCAGTGCTTGTGGCAATGGGGGAACAGAGAAGCAAGGGACCAGAGCACAGACCAGAACAGCAGTGACCACATCTTTCACCAGATCATAGCACCTTGGAAAAATCAACTTTCATAACTCCAGGATTAGCTTTGAAAATAGCAACATAAAAACATTTGAAATTTTAGGAAGTGCTTCCCCACAACCAAGTGAACTGACTCTAATTTTATCATAAAATTAAAAGTCAAGAAATAGGTTAGAAAATAAGCAAAGTAAAAAAAGAGAACTTAGTTAAAAAAATCTACTATGATGTCTGGAAAGACCAAGGCATAAACTCAGAAGAAGACAATAATATGAAAACAGGTATACAAGATTCCCAGAAAAAATGTTAATTAGACCCAAAGCCAACAAAAATTCCTAGAAAAATTGGGGAGACATATAATAATGGAGGAGGAAAATTAGAAATGAGAGTGATGTAAGACAATTATGAAAAAGTGAAAAACAATAAGAGGCACAAAAGATTAAAGAAAATGAAAACTTTAACATACATAATTGACCTAGTTGTAAAAGAGGTACCGTTCACTGAAGGAAATAATTCCTTTAAAAAGCAAAATAGGTCAAATAGAAAAATAGGGGTGAACCTTCTTTGAAGACAAAAAATACTTTAAAAATAGAATTGTCCTAATGGGTAAAAAAAAAAAAAGTTACAAAAGCACACAGAAGATAATAAATCATTAAAAATTGGAACTGGGCAACTGGAAGCTAATTACTCCATGTGACATCAAGGGAAAAAATCACTTTTCACTTATTTACCACCACAAAGATAGGTGCTATAAATATTTTACAACATAAAGATTATTTTCCTTCATCTCTTGTCACCTTAGGAAACAAACCTAATAATATATTGCTAGGTGAAAAGGTATACACAGTTTTATAACTGAGAGTAATTCTAGATTGCTCTTCAAAATGGTTAGACCATTAGTTCACAGTTCCACTAAGTATACAAATGTGTCCATTTTTCCCATTCCCACCAACAGTTGTCATTTTGCAATTTGATCATTTTAACCAATCTGATACAAATAAGATGATATCTTAGAGTTGTTTTGATTTGTATTTCTCTAATAAAAATGATTTAGAACATTTTTCATATATTTATATATCAGTTTTGTTTCTTCATTTAAAAAATTGCCTGTTTATATCTTTCAACTCTTTATCAATTGAGGATGGTTCATATTCTTACATATTTGACAGTTTCTATTTATTTCAATATTAGATCTCCACCCCCCAAAATTATAATTTCCCCAAAAACCTATAATTTCTTTCTAATCTTGGCTACATTAGGTTTTTTTTTTTGGTACCAAAAAAACTTCAATTGAGTGTTTTCAAAATTAACCATTTTATAACTTGGAAATTTTTTCCATCTCATTTGTTCATTAATTCTCCTATTCACACATTTGACAGGCAATATATTTCCTGTTTTTCTTTTCCATTTTTGATATCTCCCTTTATGTCTAGGTCATATGTACACTTTCATGTTTTCTTGGTAAATGGTGAAAGATATTGGTCTATATCTAGATTCTGCTACATTGTTTTTGTGGCTTATGATTATGATGGAATAACATTTTGCTGAAAGAAATTATGAACAAGATAATTTTAGAAAAATATCAAGAGACCTACATGAAGTGATTAAGAGTGAAGTGAGAAGAATCAAGAAAACATCATATACAGCAATAGAAATATTGTTTAAAGAATGCCTTGTATTTATCCACTTCCATAAAAAGAACTAACCAACTGAAATAAGCAAGACATAGTTTTATATATATACATATATCTTTTTGTCAAAGGTAGCAATCATGACCTCAGACAAAGCAAAATAAACTTACTTAAAAGAGATCAACAAATAAGCTCTATTTTCAAAAAGATATCATAGATTAGTTTGGAAATATAAAAAACATTACATTTATCTCATAAAATTGCATTTCTCAAATATATAGAGAACTGAGTCAAACTTATGAAATTAAGAGCCATTCCCCAATTAATAAATGGTCAAAAATACATTGTCAGTTTTCAGAAGAAATCGAACCTCTCTCTAGTCATATAAAAATCACTATTGATTAGGGAAAGGCAAATTAAAATAACTCTGGAGAACCACCTCAAACCTATCAGAAATGGAAAATACTGAAGACAATTAGGGAAAATAGATAGACTGATGAATTGTTGGTAGAGTAATGAACTGGTCCAACAATTCTGGAAAACAATCTGAAACTATGGCCAAATGGCTAATAAAACAGTGAATACCCAACAATACCATTCCTACATCTGTAAAAACTGGAAGAATATGTCTAAAAATGTTTATATCTGCAATGAATCAAAAGAGTTCTCAACAAGCGGAGAATGGCAGAACAAATTGTGACATATGATTGTGACTGAGTACTATTGTGCAAAGAAATGACCTAGGGTAACAAAACAAAACAAAAAGCATGGTAAGATGTATATGAATTGATGCTACTCTGATCAATACAATGATCCAACACAATTCCAAAGGATTTAAGATGGAAAAATGCTAATTACCTACAAAAAGACAACTGATGAACTCTCTATGCAAAGTGAAGTCTATTTACTCATGTTATTTTTAGAGGTTTTTTTTAACCATTGCTAATATGGAAATATGTTTTGCCTGATTTTACATGTATAATTGATATGATATTGCATGCTTCTTCAATGGCTGAGAGAAGGTGAGGATGTGAGGGAGACATATTGGAATTCAAAATATGAAATGAAAATATAGCTAAAAATTAAAAGATTTAAAATGAGAAAAATAATATGGGTTATAATAATAACTGACTATTATAGAATACCTCAGGGTTTGCAAAGAACTTTTCCAGAGACTATCTCATTTCAGTGGCATTGGCTAAAAATTACATCTTCTTCTTCCTCATTATCATCTTTATCACTGTAGTGTCTCAGTTTTTTGCTTTTTCTCCATAACTTGGTTTTATATAATTTGTTTCAAAGGAAGGAAATTAGCAAAAAAATATAGGTAAAAATAAAAGTTTCTCAGAATGGAAGTGAAAACTAAAAAAAAAAACAAATCACTAATGAAATACTTTTTATATTTAATATGAAAATTGATTAATATACAAATTGTACCTATGAAATGGATTGAGAAAATATGATTATATATTTTAAAATTATATCACAGATGGATTTTTCTTTTCATTACTACCGGACTTTAGTTTTTATCCTATTTATATTTCTCCTTTTAAAAAAATAAATGTTTGATTCAAAAGCAATATACATTATAGAAAAATACAATGCCCTGGCAGAACAAAAATGTTTGATATATAAAATAATGAATAACTATTGTGATGAAGTTTTTATTGCTTTTAGTTTAGTGGAAAATTTGAATTCCTTAATTTTAAAAGTTATTTTGAGGAGTCTAAAAAATTCTATGACTTTTCTCTGAAACTGTAGATTCTTTTTTTCCCCTTAGATAGAAATATAACTATTTGTATCTATCTTAATTTTCTTGCCAAATTCTTCAACAAAGTTTTTGCCATTGTTTTCTCTTCTCCTCTCACCCATTTTTTTGGGATATCACTTCTGTCCTCATTTTTCAGCTGAACACACTGTAATCAAAATTGAAAATGAATTTATTTGCCAGCCATGATCTTTTTATCAATCCTTACTCCTTCTTCACCTTTCTACTGCATTTGACACTTGACTATATTCTAGCTAGTTGACACAGTGGATAGACCACAGAACCTAGAGTCAGAGAGACCTTGAGTTCAAATTCAGTCAAATAACACTTAATAATTGTGTGACTCTGCACAAGTCCTTTATACCCGTTTGTATCAGTTTCCTCATAGGTAAAATGTGCTGGAACAGGAATACCAAACCACTTTAGTTATCTTTACAAAGGAAACCTCTACTGGGAACACAAATTGTCAGAAACAACTGACAATAATGCCAACAATATTCTTGAATATTCTTTCTTTGGCTTTTTGAATTACTAATTCTCTTGGTTCCCCTGCTCCCTGTTTGACTTTTGCTTTTCAGTCTCCATTTTTGACTCACCAGATATATCAGCCCCGCTCCACCCCACCACCCAGTTAAAGTTTTCCCTATCCTGAACTCTCATGTCTCTTCTCTTTATGCTTTCTGGGTAACCTCATCAGTTGCCAAGGGTTAATGATCATCTCTCTGCAGCAGACAAAGATCAACATTCTTTTCCCCTCAACTTTAGTTCTACATCAGCAAATTTCTTTTAGATATTTCAAACTAGATTTTGCAGAGACATCTTAACACCTCATTTCTAAAACTGGACTTGCTATCTTTCCCCCTAAATGGTCCCATCTACAACCTTCCCAATTGAAGGCATTGCTATGATCCCAGTATCTGAAATTCATATTCTTATCATTATCCTGGAATGTTCCACATTATCTGTCATATCACCTATTTAATCTTGCCCTTTTTATTTTTATACCCTTTTACTCCATCCCTTTATCTCCACTCTGTTAATGCCCTAATTTCATCTCTTATTACCTATCACCTTTCCTAGACTATAGTAACAGCCTCTTTCTTCCTTTCATCTTCATCTCCATAACCACCATACACACTGCTATCAAACTTACTTTCCCTAAGTAAACATCTGACTCCTCAACTCAGCCTATTTCAATGATGTCCTTTTGCCTCTGGGGAAAAAAAAATATCAGCTCCTCTGCTTTTAAAACAGTATATAACCTGGTTCCTGCCTATTTTTCCATCCCCATTAGATATTACTTCCTTTCCCATTTTCTAAAATCCATAGGAACTGTCATTTGATTTCTTCATACTTAGCATTCTATCTACCATCTCTGTATTTCTGAATTCCTGCAATGACCTACTTTCTTATTTCTACTTCAAAGATTCTCTTTTTAAAAAGATGATGGCATTTTATGTTATTTTTTTGTATATTATGTTATGTATACTATATTTTATGTTTTGTATATTATATTATGTATACTATATTTTCTGTACATTTGTATTTATTAACTTTATGTTGTATATGTATATATATATATATGGTCATGTATATGTATATAGATGTATTTTTGTCATGTATATAGATGTATTTTTGTCAAATGTTTTATGTATATGTATATTGTCATCTTACACTTTGGAACATAAGTTCATTTCGAGATTTAATAATTTTATTGTTTATACCTGTATCCATAGTTCCCAATACAAATCTTCCAAGTACTTATTATTAATAAAATCAATAAACAATAAGGAATAAACCATCTAATCAAGAGTAAAAGCCACCATGTTTTCCTAGTCCCAGTTTAATATTTAAACATTACAATGGTCTATCAAACATAGGAAAATAGCTGCCTTGGTAACCTCATCAGTTATTGGTGTTTTACTCACTTTTCAATAGAGATAAACTTTCATTGAAGACTCCAAATTTTTGGTTTGGGGCCTTTATTCCTTGCAGTTCTAGAGGCCAAAGATTCATGAACTGGTGCAGATTCCAATGGTTGGTGTTTGTCCATTGTGTATCTTGTTGCTGGCTGGAAACTCTAATTTCTTCTTATTGTGGTTAGTTTATTTTTTGTGCCATAAAGGGAGATGCTTACCAAACCTTATATCTCTGAACTTGAAACCTTCACTTCTAGTTTCTGGTTGTTAAAACACATATTATACCCTTCTGACCCATAAAGTCACAATATTTGTCTATACAACTTCTCCATTACACTCTCTTTTCTCACTATACCTAGAACATTCCAGAGTGGGAGAAAATGGTGAGAGGCAAGACTCACCTAAATATATATCTAAAGAAATAGACATCAGTAAAATCAAGATCTTTTTCAATTTTACTGGTTTTATTTTAATTTTTTTTCTTGGAGAGATTCCTTTAGCTTTTTTCTCTTACCTATTAGCCAAGAGAAAGACTATGGTATAACATAATTACAAATATAAGTACATATAATGAAATAAAGAATTTAGATGAAGAAAAACCTTTCTCCTTGGAAAGAGATGTCATTTAGAGCAAAAGAAAAGTGGATTTGGAACAACAGAGAAAATTATGTACTTGATTTTTAAATTCCTTATTACTTTATTTCTGCTTATATCTCCAGCTATGACTAGTATCTCAATGTTTCATTTTTTAAGCTAACAAAAGGAGACCTATTATGGAGGAAGAATGAAGAGGAAGGAAAGAGGTCTTTTTAGACCTATTAGTGTCAGGTTTTATAATGCCTTTCCCAGAGCTATTCATTAAATTCCTATCTTGTGTCTGAAAAAAAAATCATGAAGTTATTGTCACTTCCATTATAATTCAGTTTTCTAAGATGATAAAATCTCAAAACATATTTTCATTGACTTCTTTCAGAAACAGCTTAGGTGGCACAGTGAATAATACACTGGGTCTAGATTCAGGAAGACCTGAGTTCAAATTTATCTTCATATACTCACTGGTTATGTGATCTTAAGCAAATTATTTAACTTCTCTCTGTCTCAGTTTTCTGAACTGTAAAATGAGAAAAAAATTAATAGTACCTATCTTTCAGTGTTATTTTGAGGATAAACTAATTTTAAAGGACTTAATAAACCTTAAATTACTATATACATATTAGATATTATTATTTTAATGTATCATAGTTTATTTCTCTAATATGTTATATTGCAGGAGATGTTTTGTGATTACTGACTCTATGGTGGACAGTAGCAGCTTGTATTGTACTGGGACATGAGAAGAATCTCTTCCCATATTTAAATATTGTTGTGGATAATTCACAACATGAAAAAATTGAATAAAAAAATAAGAGAATTGACTATAATTTCAGTGCTTGTAGTTTGCATATCAAGGAAAAACATTTTTTACATTCTATTAAGTTTATACTCAATCTGTAATGCTAAGTCAGTTAAATCATGGTCTTTTTATTGCCTGATTTTTCTATATGAAGAATGTCAATGTGCATCATATCATGGTAATAAATGAATAGGTAAATCAATGAATATCAAAAGAACTTTGACAACAGTAGATGAAATATATTATAATGTAGAAGGAAAGCATTTACATATTGACTAAAGTGAATCTGAGAGATTTACATTTGGATGAATCACTTACAAGCTATTTAAAATCAGTTAGGCACATGGCTAAGATTCAGCACAAAATCAGCAGACAGCTGTAAAATATGATTACGAAGTCCAAACCCAAGTGGAAGTGATTTTGGATATACAAAAGAGAATACATTCCAGAAAAACAACAACAAAACTCAAACAGCATATTCTAGACCATATTTTCAAAAAAGAAACTTATGATATGGCTAAACCTTTCCCTTAGGAATCTTCAAGGCATTTCTTTCTACTAGTTTCTTTTTTTGTATTTCTTCTTTGTATTTCTCCCCTTATATATGATTGGGTCTCATTAATTTCTTTATCTTTATTTCAACAAAGTATTCTCCTAATTCTTGAGAATTTACTAAGCCTATTCTTACTTCTCATTTTCACAATACATTTTTATTTCACATTTAATATTGCTTTTTCCTTGCCATGCACTTGCTATTAAAAGTTTTTTAACCATTACTTAGAAGCTATTATTTAAGAGATCTTATTGTTAAATTCAATAACTTATGTTAGTAAAAATCTTTCTTAAACTCTCTGCACTATTTGGAAAGAATGTTTACTGTTCTCTCCGTTTGGCCACTCTTTCCTCCCTAGTATACATGATATCCAAAAGTCTTCATTATTCTTTTACATTTTAGATCACTTCTCCTTTTGTTTTTCCTTCACAAGTTTCTATTTTTCCTGTCCTATTGATATTGGTGATACTCAAGGGTCTGTTGGCACTTTCATTTTTTTTTTACTTCTGACAGTACCTCTATTTTTAACCATTCCTATTTTCATAACTTAAGCTGCACTGAAAATACACAACTCTAAATTTTCAATATTAATTCTAAATTTTAGGATTATATTATTTGGAGTATTCATTGGATGTACTCAATTACCATCTAATAATACCATGTTAATTTCCAACAAAAGTGTTTTATAGATGGCAGGGACATTGTACCCCTTAACTCAGGTAGGCTGTGAACAGGGAAATTCTCTTCCCCATTCCTGCCCTTGTGACTCCTGAGGCAAAGACCATTATCCTTGGAAGTCCTTTAAGTTGAGATAGACAAGAGAGATACACCTCCTGACACACCAGGATAGCCTATGCACTGAGGGTCTCGGACAGACCCCACACCCACTGAATGCCTGAGTGCAAGGAGTCATGCCCATACTACTGGAAAGAAGATAAAAAGCCCAGAACTGTGGTACTCAGGGGCAGCCTCCCATGGCTGTTCCACTCATGCTGTCTTGCTGGCCATTAATGCTATCTTACTAATAAATCTTTCTTTTTACTTTTAAGCCAAGTTTGGAGTCCTCTCATTCCTGAGAAAGGTTTCCTTCCCAAACCCAGGGGTTCACGATTTGCACCCCTATAACACTATGTCTATCTCAAAGATACCTAATAGTGGATGATTTCTCAAAGTAAAAGGGACTTGAGACCAGCTATATTAGATCATATGACCATACCATCACTATCCCCATTTTTCCATTAACTAACCTGGAATATAAACAGTAAAAGATGCACCTGCGAACTACACAGGATTGACAGGGAAATACAGCTGCCACATGAGATCTTATTGACTAACAACATTTTACCAGACAAGAGGGGAGCATCTCAAATATCCATAGCTTAGCCACCACAATTAATGGTAATAAATGGTGAGATAGATAAATTGATAGATAAAAACCTTGGTCTGTGATTTTATCCATGTAGAGAAATCCTATCATGAAATTGTGAAATTTTATCCACTGACAGAGAAAATCCAAAAGAGTTGCCTGGGACCTTTTCCCAGTGGAAGACTAGCCTACAGTTTCAAAGTTAGTATGTGACAGAAGCATGACTTAAAATCAAATCTTTCTGATCTTAAATTTAGCCTTCTACTTACTACATTCATTCTTGTACAGAGTATGTTAAAAGTATCACAAAATTTTGTGAAGAAATATTTTAAAACCTACTCCTCTGTTTGAAAATCTGACACTCCTCTATAAATTTCAGACCCACTTGTGTTCCTCTGCCTCATATTTGTTACCTACACTAATAATCTTTTTTATGCCTCATGCCATTTCTAATTTTTTGTCTCATTCAATACTCAGATAAAATCAGTTTCAGACTTACAAATTCTAAATCTAAAGTTTCTCTCAGGTCTATTCCCTCATTTCTTTTCATACTGCCATCACCCTTGTAAAAACCAGTTGCATTTGCCTCCTAATTGAAACAATGCAAAATTAACCAATTAGAAACAACACAAGAAGTGTTATTTTTCTAAGGAAAAATTTTCATCAGTATAATATGTGCTTTTTCCTACTATCTATTAATTTTCTCTGAGAGTTAATTCAAGCTCAAAATCTCATTATTTTATTTAACATTTTCCTTTGCAAGTTGATTTTATTTTTAAATATTATTTTAGTTTTTCCAGATTCTATATTGATACAATTTTTAATATTCATTTTATAGCATATTGCAATCCAGATTACTTTCCAGAATGGTTGTATCAGTTCACAGGTCCACCAACAGTGTATTAGTGTGCCAATTTTTCCATATTACTTCCACTTATTTCCCTTTTTTGGTATGTTAGCCACTCTAATTGGTATGAGGTAGTTCCTCAGAGTTGTTCTAATTTGCATTTCTTTAATAGTGATTTGGAGAATATTTTTCATATGAATAAAGATGGTTCTAATTTCTTCATATGAGAATTGCCTATTCATTTCCTTTGACCATTTGTCAACTGGAGAATGTTTTAAACGCTTACACATTTGACTCAGTTCTCTATATAAAGCCTCAATATTTTAAAGATAACTCTACATTGATAAATGGCATTTCATCACTCTTGGTTCTTCATAGATCATTTATCTTTTCAAAATTTTTGAAGTTTGCCATCTCTCTTTTAGCCTCTAACAGTGTATGTACCTATATGTTCTCTCTGTTATGTATTCCTATATCTTCTTTCTTATCAGTTTGCACTTGTTGAATTATCATCACTATGTAGATGACTCATATATTGATATACACAATATTCTACTCTCTTTTGTTTGTTACATATCAATTGTCTACTGCACATTTATATCTACCCAAAGAATATATCAAATTTCTCTTATGTGAAATGTGTAATCATTTATTAAATCTCCTAGAAAATCCTAGAGAATCAGTAAATAAACTAATTGATATAGTTAATAATTGAAAACATTCAGAATGTGAAATAACCCCACAGAAAACAATAATAAACAAATGCCAAGAGTGGATAATGGAAAGAAACATCTCACTCACAGCAATGATATATAGAAAATATTTGGTGTTCATTATATCAAAATGCATGAAATATTTTAATGGTTCTATTACAAAATGCTTCTTAAAAATAAAGAACACATTAAATAGCTGAAGGAATATCTAGTGCTCATGATTTGGTAATGCCAATATAATAAAATGGCAATACCACCACTCTTCATTAAAATTTTAATGTTATAGAAATCAAAGTATGAAAGGGTTATTTCACAGTATTAGTAAGAAAATTTGTTTTATATCTTTTAAATACTCAGAGAAGTATTGAAAAAATAAGAATGAAGATGGAAGAGTGTTTTTGTAACATGAAGACTATTTAACATTGCTTAAAAATAGAGAAATGGATCTGTGACTAATAAAGAGAAAGTTAAAATAATGTAATTCAACTCATTGTTCAATAAAAAAAAATCTCCAAAACATGAATTATTTTAAAAAAGAACTGTGGTGGATAGTTGGTTTCTTTCATCACTGGAATGAAGATGTATAGAGTTGTAAGGGCTAGGCATTTGGGGATAAGTGATTAAAGTGTTATTTGATCTTCATAAGAATCATGTGAGGTAAGTATCCCAGCTACTATTATTTCTACTTTACAGCTATGAACATAAAGTCATAGAGTTTTATTTAAAATGATATCAATTTCTGAGAAATCCACTCTTTCTTGAAATCTGATTGACTTTCATGAGTTTAAGCTTTTCAGGAATGTTCACTACCGTCTATTACCATACTACTATCTACATTCCATTTGCTTGAAGGCTAGATCTATCAAAAAAATCAAAATAGCAGCTGTGGTACAGAATAATGCATCTTTTAGAATATCTGGTTTGTTACCTGTTCTGTTCCATTGTGACAAAATTGCTGTGTTCTTTCAATCACTGTAAACCAAATTGATTGCTCACCTCTACAGTTGAGATTCTTTTGTTTCTCTAAGTCATATAGAAAAACTGTCAATGCAGAATTTGATCTCTTGTGACTAAGTCATTTCAGAGAATAAACCAATATACATCTATTGTTTAGGAGAAAAAGGTGGGTCCTAGAAAAAAAATCAGCAACACTGGCTGTTAGCCTTGGGAAAGAAAAACAAAAAAAAATCACATTTTTATATCATAAATATCAGGGGAGTTTAATTGTGGATTTTTCAATGACTTGAAATATCTAAGCTGATGCATTGGGCAACATATGTTCAAGCAAAAGAACAGAGAAGAGAGTGATGAAATCAGAATAGCAACTCTCTGTATTACAGAATAATTTTATTTACTCTTCTGAGACTCTTCTGGCCCTTAAAAATTCATGCTAAGATGGTCTTTCTTTTTTTTTTTTTTTTGAGAACTGCTTCCAAGTTTCCATTCCTACCTCTATGAGGACCATAGGAAGAAAATGTTATAAATCTAGGAACAGAAGGCAGGTTTTCTCTCACTTTACAGATCATAAATTTGAGGTCGTGATAAGAAAAGTGCCTTGCTTGAGGTCACACAGAAATTGCCACAAACTAAACTTGAACCCAGGTCATATGAAGTAGGAAATAGATTGTAGAAAAGTTAATCTTCATTCATAGTAGTTTGAATGGTATCAAATTACCTTTCACTCTCCATTCTCTTTCTACCTCTCTTCCTTATGAATTAATCCATTCCACTTCATGAGCATTGTCTATCTCTTCTTTAATGATATAGATTGAAGAGTAAATGGTAAGAATTACTATCTCTGACTTTCTTGTGAGAGATGCACAAAGCTGGTAGATAGGCAAAAACTAGACCTCAAATATAATATGACTCAGAGTTTCTAAACATTTAGATTCAGGGGAAAATCTGAAGCAGCAAGCGGTGAGAGTGAATAAAATAAAATTTTTAACAAATATCTACAATATAGAATTCCATGTCACTGGATATCTACGCTAATGCCTCCTTCTTCAAAATTTACTTTATTCATTTATTCTTGGATGCCATTGCTAATTTTTTGGGGAGGTATACAGTATCCTATGAAAATCTAGATATTCTGATTGATTATAAAATCATCATGAATCTAAAATGTGATGTTGCCTTCAAAAACATTAAAGCAATCTGTTGAAGTAGGATTTAGAGCAATCTAAAGAAGACTATGGGGCAGCTGGTGGTGGTGCAGTGGAGAACACTGGCCTTGGAATCAGGAAACCTTATCTACCTGAGTCCAAATCTGGTCTCAGACACTTACTAGCTATTTCACCCTGGGCAAGTTGCTTAATACTATTTGCCTCAGTTTCCTTATCTGTAAAATGAGGTGGAGAAAGAATTGGCAAATCACTCTAGTATCTTTGCAAAGAAAAGCCCCATATTGGCTTATAGTCAGGCATAACTGAAGTGAGTTAGC
Source organism: Gracilinanus agilis (assembly GCF_016433145.1). Lineage (NCBI taxonomy): Eukaryota > Metazoa > Chordata > Mammalia > Didelphimorphia > Didelphidae > Gracilinanus > Gracilinanus agilis. The sequence goes on from NC_058130.1 coordinate 72,633,970, forward strand.
AACAACAACAAAATAGAAGACCACAGACCATATTTCAAGGCTTATCATATAGGAGGTATTTTCTTTTTTTCCCCTTTATTTAGAATATTTTTTCATGGTTATATGATCTATGGTTTCCCCCCTCTTCCCTCCCCACCAACAAGAAGCCGACAAGCAATTCCACTGGGTTATACATGTATCATTGTTCAAAACCTATTTCCATGTTATTCATATTTGCAATAAGTGATTCTTTAACATCAAAACCATCTAGGAGGTATTTTCAGCTTATTCCTGTGTTATACTAGATGTAGGTAGAATTAGGACCAATGGGTAAATGTTAAAATGTAGAAGATTATGGATCATAGAAAAAATGTTAAAAAAATTAGTATTTAGGACTACCAATGGAGTAAGTTATCTAATAGGGACATTTTTACTGGAATTATTCAGTTTGTGGTAGCTTCATATTGAAGACATTGTAGCAAATATTTATTTGGTGGTTATAAGGTTATTCTCAATGACTTCTGAAGTTCCTTCTTCTAATAAGTCATGATCCTATGAGAAATTAAAATCTCAAGGGTATTTAATGAGTAAACCATTGAATTGAGAAAGTCCTCATAGAAGTTAAATCACTGGGAGAAAAAAAAACATTGCCTAATGCATATATGCAGAAATTACAGAAAGCAACAAAGTCTTTTGAATTAAAATTAGCGAGGCAAGTTGGTAGCACTCATCAACACTTAATTTATGAGAGCCACCAAAGTCATTCAACTAATTCTCATGAGCTTTACTGGTGTCACATATATCCTTGCAAAACCATAATATTCTCCAAGTCATAAATATTGTGCTGATATAGACTACACGTTTCTATGGCATATCTATCCGTGCCAACTGAGTTTCAGTCCATATCAGCACTAAATTTATGGTCTCTTGAAAGTTACAAGCTGATAAGCTTAGTGTTTGTCATTGAGGTTTAGTGAGTCCTGTATTTCATTATTGTTTTGATCACAGGAACTATTAAAAGATTATCTGAAGCATTTTAAAAACAGAAGACACAGAAGTGACAAGATCGTCCTGTTATTCCTGCTGATTTATCTGTTTATTTAATTGACAGCACTGGGACAGAGTGTTCTTATATATTTTTTCCTCATACTCTCTTTTTTTGAACTATGATTTAATCAATGCAGATAAAACTCAGAGTCAAAACTCTCTGCAAAAGTTTCTAAATTGGTAACTTCTCCGTAATTTAATCATTTTAGAGTTGACTTGAACACTGAGAAAGTAACTGACTTGCCAATGATATAAAAAATATTGTATCTATCAAAGGCAAGACTTGACAAGTCTCCCTGCCTCCAGGGTCACCTTTTTATTAACTATACTGCTTACCTATAGGACTTCTTTGGAACTTTATATAATAAGATTTCTTTAAAAAACTTTTGCCTAGGACCTCACATGTCCAAAGGTTAGGTCCAAAGGCCCTCCTAAAAAACTAATGAATACTGCACTTTGGCATCCAGCTGGAAGGCCAATCCAATAAGTTAATATATCTCTATGTATATGTTTGTATGGTTGACATGAATATATATGTATATTTATATGTATATATGTACACAGGCACATGTATTTGATAAAGATATATTTAATATATTCATATATAAGTATAGAATATATCACCCATTATGTATATATGTAACACCCATATAAATATATTTCTATATATACATAGAGAGATATAATTGTTTATAGATAATCTATACAAACATATATATACATGCATTTGTGTATTTCAATAGACAGAAGAGACTGAGAGACAAACAGAGAGAGAGAGAGAGAGAGAGAGAGAGAGAGAGAGAGAGA
>NC_058130.1:72636117-72648897 GCF_016433145.1 Gracilinanus agilis
AGAGAGAGAGAGAGAGAGAGAGAGAGAGAGAGAGAGAGAGAGAGGGAGGGAGGGAGGGAGGGAGGGAGGGAGAGAGAGAACATACAAACCTGAAAATGGAAAATGAACCTGACTCAGAACTAAGTAAGAAAACAGTATGCTGGATTGCGCTTGGGATAGTCAGTGTCTATTTTAAAATGAATTACCAAACACAAAACCTGTTCAGTTTAGAAATAGTCTATGGTTGTGAATCTTAGAATACCACAACTGGCAAAGAACCAATTGGTAGAGAACCTAAAGAGAAATCAAATAATACCCATTATGTATAAGTAGGTCTGTTTCAATTTTTTCCTATGTATAAAAAAGTGAAATAAGCAATACTATCTAGAAATATATGAGATAATGTGGAATAATGGATTGATAATGAGTTCAAAAAATATTGAGAGGAAAAGTCCCAGGCACTTTGTGTACATAAACTATGAAAGTTGTGTGGAGAATATAGACAAGAGTTAATGAAAATAAGATTAAGTACATGGGGTTACAACCTCTGTCACTAGAGATAATACCCATATCAGGATGATTAAGAGTTCACTAAATTACTGAAATATAAGAAAATTTTTAATTGATTTTCAGAATAACTTGAGAGGCTCTTGTTTGTTAACTCCAGTCCATGACAAACAGAAATATTCATCGGTTGCCAGAACTCATTACAGGTTCTCCACACTAAGAGAAGAATGGCATATTTATTTACAGGCTAATTCCACACATCTTTTAGTGTAGTTATGCTATATATGCTATGGTAGACTCAGGCACTATCCCAGGTGGTTTTCAGTTTGGCAGAACTCACATTGAATTATACCAAATGTCATGATGTTTTGGTCTCTGATGGATCAAGGACCATATTTTGGCTTAAACATTCTGCAATACTACCAATTGCAAATGCACATCTGATAAATGTCTTTGAGAATGGTGATGGCTATGGTGATGAACTACTTATAAACATTAATACATTTTACTTTTTACATGGTTAAGTGATTTGAAAAAATGATTAAATATTAATAACATCCCTTTGAAGAAAACCTTTGTTGTTTTAAGATTTTTTTTCAACAGCATCAAGAGCTAGAATAGGGACAGGTGTCAGAGATTAAGATCTGAGGCACAGACCTAAATATTAGAAAAAGAAAGAAAAGGTTTTCATGTAGAATTTATGAGCCTGGCAAGACATAATCCAAGAATAAAACAATTTTAAGAACAAGGAAGATAGTTTCCCAAACTAGGGCCTGAGTGCAAAAAAATAAGTAATAAATCACAATGGGTTTTGAATTAAACAAAGATCACCAAAAAATAAAAAGCTCACAAAATGCCTGCATGTTATCTCTCTCGTTTTTTGTTTTTTTCTTTGTCTCTATGGCCCTCCTATCATACATCCTGGCCTCCTCCTACCCTCTATCACTACTTCCTCTCATGTTCTCTATTTTTTTTTCTCTCTCGGTCTGTGTCTCTGTGTCTGAATCTGCCTCTGTCTTTCTGCCAGTCTCTATTTCTTTGTCTGTTTCCTTCTTTCTCACTCTTTCCCTCTCCATTCCACACTCTCTTCAATTACTTATCTACTCTTTAAATCTGGCTCAAATGCCAAATCACCTTCTTCAGCAGGTTTTTGTCTAGTTTGGCAGGTAGAAAACTTTCTCCTCAGTGATTTTCTTTCTCTGCGCTTTGTTTTATAATTCTCTCATTTGTTGAATTGTAATTATTGTTTATTTCAGTAATCTGTATTGGTGTCATATTTTCAGTAATTTGTATTGGTATCATAATCATCTATTAAACGATAAACTCCTTGAGGTCAGGTCTATTCTATTTTCCACACTTCCTTTATAGTTTAATTAGGGACACTGAAATATATTTAATAAGAGAAAAAACAGAATAGCATAAAATAAATGTTATAAATATTAAGGCCTATGGGAGCTCAGAGTAGGCAGTAGCATACTACAGGCTTATTTTCTAGGCTTCTAGGGTAGTATAAAATCTCAAAAACCTTTGTTTTAGTTGATTTCACAAAGAACATAGGATAATCAATATGGTTTACAATACTTAAGAATACGGGTAGCAAAAAAATGCAATTAAAATTGTTTGTCTTAAGATTCCAGAAGGAAACTATGGTATACCTGAGACAGTAACAACATAAGTCATTGTTCCAAATCCCAAGTCATGAAAAAAGCTCAGAAAATTGAAATAGGAATGATATTGGAATATAATTGTGATGACATATCCCAAGTCTACAGATCTACTTCAAAACTGATCACATCATGTTATACCTAGGTTCAAGGACCTAGGTGGTAGGGTGAATGGAATTAAGATATGCTCAAAATCATAGCTCACAAAATCTTGTCAGGTATTTCCATTTTACTGGATTGAATCAGAACACAGATTAATTTCAAGCAAATGGCATTTATCAAACATAGAAAGAAAAGCCCATTCATTTGCACAAGAATGAGGGAAACACACAGACAAGACAGTTTAGTTTCTTGAGATTATCTTCTAATTACAGTACATTTCAGTCTCTTGAAAGTTTATGATTACTATTTCCATGTCACCTACTTCTCTGGTGATGTCACCTTTTGGGAGGCTTTCTCCGCTGTATTTCCATCTGTTGGTTTTTCGCTGAGTTGCTACTTCAAACTGCTGATCTCTATGGAGGTGAACTCATTTGTACCTTTCCCATTGAACTTCAGTTACTAAGTATGTGTCATTTCTCTGAAAAAGCTAAATAACAAGGAACAAATTATTCTTGATTTTCTTAGGCATGAGTGTTATTGACAGAAGGAACCTGAAATATGTTACCTCAGATAACAAAATGTTGGGCAAAGAAGTTAAAATCATGAGGGCATAGATTGTTGTTTCCATCACCTCTATCACTCAAAAGCAAAAGAGAAAAGCAGATGTGACTATAAGGGTGAGAAGATAATTTGACTGTAGGGGTGATAATTACCTAACACAAAACTCATTTTAGTGATATGACTACTAAGCAGGATGCATTGGATGATGTTATCTGACAAATGATAGAAGGCAGAGTTTTTTGATTTGTAATGTCTTTGTTTGACAAAAGGTTCGACCTTCAGAATAGAATAAGCAAAACAAAGATGACTAATAAAGAACTAATACAAACATCAGTAAAGAGATAAGAAAGTTGCACCCAGCTACCTCAATGAATAGAAGTCACCTATTTCATTCTACATCTATAGTCACAAAAACAACAACCACAACAACAACAAAAAAGCAGTCAAATGTGATTGCTTAATATTGTCAATGATATGAACCTTGTAACCATGGGAAAAAAATTCTAAATTAAATAATTAAATAAAATTTTCCAAATTAAAAAATATTGTCAATGATATTTAAAGACTGGGAGGATTCAAGAAATATAAATATCTCAATTTTTAAAAAGTGAGAGCAGAAATGAGCCTTCATTCCACAGTCCAATGAGATATATTTTCATTCCTGCCAAAATTCTAGAATGTATAATCAAAGATAATCCATGATTATCAAGGAAAAGGATGCAATGCTCACATTTAGTCAGGATGATTTCATTACATCAGTTTAATTCTATTTCATTTGTTGATAGGATTACTAACACTGCTATTACATCATTAAATTTCTAGACATATTGTTTACATAGAGGTCAACTTGGGAGAAAGTCTCTATTTGTTATTCCTGGGATTTTTGGTTGTTTATGTACTATTTAACTTTTATCAGTAACTTTGATAAAGGCATAGATGGATTTCATATCAGTTTCATGAGGCACAAACATTCAAAGAATGGTTAATGTACTTTGTGATAAAGTTAAGATCCCAAAACATACTGACATCCTAAACATTGGTGTAAATCAAATAAAATGAAATTCTATAATAAATGTAAAGTCCTACAATTTGTTTAATGTATATTTCACAGATTATATTTAGACATTATTTTTCTGAAAAATTATGAGTGTATACAATGAATGCTCAGTATGAGTTTATCATATGATAAAACTGACACCAAAACAAATTTCTCATTGTTCTGAATTAAGAGAAGCATAATTTCTAGTAATGAGGAGGTGATGTGCTCTTGTGTTCTCTGGCTAGGCCAATATGAAATATTTGTTCTCTTTTGAACTCCACCTATTAGGAATGGCATTGATAAACTGCAGAACATTCATAAAAGATTATACAGAATATTTAAGGGACTTAAGATCATCCACTATTAGGATTGCTGTAGAAATTTGCAGTTGATTAGCCTGGAAAAGAGAAAAAACAGGTGAGATATGGAAGATCTCTTCAGGTATCTAAAGGTTTATGCGATTGAAAAAATGATTATTCAGTTTGGTTCCAGAGGTCAGAACAAAGAGAAATGAGTAGTAAGTTGCAGAAGCTAAATTTAAGCCTCATATAAGTAAAATTTTAATTAACAATTAAAGCTCTCTAAAAGTGGAATGTGTTGCCTTAGGTTGCTCTTTCTTCCTTACTAGATATTTCAATGAATGTTTGGATTAATATTTAATGGAGATGAAGAGGATTAAAAGGGTTCTTTTTTAAAAGCACAGATCAAGTTGTTCTACAACTGATGTCCTTTCCAGCTCTGAAATTCTTTGTTCCTATGAATCCAAAGATCTCTTAGCCACTGGAGGGACTAGATCTAGGCTAATCTTTTTTGGAAAATAACCCTGCAATCTTGGATATTGGGATAAGGTGAAGAGAGAAAAAAAGATATTCCAGAGAAAATAATCACTGATGAAAAGGTTCAAGGTCACCTCGTTTGTTATTTACAGAACCTTCTGCAATATGATCAGGTGGCCACCAGCTATGACCATTTCAGCTGATTATTGGTGTTTTGTGGACATGGTCCGTTCTGGTAGAGTCAGCAATTAAAGCATTGATAAATAGCTCAGGTGTGCACTAATAAGGACCTGAACTCTGGTACTAAGCAATGCCAAGGGGAATAGAAAGGAGGGGACAGATGGTGGGATCAGGCAATAAGCAACAGAGATCACAGACAGGGAGCAAATTTGGGTCATGGAGCTAACATTCTACAGTAACATGACAATGTTTTATTCTCTGGCCTTCACATGTCCAAGGTTAATAATTCAAAATATCTGAAGACTGGTCCCAAAGGGAGGGTTAATAAAAAAAAAAGTGCAAAACACTAGGATGAAAGGAAAATAGTTTCCCTGATTTCCAAATTATTTGCAAATCTTTACTTAAGCATACACAGTATAAGAAGTATCAGGTAAGCTGAAAAGAATCATTTTCCACTATAAGTAGGTATTATATATATTTCTTTGCATTCTGCTTTTCAATACCGTTTTTAAAATTTAAAACATTTTCCGCACAGAATCAGATTTTGAATGAGTCTTTACTTTCTGAATAGTCACAAAATGTGTATTCATCTTATTGCTAAGTTGCTAAAGATGCTTCAGAATCTCTGATTCAGCTCCCTCTGAGCAGTGTGCTGAATTAGCACAGTCAGCTGGCCAATAAAACCTTGAGAGGTCTGTAGTTCCGATTGAAGTGATGCAGTTAAGTGTGCAAATGAGCTCAAATGAATGGCTTGGATACTGTTTGTGGTTGGCAAATTAGTTACGTAAAGAGAGGGGAAAAAATGTTTCTATACTAATCCTCCCCAAGTATGCTCTGCTTGTTCAAATATTTCTCATGAAGAAGGGGGTTGTGGATCAGAAACCTTGTTTCTGCATTTGGAGGGAATGGAATTGTAAATAGCTTTGATTCTCTACACACACAATTCCAAATCAGAGCTATTTGCAATTTAATTCAGAACATTATAATCCCAAATCAGAGCTCTTTACAATTTCATCAGCCCCAAATATGAGAGAGAGGGGTGGAACCAAGAAACAGCTATAGGGTTCATTCATTCAATATAGTGTAAATGTCTACTACATGCAAGATACTATTCTCAGCATCAGTGAGGCATATTTCTACTGTCAATGAATACAAAACTCTGTCTCTCTCTGTATCTCTGTTTCTCTGTCTCTGTCTACATTTGTCTTGATCTCCTCCTCCTCTGTTTCTGTATCTCTCCCTGCCTCTGCTTCTGTCTCCTTTTCCTTCCCTCTCTTTCTTGATGTGAAGGGAAGATATATGAGTCTGGTACACAAATTCAATTGAGTGGAATCCATTTTTGTTAAGTACGTGAAAGTTACTTATATTAGGTGTTTGGGGAAAAATCAAGGTTTGTCAAATGACTCCTTCCATAAATGCAGTTCAAAAACATTTAAAACTTATAATATGAAGGAACTGTCTTAAGATCAGGATATTTATATGACTTACTTAAGCTTAAAGAGAGAAGGATCAGAGACAGAATTTGGACCCCATATCTTCTTTAAGACTAGTCAAACACTACTTTGACTCTCTGGCACCAGAAATATGATAGCAAAATCAAAATAATCTTGACCTAAAAAAACTTATATTCCAACATGGAAATAAGTTTTGAACAATGATATATGTATAACTCAGTGGAATTGCTAGTCAGCACCAGGAGTGGTGAGGGATGAAGGGTGGGAAAAAACATGAATCATGTAAACATGGAAAAATATTCTAAATAAGAGAAGAAATAAGCATTTATTGTGGCAGTCTTTGCTTACTGAATTGATTGAGGTTTGTTTTGCTGCTTCTGAAAAGGTAATCTTTTATTGTTCAGTTGTTTCAATCATGTTTGACTCTTCCTGATCCCTGTTGGGGTTTGGAGTTTTCTTGGCAAAGATACTAAAGTATATACTAGAGTGTATCACATTATTTTCTCCAGTTGATTTTACAGATGAGGAAACTGAAGCAAACAAGGATCAGTGACTTGAACTCAGATCTTCCTGACCCCTGACCTTGGGCTCAATCCACTGTCACTTATTGCCCATGAAATAACAATCAAGAGAGAACCAAATAGGGGCAGCTGGGTAGCTCAGTGGAGTGAGAGTCAGGCCCAGAGACGGGAGGTCCTAGGTTCAAACCTGGCCTCAGCCACTTCCCAGCTGTGTGACCCTGGGCAAGTCACTTGACCCCCATTGCCCACCCTTACCAATCTTCCATCTATAAGACAATACACCAAAGTACAAGGGTTAAAAAAAAAAGAGAGAGAACCAAATAACCAATGTTAATATGATATTAATGTGAAGATATATTCTAACTTTGAGTTTTTTCCAATTTTTATTTCTATATTTTCTGTATACAAGAGAGTAAATAAAAGATTAAAAAAAGAAATGTACATTCCATCAGATGAAGGATCATGTATTATTTAGAAAAGAAAAACTTAGGCAATGAATATTAGCTAAAAGATCATGAGATACAAGGTAAGCTATTGTGAAGGATGAAAAGGAATGAGATAAACTGGAATTGTGTTGGAATTGAAAGAGCATTGAGCTTGAAGTTGAGAGAGACTTGGGGATAAATACTCATTCTAACATTTCCTAGCTATGTGACTATGAGTAAGTCACATAATTTATCTGAGTCCAAATTTATATGTAAAATCTTCATTATTTATATGTTATTTAATCCAAACCCTTATGAAGAAAGTGTTTTATAAACCTCAACATACTTTATCAAATTATTATTATGGTGATAGAAAAAGTTAAAAAAAAAGATTAACACACTAGAATATTGTATTGATTAGTGTAAGGAATAATACTCAACTTGAAAATAAAGCATCTGGTATACATACTACTCATTACTTATTCTTAAATGAATTGCTTTGAACAAAACACTGTAGCTCTTTCTTCCTTAGTTATCATCTTTATAAAATGAAGTTTTTAGATTAGCAATGTCCCTTCTAGTTCTAAATCTTATGAATCTAAGAAAGAATATAGGAAACTGTAAGTCTCCTTAGAACATGGATTCTTAACCTGGCTCTCTGAACTTGTTTCTTTTCCTTTCTTTTCTTTTCTTTTCTTTTCTTTTCTTTTCTTTTCTTTTCTTTTCTTTTCTTTTCTTTCTTTTTTAAAAGATATTGAGACCTGGGATGAAGCCAAGATGGATCAGAAGGTACATGGACCCACCTGATCTCTGCCAAATCACCCTTCAAACAACTTTAATATAATACCTCAAAATGAATTCTGGAGCATCAGAATCCAGAACAGAATGTCATGAAATAATTTTTCAGTTCAAGATAACCTGAACTGGATCAAAAGGTCTATTGCATAAAAAAATTAAAATTAAAAAATAATAGAAACAAAAGGTTTACTGCACTGGGGTATGAAAAATAATTAATTGATTGACTGGTTGATGATTTATAGACCTTATCTATTACTAGATTATTTCCAATCAGTTTTACTCATCAGTGATTGTACAATTATATGTGCACATTCACATGTAGTCAGTCAAGTTGGAATATATAGATACTAATCCATATTATAATCATATCAGGTTAAAGGGATTTTTCTTATATCAGACCTTTTAGACCATAAGAAGTAGGTATAGGATTGTAAACTAAGAGACATGAGGGCACTTGCTTAACTACAAAAATGTACAAGCAAGAGAATCTCCATTCATGTAGCCTAATGAATAAAGCCCAACGCAAGGAAGGGGATCATCTAGAGCTCTGGACCTCCCTCCATCTAATAGCCATGTGAAAAAAAAGTGTTCTAAATCATTATTAATTAGAAAAATAAAAATTAAAACTACTCTGAAGTAACATTCCACACCTATGAGATTGTCTATTATAACAGAAAAGGAAAACGACAAAACTTGGAGATTGGGGCAAATTGAGATACTAATGGATTTTGGGGGGAGTTGTGAACTGATTCGACCATTATGGAGAGCAATTTGGATCTAAGCCCAAAAGGATATAAAACAGTATCTATCCTTTGATCCACCAATTCCATTACTAGGGTTTTTTACACAGAGAAATTTTAGAGAGGAAAAAAAGGAAAGGCTTAATATGTACAAAATTATTGTAGCTCTTTTCTGATGGTATAGAATTAGTAATTGAGAAGATAATGATAAGCTGGGGAATGGCTGAGTAATTTATACTTTCTGAGTGTAATGGAATACTATTGTGCTCCAAGAAATGATGAACAAGAGGAGCTCAGAAAAACCTTGAAACATTTACACTTACTGATGCAGTGTGAAGTAGAACCAAGAGAACACTGTACATAGCAATAGCAATATTGCATGAAGAACAACTTGGAATAACAGCTATTCTCAACAGTACAATGGTCCAAAATAATACCAAAGGACTCATGAAAAAAAAAAAAGCCTTATGCTTCCAGAGGAAGAATTGTTGTAGTCAGAATACAGATCAAAGCACTTTTTTCATTTTCTTTTTTTTGTTGTTGTTGTTTGTTTATTTGAGTTTCATTACACAAAAAGACTAATATAGAAAAAAGATTTTACATGATTGCACATGTAAAATCTGTATTAGATTGTTTAGCACTTCAGTTACATGGGAGGGATAGGAGGGATGGAAAGAATTCAATATTCGAAATTTAAAAAAAAAACAAATTTTAAAAATATTTTAAACATAATTGGGGAAAATTAAAATGTTCAAATGTTCTTAAAAATGATGTTGAGAACTATATTGTTATCTTTTGTAGTCCCTTCTATTTTATTTTATGAACTGAAAAATGTTATGAGAAGGTACCCATGAGCTTTTCCAGAATGTCCAAGAGGACCATGACACATAAAAGGATAAAGAAATGGCTTAAAATTCTCCCCTTTGGATGTTTATATTGCCAAAACAGTTTTACTCTGGTTCCTAATAAAGAAAATAAATCTGATCCTTTTCAGCGCTTTAGATTCTCTATGCCTTATTGTAAGGCCTTGCTTTTCAGAAAGTAAAGATAAATTAGTTTTTAGAAATTTATTTCTTTTCATATACTTCCTACCTCGGTGACCTTGGGCAAGTCACTTAATCTAAGATGAAAGGTAAAGATTTTTTTAAAAGAAACTTATTTCTTAATTATCTGATTTATTACGAGGAGAATAAACTTGAGTTGTCCTTTCTTTATCTTTTAGGAACAACAAATCTTATTGATTCTTGCTATTAAATGTTCCTTTTTATGTTTTTGTTTTTGTTTTGTATTTTTTACTTGTTCATTTCCATCATCACCATATTATTTTTCATTTTCATCACTTAACTCTGTTAATATTCCTATAGTTCAGCAGTTGTCCTTCAAAAATATCTCTATTCCCAGATTATCATCATAAATTTTATCTCATGCTTCGTCCTTCTTGCTGATCCAAATGTAGTTAGTAATTACTCCTTTACCATAGAACAAAAGGCAGAAATGGTTCATTTTTATATATTTTTTTTATTTTATGAGTTTTAATCATGTGTAAAATCCAAGGATGCTCAGGTTATCAAAGGACATATGGCTTATTGTTAGTTACTCTCAATGCTTTTGCTATTTTAAAAGAAGTTTTTATTGTAGCTAAGGAACATGAGGCTGAGAGAAGAAATCTTTTTTCTAAGATCATCCAATGACAGAGTAAAGAATTGAGCAAAATGGTCCCTGTTCAATATTCTGTCCATAAAATTATCCTATCTTTGAATATAGAAAAGATTGTCAGCTTCTTCCAGTAATTTAGATATGCAGGAATATAACCAAAATCAACTTTGACCAGTTTTGTAAAGATGGGTTTTTACCTCATTATAATGAAAAGCTCTTAATATCCTTATTCAAATCTTATTCATTCCTCTAAACTTGTCAGTGGACAGAGGAGACTCAGCTAATTCACCTAGGCAATACAAGGGATTTCTCACCTTCTTATTAAAATGCCATCTAGAAATATCTATTTTTCCTTCAGTTATTAAAAGTAACAATTTCCTGTTCTCATGACATTTGCTAACAATAATCCCTCTTACATTTTACATAAGGAATCTCTGTGTTCATTATTTATATTAGAAAATACCTGAAGTAAACATAAATTTTGGAGGAAAATATATTTTGAGTCTTTACAAACATTTTTTCAATGTTTTCTTTTACAAAGAAAATAATATTCTTATAGTCTAGTCAAGTAAAAAATATATATGGCAAGGGGCAAGCACATATGCTAGGCACTGTGATAAATACTGGAGATAAAAGAGGAGACTCTCTTAGTATCTTTAGTGTCCTACATAGTGCTTTGCTTAATGTGCTGCTCAGATGTATTTCATACATATATTCATACAAATGAATTGAACTAAATTTAAAAAGAAAGTTAGCCATGACAAAGACCTGCAAACTGAGGAGATGTTCATCATTTGGGGAATGGCTGAATAAATTATGGCATATGATTGCAATGGAATTCTATTGTTCCATAAAAAATGACAAACAAGAAAAATCACAAAAAATACTTGAGAAGGCTTATATGAAGTGGTGCAAAATGAAGTGGTCAGAACCAGGATGATATTTTATATAGTAACAGCATTAATGTATAATGAACAACTATGAGTGATTTAACTATTATTAGCAATTCAAGGATCCAAGTCAACTCCAAGGGACTCATGATGAAAAAAAAAAAGGCAATCCACCACCACAGAAGAAACTGACAGTCTTAATATAGACTGAAGAATACCATTCTTCACTTTATTTCCTCTTTGAATTTTTCTTTATTGTAAGTGATATGTAGCGTCTCACATGGAAATACGTATTGTATAATAACACATTCACACCCTATATCAAATTACTTGGTGTCTTGAGTGGTGGAGGAGGATGGAAACAACATGAATCACAAAATGTCAGAAAATGATTATTTAAAATGTATTTACATGTAATTTGGAAATAAGTCTTAAAAAAGTGATCTAGTAAAAAGAATGTTTTCAGCTTTAATAGAGGAACTGTCACCTGAGAAATGAGTCAGAACTGATTAAAATTCTGACTGTTACTTGCTACCTATGTTACCTTGGGCAAATCAAAATACCTCTGTAGTCTTAAGCTAATTCTTATTCATTTTGACTATTTGTTATCCTGTACCCTTGAGTCCATTCCCCCTTGTCTTACAATACACTCATGGCCAATCATGACCTCTTCAAAGTCCATATTATGAGAATTAAAATTAATATTCAATACTCCAAGTATTATATTTATAAAGTTTATTAATACTAACTTGAAGCAAAGAAAATTTTAAAAACTAGGGTAAATAGGCAGTAATAGGGATAAAATGGGGTAAAATAGGGGTAAAAATCACCCCACCCTGGCCATGATAGAAAAAGAGTATGAGAGAGAGTCACAAAACTTATAAGCAAACAACTTAAGGACACACATACATGAAAGGGAAAAGGAATTTTGGGATAAGGAAAGAATTCTGGGAGATGGAGTCCAAGGGTTCAAGATTTTTCTAATTAATACATTATCATTCAATTTCTCTGTAACTATTCTAATGTTACTGAGTGTTTACAATATAAGATAATATAAAGTTATCCTATTTAATTTAAACTCTTCCCCCCAGGCTTGAATGGGAATTTTTTCTATGCTGCCTCCACTGGATTTTAATCTAAGTGACTGCTCTGACTCTTCTTTTTTTTAAAGTTCTTGATGCCATACCTCCATGATTCCTCTCAATAAATAAACATGTCTCTTACTTCTAAGAAAACATTCAAGGCCATGCCTCATGACTTCCCTTGTTTACTCTAGTTCATATTCACAAATCTCTCTATGTGGTCACCTGCCCATTCTTCATTTTCTAGTCTCAGAGGATTAGGCGGCCCTTTCCATTATGGCTAACAGGTATAACTATTTTTGGTGTCTTCCCTTATGCCTACAAAAATACTTGGGGAAGGTTTTCAAGTTTGAGTGCCCAGAGGGCAAATTCAAGCTTTCTGCTTTGAGTCCCCACCCACCCACCC